>NW_019029021.1:0-375108 GCF_002105155.1 Lobosporangium transversale | reverse complement strand
GACTTCCGACCCACCCATTAACTGTGGCGGACGAGGGGCAAACACTTTTATTTATTTTTTTACAAGTCCAAACAAAATAACAAAACACTTCCCCAAACGCGTCCAGGTGAGTATAGGGCCTCGTGGGCGGATGAATGTAAACACTTCACAAACGCGTCCAGTTGAGCATGCTCATGCGTTTGTACACTGACCCCCTCCTGGAGCGCCAGTATGCATACTTAGCGGGTTCTGGGTGGTGTGAATACGTTGTAGTCATACGCTGAGACACATACACGCTTCTTTGGACCGCTGGCGGAAGAGGTGCAAACACTTCACAAATGCGTCGAGTTGGGCATGCTCGTGCGTATGTACACTGACCCCCTCCTGGAGCGCCAGTATGCATACTTAGCGAGTTCTGGATTGACTGAATACGTTTTAGCGATGCGCTGAGACCCATAAAGGCTTCATTAGACTTCCCGACCACCCCATTAACTGTGGCGGACGAGGGGCAAACACTTTTATTTATTTTTTTACAAGTCCAAACAAAATAACAAAACACTTCCCCAAACGCGTCCAGGTGAGTATAGGGCCTCGTGGGCGGATGAATGTAAACACTTCACAAACGCGTCCAGTTGAGCATGCTCATGCGTTTGTACACTGACCCCCTCCTGGAGCGCCAGTATGCATACTTAGCGGGTTCTGGGTGGTGTGAATACGTTGTAGTCATACGCTGAGACACATACACGCTTCTTTGGACCGCTGGCGGAAGAGGTGCAAACACTTCACAAATGCGTCGAGTTGGGCATGCTCGTGCGTATGTACACTGACCCCCTCCTGGAGCGCCAGTATGCATACTTAGCGAGTTCTGGATTGACTGAATACGTTTTAGCGATGCGCTGAGACCCATAAAGGCTTCATTAGACTTCCCGACCACCCCATTAACTGTGGCGGACGAGGGGCAAACACTTTTATTTATTTTTTTACAAGTCCAAACAAAATAACAAAACACTTCCCCAAACGCGTCCAGGTGAGTATAGGGCCTCGTGGGCGGATGAATGTAAACACTTCACAAACGCGTCCAGTTGAGCATGCTCATGCGTTTGTACACTGACCCCCTCCTGGAGCGCCAGTATGCATACTTAGCGAGTTCTGGATTGACTGAATACGTTTTAGCGATGCGCTGAGACCCATAAAGGCTTCATTAGACTTCCCGACCACCCCATTAACTGTGGCGGACGAGGGGCAAACACTTTTATTTATTTTTTTACAAGTCCAAACAAAATAACAAAACACTTCCCCAAACGCGTCCAGGTGAGTATAGGGCCTCGTGGGCGGATGAATGTAAACACTTCACAAACGCGTCCAGTTGAGCATGCTCATGCGTTTGTACACTGACCCCCTCCTGGAGCGCCAGTATGCATACTTAGCGAGTTCTGGATTGACTGAATACGTTTTAGCGATGCGCTGAGACCCATAAAGGCTTCATTAGACTTCCCGACCACCCCATTAACTGTGGCGGACGAGGGGCAAACACTTTTATTTATTTTTTTACAAGTCCAAACAAAATAACAAAACACTTCCCCAAACGCGTCCAGGTGAGTATAGGGCCTCGTGGGCGGATGAATGTAAACACTTCACAAACGCGTCCAGTTGAGCATGCTCATGCGTTTGTACACTGACCCCCTCCTGGAGCGCCAGTATGCATACTTAGCGAGTTCTGGATTGACTGAATACGTTTTAGCGATGCGCTGAGACCCATAAAGACTTCATGTAATAATTAATAGAGACAAAGGATGATTTTATTATAATTATTAAAACAAGCCTTTTTTATAGGCTTAATGCTATATAACTGTCACATTGATCTTCTCTATGGTTCTGAATGGTCCAATGAATTTTGGTTCTTACTTTTTGGAGGGTCGGTTTGCGTGAGCTGCGACAGTGATATGCTCCGTGCTCAGTAAGACACTATCGCCTACAGTGAACCTGGAGGGTGATCGTGCTTTATCCGCTAGGCGTTTTTGGATGTCCTGAGCTGTCGCTATAGCGTCTTGTGCTCGCGCCATCGCAGAGGCTTGAGTGGAAATGAAGGTAGAAATAGCCGGTACATCTGTTGTTGGTGGTTTCAAGAGGGATGATGGGAAAATGGGATGATGACCGTGGTTTAAGAAAAAGGGGGAAAACCCTGTGGAGGGGTTGACGGAGTTGTTGTATGCAAATTCCATCATTGGTAAGAGCAAGTCCCAGTCATTCTGTTTGTACGAGACATAAGATCGTAGCATTTCCTCCAGGGTCCTGTTGGCTCGCTCCGTCTGTTTGTCTGTCTGAGGATGGAATGCTGTAGACATATGGAGTTTTGTTCCTATTAGCTTCATCAATGTGGTCCAGAAGTGTCCCGTGAATCTTGAGTCTCTGTCCGATACAATAGCTCGTGGCATTCCATGGAGTCGGAAGATATTATTGAAGAAGAGTCGCGCGATATCTGAAGCAGTGTCCGTTGTATGGCTAGGGCAGAAGTGGACTTGTTTGGATAACTTGTCTACGAATACAGTTATGGCATTGAACCCTCGGTTCGTCTTGGGTAAAGGGCCAATGAAGTCCATGGTAACAGTTTCCAATCGTCCAAGAGGTATATCGAGAGGTTTGAATAATCCGGCAGGATGATGAAGCAGTGGTTTATTTCGCTGGCACTGTTAGCATGATGCAATGTAAGTCTTGGTGTCTCGGGCCATTCGTGGCCAAAAGAAAGTACTTCGCATGGTTTCATATGTTTTCTCGAAGCCGAGGTGGCCAGCAATGGGAGAATCATGTGCGTCATGAAGCAGTGCTCCTAATCGATTCGATACAACCGAAATTGAATGGGATTGAATGCATTCGATTCGGTTTCGGCTCAGGGTAAGTTTGTACCGAAATTGAATGCTCCATTTCTGTATCGAATCGAATGAATCGAATGTGTTGAATGATACCCTTAATGTGTAGCGTGGGTCGTATGATTATATCGAATGCATCGAATGTATCGAAACCGTTTACCGAATGTATCGAAACCGATTTACCGAATGCATCGAAGCCGATTTTTTAAGCGCATCGAATGTATCTATGCACTATTTAATACGACTATATCGGCTTTTTGAATAAAAAACTTGACAGGTTAGAATGGGCTTACACAATTTGATGCGCCACGGTACATTCGACTAACGTTCAAATGTTGGAAATATATTTAAATTTTGACTTTTCACTTATAGCGAATGTATACAGAACTATAGCAACTAATTTATGGGAGAACATTCATCCAAGAGTCCAGGATGACCAAGCGCTGGATCGTCGTAGGGCTAAGGCTATTTCTTTCAGGTGGCAGGAAGAACTTGGCTTGCGAAAAGCATCTTTCTGCCGGGGTTGATGTCACAGGGACTGCAAGATAGTCCTTTGCCATATTCGCCAAATTGGGCAAGCGTTCCTTTTGTGATCGCCAGTACACTAACTCTGGAGGCTCATGTTTACTAGCAACTAGAGAACTTCCTTCTCGAACGTATAATTCAAGCTCTCCACCTTTTTTCTCGATACCTTAGCGTCTCATCTCCATTTCTTCTTCAGCTGGAAGCTGACTTGGGCCTTCTTTGCCCTTATATTCATCTTCCCAGACCTTCGTTGCCATGTCTTGGCTGCTTTGAATATATTCACCCCATTCGTTAGCTTCCCACCAGTCAAACCGCATCCTCGGGTCCATAGCAGTGGCGACGGCATAGACCGCTGAGGAATCAGTTTTAGAATAATAACGCAAAAGCTTCTTTAACCCTTGACCTGCTGCGTTTTCTAGTGGAGGATCCTCTTCTTTTCAATATAATCTTCTAGGTGGTCGATCATGTTGTTGTAAGCAGACATGGCTCTGTTGATTGTCGGGTATCCCAGGCTAGAAGACAACGTCGCTGTGATATCATTAAACTGGCTAAGCAAAATATGGAGCTTCTTCAGGTATCCCCATTCTTCGTCTTTCAGGGAGAAGGCCGATAAAAACGGTTCGTTTTGGCACATGCTCTGGTAGGCTAGCCTTAACGTTATTGCCCTATCCACCATGATGAAAGTAGAGTTCCAACGTGTGCAGTTATCCCTTTTCAGTTCAAGGTTTGGGCATTTCAGGATAGCGCAGACCTGGCCAAACTTGTCAATCCTTTGTGGCGAAGCTCTATGTATAAGTCGATATAAAAGGTATTTTATAGTTAAGTTTCATGATTCAAGTTTATACACTATCATGCAAAACTGATTCAATAATTCATTCCCATGTGCATTTCTTTTTTTCATTCCTAGAAACTGTATATGCATACACCACTCATACTTTGGTTTAATAAAGCTCCCGTCTTCTTCTACGTCATAGTGATGCGTTGTGACATTAGCTTGTCTCATTTGAATAGCTAATGACTTTTTTGTTCATGCAGGTCATTGAATCAGTTTCACATGTGCCCATTCGGTGGCCAAAGATCTTTATTCTTTTGTGAGGCATAACCTTACATCAATAGATAGTATTCCAACCATGGGCATCACTGACAGCTTGGAGTCCCTTATGGATACCTATGATGAGTTTGCGGCAGAAGCCCACTGGGATCCTGTACCATTCAACCGATACTCGCTCCCATAGTTCATCACAGCTCTTAGCTCGCTCCGGATACCTAGAGAGCCGCCTATCCAATTCTGCCCACATGTGTTCAATAGGGTTGAGGTCAGGGGATTGTGCTGGCCACTCTAGAAGTGTACCTTCCTCTTCTGTCAGATGTACTGACTCCAAATACTTCCTAACAATCTTCGCCGTGTGCTTCGAGTCATTGTCGTGCTGAAAGACGATATCGCTTTTAGTTAGGCCCCAGTCATCAAGCGACATCTGTAGATCCTCCTGCAGTAGTTTGATGTAAAGTTGTGCGTCCATATTATTGTCAATCTTTGCAATGTATCCAGGTCCGTACCATGAGAAGCATGACCACACTTTAACATTACCACCCCCAAACTTGACAGTGCCTTGCACCGACCTGCGAGTGAGGCGTCCCGGATTGTCGTCCCAGATCCACTGCACGCCATCAGAGCAGATTCGGTTTATTTTCGATTCATCTGACCAAATAACCTTTTTCCAATCTTCCAGAGTCCATTCCTTATACTTATTGATAAAATGCAAACGAGCTTTAATATGTCGTCGACGTAAAGCTGGCTTATGTACACGCCTCTTTGCTGTCAATCCTAACTCCTTGAGCCGTCGTCTAACGGTGGTCTCAGAAACAGCCGCTGGTATGAGCTGGTTGGCTCTGACGGTGGCCTCAACTGCAGACTTGAGTGTACCTCGTTTCATGTTCACCTTAAGATACTGCATGATACCTCTGGGTACTTTCCTTGGTCGACCGCCTTTATTGACTTGCATGTACTCCTTATTATGTGCATAGATCCTGGTGGCCGTCGCTATTGATATACCAACACTAGCAGCAGTTTCTCTAGTAGACATGCCTCCCATCATTAACCTCCTGGCTTCGTTGACTTTCCTTTGTGGAGTGGGTCTCATATTCTGTGAAGGTATAGTTAAGAGAGAGTTAAGCAAGTGTTCATAAAGGAAAGAGAGAAAAGTCCTTTTTTTACTGGCATTAAATGACGTCCAAAAGTTGTCATGGGCAACATTTTAGACCACATGTGAAACTGATTCAATGACCTGAATGAACAAAAAAGTCATTAGCTATTCAAATGAGACAAGCTAATGTCACAACGCATCACTATGACGTAGAAGAAGACGGGAGCTTTATTAAACCAAAGTATGAGTGGTGTATGCATATACAGTTTCTAGGAATGAAAAAAAGAAATGCACATGGGAATGAATTATTGAATCAGTTTTGCATGATAGTGTATTTGCAGCCAAGATTATATAGTAATACTGACCTGATCTTAACAATGCCTTTTCTGAGTTTCTGTAATGTACTCAGCGTTACAAGCGTTAACCCAACCGCATCCTCACACTCATTGTTGTTCACGTAGAGACTGTCATTTTCAGGAGCCAAGTCATTCAAACCCCTTGGGCCCAAAATCGCCTGAACTGCCAGATTAATGATGTGTCTGTCAAGGACTGACAAAGGGTTTGCAAGGAAAGGTAAGTGAATGAATAACAAGAATGATAATGAGCTGAGAACTAGAATGGATTCACGAATAGTTTTATTGCAGACTGAGGTTTACTATGTTACAAATCTATCATATTTATACTTGTTTGACTGAAGCGGAGACGCGCTTCAAGAACTCTAAATAAAGCTTACTCAAATATTTCCTAAGGACTTTTACCATATGCGGAACTTCAAGTGTTGAGTTAACTTAATACACAGGATCCGAGGAAGATATCTGGTGCAATCTTATTTCAAGGTTCCTTGGCACTATAAGCCTTGGTTATTGGTTTATAGCTCTTCTAGAATCCTTGGAGCTATTCACGGAGCTAGAAAACTAGGAGACGCGACTTGGCTTGACAGGCAAACTATGCATGGAGGAATGAGTGAAGGAAATGAGCGGAACAAATTAATCAAGCACACGTGATCTTTTTCAGATTCGAATCAGACAAAAGTCATTCATCAATTCATGAGCTAGACATTGCTTGCTGTTCGTGACAGTGTCCAAGGCATGGCACATGGTATAAGCCATCCTTGAGCGGCCTAATGTTTTTTATTTTTATTTATTTTTATTTATTTTAAGAGAAGCGTTAGAGATAACTCATTACTAGATGCGCTAGCATTATTGAAAGTGACTGAGAATTACCATTCTACTGCCTTGGGATGCTTTTCAAGCTCTCGGATCATTTTGGACATATTTGACGCATTGTCGGTGGTGATACTTAGAAGCTTGTCACCAATTTTAAATCGATCGATAACCTTAGCCAGAGATTCCGCTAAGTTCTCACCTGTATGCGCTCCATACAATGGCTCAAATCCAATGACCAGCTCTTGTTGGCGCCAGTCATGATCAATCCAGTGAGCTGTTACCCCCAGGAAGTTGTCTTGGAAAGGGCTTGTCCAGCCATCAACGGTCAGTGATACCTTGTTAATATCCTCAAATAAGCTTATGACTTGATGCTCCATGTATTGGTATTTTAGCTTAGCCTATTTTTAATCCATCTTTTTGTCAGTGTTTGGTTGATGTTTGTTATAAAAAAAAAATAATAATTGAAGAGTAATAATAATAATAATCATAATCATAATCATAGTAATAATAGTTTTACCTTGGTTGCCATGGTGTCATCAGACGGTAGCTTTACTTGAGATGCTGTAGCCATTGTAGCATGGACTAGAAGCTCCTGGAGAGCAGTGCTTTTGACAATCGTAAATGGCTGCTTTGTTGTGATAACGAATCGGACAAGCAATTCGTCAAATCTCGTAGGGTCAAATACTTTTGGCTGAGAAAATGAATTAAGCATCTTGTCCATCGGGCCTTGTGCTTGGAGAGACTGCCATCATTGGCATTGCTATCTTTAGTGATGCGATGTACTCGCCACAGATGCTAGATGACCCCTGAAGTTGACATATTCGATGAACCAAAGGTTTTCCCGCAGCTAGGGTAACAGCAGCGCATACCAGAGCCACTCTTAGTTTTAACACGCTCGGCCCACTTGTTCTTCAGTGACCACGCCCAGCTTCGGTTGATCGCCGTGCTGCTTGCCACGCTGGAGCTTCCCACGCTCCTCGTCACTAAGCTCTCATTCATCACGCTGCCGCTCATCACGCTCTCCATATCCATATCGTTGTCAGGTGCGTCAAAGCTGGCAGACATAGAAGTGTTACCAACGTCATAAACCTTAAGTTCATGTATGATAAAATTGCAATGGAGGTATTAATTTAAACATTAAGGTTAAGTTTTTTCCTTCTTTTCTTAATACAAAGTAATATGGCAAATGTAATCAATATATACTTCTTTTTCTTCCTCCTCGATAATTCGACGACGTCGTTTACTCATTTTAAGAGATCTTTTGGGCTGAATTGAGATAATGCATGAAAAGGAAAAGAGAGAAAAAAAAAAAAAAAAAAAAGGAAAAGGAAAGGAAATGAGGCGAACTGAAGCGAATGCAAACACATTTGTTGTCCTGATGCCGCAGTTGAGTATTTAAGTATAACGCACCTGATATCTCGCACTCGTTGTTAGGCTTTATTTTCTATAAACATGTGTTTTAACCTTATCTTCATGGTAATATTTTTCTTAATCCACGATTTAAATTCACATTTTGATTAAGAGTGCCGTGAGAAAAAATTTATAAAAATTTTAATGGGTTTATCAATGTACCGAATGATTCGGTATATCAAATGAATTGAATCGGTACAATCGAGGCACCGCATGATTCGGTTTACCGAATGCATCGAATATTCGATACATTCGATTCGGTTTCGACAATATATATTCATTCGGTTTCGATTCGATATGAACCTTACCTTGGTCAATTCCATTTCGGTTCGAAGGTGTATTGAATCGAATGTACCGATTAGGAGCACTGGTCTTGTTGTTCCAGGTTGTTCAAGTTCCTAGTCACGCGGCAGTTCTTGGCCATGTGTCCCTTCTTTCTGCAGCGAAAGCAAGCGCCTGCGCGGCGCAGTTTTGTTCTGTCATTTTCGGTGAGCTTGGAGAGTGGTCTGTTGTTAGTCGAGGAGGGGCGATGGAAGTTCGCTAAGCCTGTGGAGTTTGTATTCTGTAGTAGGAAGTTATTGAACATCATCTGCATTGCGTCTAGGTCCATCGGGGTCGGTGTGGGTTGGCTTGTTTGGCTTGTCATGATGGGGGGTCTAGAGGAATGTAAAATGCTGTGGATCATCGTAGCCTGCTTGATGGCCTGGTTGAGAGTCTGAGGCTGGCGAAGGAGGACTTCCTTGCTTGTGTCTTCTACAAGGCCGTAGGTATAATGGAGGACAAGCCATGATTCCTCCAGTTTGGGTGTGAGGCGTTGGAGGCGGCGGAATTTGGCAGTGTATTCCGCTACTGAGGATTTACCTTGTTTTAATTGAACCAGTGCTTTCTGGGCTGAAGAAGCCGTGTCAGGGGGTGTGAAGTTTTCGATGAATTTACTTCGGAAAGTGTCCCATGGTGTATCAATTGTCATTTCCGAGTCTCGCCACCATGCCTTGGCGTCTCCTTTCAGGTTGACAACGGTATATCGGACCCAACGGGAGTGGTTAAGCTCCATGATCTCGAAGTACTCTTCTTGGTTCTCCAAGAAGTTGAGGACCGCGACAGCGTCGACATTTCCCTCGTATGGTTCTGGTTTGGTAGGTTTTATCACAGCAGCCACCGTGCGGACATGGTCATTAAAGGCGGCAGCGCTAGAAGCACTATCCTGTCGGGATTCGAGGAAGGTTTGCACAGCGTTCTGCACGGATAGGCTGGTACTGGCATCAAGGTTAAGAGCTTTCAAGGAAGTGGTGAGGTTGTGCATGGCAAAAAAAATCAAATGCAGGGGTAAATTTTTAAATTTTATCTAGGAAATCTAAGGAAAATATCAGAGGGATCTAGGGAAAAATATCAGAGGGAAATATAAGCGGTTTCTGGCGGGGTCGGTAGTTCGATGAACCTTTGCTACCATGTAAATAGTAACAATCAAAGGTGATCTTAGGTGGAATCGAAGGTCAAAGGATACTTTATTTGGCTATAACGTAGTGGACTCTTTATACTGATAATTGATAGGGTTGGGGCTTGGTGTCTTAGCACTTGGGCTTGGCGTCTTGGCGCCTGGGGTGCGCGTGATAGTTGAGCCCTCCTCAAAGGTTTGAGTCAGTATTGTATAACACGTTTGCAACTGCCTTCCATCCACAATCAGACGGACAAACAGAGCGCGCCAACAGAACATTAGAAGAAATGCTCCGCTCTTACATATCGTACAAGCAAAACGACTGGGATCTTTTACTGCCTATGGAGTTCGCATACAACAACTCTGTCAATCCTACGACAGGCTTCTCCCCATTCTTTCTGAACTATGGTCACCATCCACTAGTCCCTGGATCTCTTTTAAAGCCACCTGATACCAATGTTCCGGCTGTCAGTGATTTTGTTCGAACCCAGTCGATGAATTTGGCGCTAGCTCAGGATGCCATCATCGAAGCGCAGAATAGGCAAAAGGCCCAAGCGGACAAAACTCGCAGGCCTGCTACGTTTGCTGTGGGTGACATGGTGCTCTTAAGCTCGGAAAACATCTCTGTCGCGGGACATAAAAATAGGCCGTCGCAGAAACTGGAACCTGAGTACATAGGCCCTTACAAGATCATTTCGAAGGTCAATGAAAATGCCTACAAGCTGGAACTACCGCCTGACATGCATCAGCATCCAGTCTTTAATGCCGATCTGCTTCGCCCCTATATTGAGTCACCTCGTGAATTCGGCGACCGCTTACCACCACGCCCTGCCCCCGAGCTTGTAGATGGAGAAGAGGAGTATGAAGTCGACAAAATCATTGACTTCAAAATGTTTGGCAAAACTCCTAAGTGGCTCGTTCTTTGGAAAGGCTATCCATTAGATGAAGCCACTTGGGAAACAAAATCTTCGCTCGCAAACGCTAAAGAGGCGCTTGCCGTCTTTGAGGCTTCAAGAAAAACAAGATAATAGGTTTCTTCATGACGGGAAGGATGCAAGCGAAATCACTATAATAATTTTGTGCAACATAGTATTTCGCCCATATTTCTAGAGCATTCCTTGCAACAGGACATTAACTAGTATAAATAGGTCTACTTTTCTATCTAGTTCTGTAGCATAGTTCCCCCTGAATAAAGATACCTTTATTGCACCCTTAGATCCCCCTAGAACACTACCTTGACTTTTGCAGGAAGAATCGTCTCTATGCCAAACTTAGCAAGTGCTCCTTTATGCAATAAGAAACTGAATTCCTAGGGCATGTTGTTTGTAAAGACGGCATCAAGACAAGCGCTGGTCATGTCAAGGCTATCAAGGAGTGGCCTCAGCCCACCAAGCAGAGAGATGTACAACAGTTTATTGGCCTTGCTCAGTTCTATTAGCAGCACATTCGTGACTTCACCACTATTGCCTTACCCTTGACTGCTCTCTTAGGTGACAGTGCCACTTTTTCTTGGGATGAAGAAAAAGAGCGCGCATTTGCTACCTTGAAAAATGCCATAACCAAGGCCCCTGTGCTCACAATATTTGACCCTGACCTAACCACCACAGTAGAGACGGATGCCTCGGGATTCGCTATTGGTGCTGTATTATTTCAAACAGATGAGCATGGAGAGTCCCGCCCAGTAGCGTTTACATCTGAAAAATATTTTCAGATAGATAGTAACAGTAGAAAAAGTAAGTGAGAATAAGATGTGGGTCCACACACCACACCCATGGATTCTTTATTCATTTCTGGTAGAGGGGCTTGTACCAGATAACTACATATCTATCTATAAGACAGCATGGGTTCTCATGTCAAAGATTTGTCGCGTCTTAGTGTGACGCTTTATTGCCACTAGTTTCTACTGCTAGTTTTATTTTTTATCGTACTATTTCTGAAATTTCTCTAGTATGTTTTTTTAAGATCTTCCTAGTTTTTTTAGTCGAACCATTATTATATTGCATACTGAAATATGCAACAACATCCAAGAAACTAAGTTCAGCCGAGAAGAATTACCCATCACATGAGCAAGAATTATTAGCAGTCGTTCATGCACTAAGGACCTGGCGTTATTACCTCGATGGCACTCACTTCGTGGTATACACCGACCACGCTACCTTGCGTCACTTTCCAACACAACCCAAATTAACACGGCGGCAAGCGCGCTGGATGGAGCTACTCCAGGAATATGATTTTGATTTCAAGTACAAGCGTGGATCTGATAACATTGTTCCAGATGCACTTTCGAGACGACCAGATCACCAAGATCCGCCATCCATTTCTGTCAAGTCACTCGCGATCGAACTGGAGCCAAGCCTAAAGCAACGTCTGATTGACAGCTATGCTGACGATCCAAAACTAGCACTGATATACAGAGGCTGCCTTGAAAAACGCCCTCCGCCTCGCTACTCGCTTCATGATGGCCTTCTATGTGTCTTACGCCGCGGAACAAATGTTGTCTGTATCCCACAAAAGTCTGATATTCGCCTTGCACTCCTCCATGATGCTCATGACTCTGCCATAGCTGGCCATCTTGGCTTTGACAAAACCTATGATACTCTCCGCCGCTATGTGTTCTGGCCTAGGATTGCTCGTGATACTCGTACCTATGTCCAAACCTGTGAAAGCTGCCAACGCAACAAGGCCAGCCATCAGCACCCCGCAGGCCTACTCAACCCTCTCTCTATCCCAAAAGAACGCTGGGAAACCGTGACAATGGATTTTATAGTCAAGCTCCCCAAGACCCCCAGAGGTTTCGACGCCATCACAGTGTTCGTTGATAAACTTTCCAAGCAAGTACACTTTGTTGCCAGCACCACCAAGGACAAGGCCTCGGACGTGGCAAGGATCTTCTTTGACAACGTATTCAGGCTCCATGGTATGCCCACTACCATTGTCTCGGATCGTGATACAAAATTTACTAGTAAGTTCTGGCAAGAACTACACCGTCTCATGGGTTGCAAACTTGCCCTTCTACAGCATTTCATCCGTAGACTGATGGTCAGACAGAGCGAGCCAATCAGACCTTGGAGTCGATCCTCCGTGCCTTTGTCGACCAGCGACAAACCCATTGGGACTTATTGCTTTCCGATGCAGAATTTGCCTACACCAACTCGGTCAACGCATCAACTGGATTTTCTCCTTTTTTCTTGAATGCCGGATTCAACCCGCGCGTTCCAGCATCTTTACTACAGTCTACTCTGCACCCCTCATCAAACCCTTGTGTCAAAGACTTTGTAGAATCTCAGAGCGAGGCGCTTATATTGGCAAAGGAGGCCCTGGAAGAAGCAAGGGAGAGACAGGCAAAAGAGCAAACGCTCGCAGGAGTGACCACTCATTCGCAGTTGGAGACCAAGTACTACTCAACACAGACGATATTACCAATGATGCTGAGAAAAACAGGCCGACACAAAAGCTCCGAGCTTTATTCGCTGGACCTCATACCATCGTTGAACAAATCTCGCCTGTATCATTCCGATTGGAGCTTCCAAGCACGATGAAGATTCATGATGTGTTCCATGTAGACCGTTTTAAAAAATTTATCCCATCACCAGAGGCCTTAGGGCCTAGAGTACCAGCACGGCCGTCTCCTGAGATCATCGAGGATGAAGAAGAATACGAGGTAGAAGCCATTTTAGATCATCGAATCAGCAACAACCGCCAGGAATTCCTCATCAAGTGGAAGGGCTATCCCAGAGAAGACTCTACTTGGCAACCACAAAGTACTCTTACCAACTGCACCATGATGCTTAAGAAGTACAAGAAAGCACATAGACTATAATTTTTTTAAAATGGGAAGGTGTAACAGTATATAGCCTTAAGCCTATAAAAAGGCTTCTTTTAATATTTATAATAAAATCACCTTTTGTCTTCACTACCTATTACAGTCTCTCGCAGCCTACTATAACCAGTGCTCCTTATTCGAACCATTCGAATCGAATACCACTGGTTGTCGGGAACCTAGGCTTAGGGCAAGGCAGAATAACCTTTTCCAGACTAGGCAGAGGCAGTGCTCCTATTCAAACTGAAATTTTGTCAATTATGATGATTCAGATTAAAAAAATAAATATCAATTGACAAAATTTCAGTTCGAATAGGAGCACTGGGCAGAGGAATAGGTAGAGGAATAGGCGATATAGGAACAGGATCAAGGGTCAAGGAAAGCTTAGGAGTTATACACTATCATGCAAAACTGAATAAATAACTCATTCCCATGTGCATTTCTTTTTTTCATTCCTAGAAACCGTATATGCATACACCACTCATACTTTGCTTTAATAAAGCTCCCATCTTCTTCTACGTCGTAGTTATGCGTTGTGACATTAGCTTGTCTCATTTAGAAAGCTAGTGACTTTTTTATTCATTCAGCAGAGTCGCATTCAAATTTTTTTTTTGTGAATTGTGAATTGTGAAATGAAATCTATTGGCTTTGAAATGACCAATAATCTGCCAGAACTGGGTCCATTTCACAATTCAATTTTTCACCAAAAAGTTGTAAAATTGATTGTGAAATGACTCATTTGGTCCAATGACCTTTGAAAGTGATTTTGCCCCTTTTTTATCCTCTCCCCTTTTCCTTTGATAAAATGCCTACTATTCGCACTCGAAACCAACGCTTGACAGATGCAATTGAGCAAAGATTCTTGAGGGCTGTGGAGGAAGTAAGGCGGCAGGTCGAGAATGGAGACGACGCTGACTTATTCCAACTGGAAACTTATGCCAACATCCTGTCTTTTATGTACAGGAACAGATATCTGCGTCCTCGCTGTCGAAAACCATATTCGACAGAATTACGAGACAGAGTCCTCGATGCATACAACGCAGAGGACTATTCTGGTATCATACGTTTGACGCCGGAACAATTCCAAGAGCTGGCCGAGATCCTTGGCAGGGCTCCTCTGTTTCAGCTCCGAAAAACCGGCGATCCTTTAGCCAATATCAAGATCCAGCTAAAGGTTACCCTATTTCGCCTTGGAACAAAAGGAATATCGATCAAGAAGGTTGCTTGGGTTTTTGGTTGCAGTGTCGGCGCTGTTCACTCTTACACCTGGAGGTGTATCAAAGCCATTAATAATCTCGTAGAACAGTTCGTGGTGTGGCCTGACATAGAGGAAAAACTTGAGATTTTGAAATGGTTTAAAGAAAACAAAGGCTTCCCACATATGCTTGGGGCTGTCGATGGAGTTTGTTTCCCACTGTCCTCGGCCCCAAATTTTGATACAGGAGCGTGGATTACCCGAAAGTGCAACTATGAGGTAGGCGCTACAGCTGTAAGTGATCATTTAGGTCGCTTCATATTTTTCGCTACTGGCTACATCGGGTCTATGCATGACTCGACAGCATACAGGAGCACGGAGCTGCACCGGAATCCAGGCGAGTTCTTCCAAGGAAAAGAATATATACTTGCTGATGCCGCTTATGCTGCGTCTGCAACAGTGATCCCGCGCTATAGGAATGCACAAGGTGATCAGAAAAGATTCAACTCGCTCCATGGAAGAGCAAGGGTCAAGATCGAGCACGCGTTTGGTATGTTAAAACTCAAGTTCCAATCCCTTCAAAGTTTGCCTGTAAGGATCGACAAGCGAAGGCGTATTAATAGGGCATCAATGTGGATCATGGCGTGTGTCGTTTTACATAATTTCTTGCGGAAAGATGCCCAAGAAGACATTACGGAAGAACAGATCCTCAACGAGCCATTAGTTCCTGGAGATGTGCCTGAAGATGTAGAAGAACTAGATCCCCAACAACAAGAAGGTAATAGAAGAAGGAATAAGCTTATGCGATGGGTTTTATACAGACGTATACAGACGATAGCCTCAAAGGTTTTATTAAAATGCATATATTGTCGCGTTTATAAACCGTGCGATTGTCCATGCTTGTTGTTGTTGTTGTTCCTACAACACAACTCCACCTCTTTCTTTAGAGACGCTAGCTCTTGAAGAAGCTGATCCCTTTCTTTTCTAAACTCCATCATCTCTTTTTTTTCCTCGTCCAACATTTTCATTCGACGTTCCATTATCCTCTCTGCTTCCTCTTTTTGTATCTGTTTTTCTTTTTCAAAGTCTTTTTTTTGTATCTCTTTTTCTTTTTCAAAGTCTTTTTTGTATATCTCCTTTTCTTTTTCGAATTCATCTCTTCTTCCTTTCAATAGTGTTTCAAAATCCTGCGCCCGTTGTTTCAGCATAGCTTCAAAATTTCGTTCCCTATCTAGCATAGCTCTCTCTCGCTCTTTCATGCTGTCATTCCATGCATTGTATCTCGTAGATGCGGCGAGGTCGACTTGCGTTTGTAAAGTAGACACAGTACTTTGAACAAAAGCATCTTTTTCACTAAGTTTTGCTTTCCTTCGACGCTTCGGTACTCGGTCTCTTGTATCTTCGTCGTTAACTTGAAGCAAGTCTTTTATAGATAGAATTGATGAATTTGAATTAGATATCGGGTATGACTAAAATTAGCAATGTAAACAGACATTAAGTTTCTTACCATTAATAACAAATCCGCCTTCATTGCCGTCATCTTCCTGGCCGTCATCTTCAGAGTCGAGAGTTGTCTCAGGAGATGACTCTCTTTCTGAGGAATCATCAATGACACGTCTACATGACTGCATGAGAGGAGGAGGGTTCCTCGCTAATGAGCTTCCCCAAACAGCGTGGAATCGGTCGTATTCAGGACATATTTCCATCATTTGCCTTCGAAGGTCTGCTAAATTCTCCGTATCTCCACCACCAGTTTGGTCTGCAAGGGCCTTGGCTTGGTCATATTTCTTCTTTACATATTCAATCTTGTTCCTTACAATCTTTTGAGTCCAATCAGTTCCGGCAACCCCGTTTACGTATTCAGCAATAGCGGTATGCACGTCGGCCTTCTTTTGACCAGATACTGTCCGTACTCTTTGCAATTTTTCATAGTTGTGGGGGTCAGTTATCCAATCCACAAAGGCATCCATCCCATCTGCGGTCCAAAAGCTCCCAGGGCCTCTAGTCGCTGCCTTAGCTTTCGAAGCAGAGGCAGAGGAAGCATGAGTTGTGGAAGATCTTGCACGAGATCCAGGTTGTACTTGAGAAGTAATTGGTGGAGGTGTAATTGCAATTGAGCGATTCGTATTCAAAGGTGTAGTTAATGTCAATGGTGGGATGGCTGAGATTGGTCTAAGTTGAGAATAAGAAGTCTGTTGCAGTTCTTCCCTTGGACGTTTTGAACTTTGCTCAGATTGAGTTGGCTGAGGGTGGTGTCGCAAATTGGGCATCACAGATTGGGGATAAATATTGTAAAGTTCCTGAGAACCCTTTCCTTGAAGGTTTTGTTGCTGCTGCTGGTATTGATAGTTCTGGGCGGCTACGTAAGGGAACTGTCGCTGATGAGTGGCATCAACAATTATTGGACGTTCAGAAACAGAGGTAATTGTTGCATTTGAAGGCGTGGGAGAGATCAAAGGGTTGATACCGTTGTAAAAGGTATGCGACCATTTCTTTTCTATGTGTGTGTTGCGTGAAAGGGAAAAAGAAAGAAAGAAAGAAAAAGAAAAAAAAAAAGAGAAAATCACTTTCAAAGGTCATTGGACCAAATGAGTCATTTCACAAATCAATTTTACAACTTTTTGGTGAAAAATTGAATTGTGAAATGGACCCAGTTCTGGCAGATTATTGGTCATTTCAAAGCCAATAGATTTCATTTCACAATTCACAATTCACAAAAAAAAAATTTGAATGCGACTCTGCTGAATGAATAAAAAAGTCACTAGCTTTCTAAATGAGACAAGCTAATGTCACAACGCATAACTATGTCGTAGAAGAAGACGGGAGCTTTATTAAAACAAAGTATGAGTGGTGTATGCATATACGGTTTCTAGGAATGAAAAAAAGAAATGCACATGGGAATGAATTATTTATTCAGTTTTGCATGATAGTGTATCAACAGATCATGAAAAAGCTCTTGTATAAGCAAGCCGGAGGGATACATTAAATATAGCTTTGGTTAAGTCGCGTATGTACAGCAAAGACAGCGCTGATAATATTAATTATCGTCAAAAAAAAAAAAAAAAAAAAAAAAGGACATAACAGATGAAATGGAAAATACCTTTCAGTAGAGATTGTATAATTGCATAGATAAACTCGCTCCTTAAAAGCAACTTTGAGTATCGTGGTCGGGAGTAGCGTCTCTGTCAGCCAATTTTCAAGCGAAAAGATTTTAACCATGTCTTCTCTGGAAATGAGAATGGGGACCTTTCAGAGCATAAAACGGACTAAATCTACATCCTCAAACTTAGCGCTTTTTCTGGCTGAGATTATCGACAGTGGCATCAAGTGGAGCTTTCATGGAGAAGGAAGACAAAACCGAGTCTTTATCGAGGATGCAGAACAATGAAAGTTGTAGTGAACTGCCATAAGAGGTGACAGTATGATTTTTTGTCAAACGAGACCTCCTTGCTAAAGGTCACTTGAAAGGGTGCAATTTCCGTTGCCTTTAGGGAGGATATGCTATGCCAATTGATTCACTTAATTTTTTTTACATCGAAAAAATAATAGCCATGGAATCAATAAGTTATTTGAATGTTGACATTCTTGATTAAAAAGGGATGCTTTTATACTTGTCTTTCCCCTAGACAAATTATAATACAATGCTGATTACAATCCCGAAGTCATTTTCTTCCGATATTGATGGTAAAAACATTTATCCTTGCTGATACTGATTCGCCTGAAAGTAATAAAAAGGCTGGCATCCGCTCCAATTTTGCTAAATTCGAATAATGAAGGCAATATTGATTGATTGATGCTCCGATGCTTGGTAGTTGTGCCTACCTTGACAAACAAGAGTAGAATGATCGATCTAGATGACGATTACAAGTTTCCCGAGCAGTTTTATCCATCGATTATTGGCGAGTAAATATGCATAGCAATAATTTTGAATTCAATCGAGGTACGTGTCGACATGAAGCTCGAGTCATATAAATCTAGGCCGCAAACTTTGAGGAATGTGCTCTCCTTTCTATGGGAGAAGAGAAGCATAAGAATGACTGCTACAAAATAGCGAAAGCCAAAGCAAGTAACAGCCACAGAAAAAAATGGTGGCAATTTTCAAAAATGCACTTAAAAGAACTTGCCTTCGGAGAAATTTATTATTCTTCCGCACAGCTGTTGTAATGAATCCAATTTAAAATGGATCGGCAACAGGAATTACAGCTTCCGAATGTTAAGCGACAGCCAAAGCAAGTGCAACAGCAACAATCTTCAATGTCATCTATTTCAAACATTTCATTCCCGATGCACCAGCGACAGTCCCCTACAAAGAGCGTACAGTTGCATGAACAGAACCCACTAAATGATGCGGTGCCCTGTCATTCGTTGCCCATGAATGCACAGACAGGTCTACAATATTCACCCCTCGCATCCATAACGTCGGCAGACTCAGGTAAAGGGTCTATTAATGGTTAATTGGGGAACTTCGCATATCATTATGTGTCTAACATATTTAAGCTTCTCAATAGTCCTACGGGGCTTACCTTCTATAAGTATTGACTTTCCAGCGTTTCGCCTGCTAAAACCTCAGGGCCCTGAGGCGCAATATTTATTCTCTCCGCATGAGCATACTCGATCAGTGCCATCTACTCAACTTGAGTACTTGAAAGCCATTATCACAAATGCAGATCTGACAGACATGTAAGAAATGTCTAATTAATACTATTCAAGGAATAACTTGTATTTACTTCGCTTTTAATGCTTTCACTCGACTAACGCAAAGTACTTGTGCTTCCTATAGACGCTTCCCGCCAGTGGCTCAAATTATAGGGAACACAGAATCATTTTCACACCATATAGATCAACCACTTTCATCTCTTGCTGAATCTATCATGTATCACTGCTCCAAGAATAGACACGAGGATTTCAACACCGGAGATATATATCAGCTTCCGGTAATTGAGCCATTCAGCGCGTTGCGCGAGTTTCAACAAAGTACTTCCACTTCGTCTGACTTCATCACGGCTATAGATCACCTTGAAGAAATACCAGAATCTGAAGTCGAGGATAACAGTAGTTCATCTACTCTGCGTGCATCTAAAAGACCCCCCCAGCAGAGTTGGGATGACAATGGGCCTCAAAGCACGGGCCGTCGGCTCAAGAAGCCTAAGCACCAGAGTTCTTTATCCACCGTTGACGTCTCTGCCACGCCTCAGCCTGATAAAACGCCTTGTAATGAAATATCTTCACGCATACAATGCACCTCATATCTTTCAGCAGAAGTGACACAATCAACTCCAACAGCTTTAATGATGCAGTCTTTGCTGACAAATGATAACGGTAGGATTATTTTATTTATATACTATATACTTACGCAAAGCATTTAGCCTCATTCTTCTAAGTATGCTAATAAATCGATATACTGTTTGTTCTCAAGACCCTACCCCAGCATTTGAGGATTTTGTGCTCAACTTTCTAGATAGCGAAGACAAGATGGACGAGTTAAATCTAAAGTCAATGGATTTTTCACTGTCAGCGGCACAAAATATTACACAGATTGAAGAGTTCTTAAAACAAGGGCTCCTCGAAAGTCTTCCAGCTGACATCTTATGTAGACTTTTAAAGCATATGGATACACGCTTGAATGGATTTGCTTCCGAGGGTATTCTTTCAAAAGGAAATGATGATTTAATTGACGATAATCCAAGTGGAGCCCATGTCCTCTTGGACCGTATAACACTGTACCTGGATTATGTGGTTCTCAGTTTCACTTTATTCGCAAAATTGGGCCTTCATCAGCAATTCTTTCCAGAAGAATTACTTATGAGTTCTCTATTAGTCTTCAAGCTAAGTCTAGACAGATTTTTAAAGCCCGTTCTGGAGTTTTCGAAGGAGACTTGTCCAACATCTGAGGAGCTATTAATGGCTGAAATGCTTTCTGAGAATGATACTATCAAACCGAGAGTCATTTCTTTGGTTTCCAAAGTCAGTAGGGCTTCAAATGCTCTTCTTAGCACTTGCCGACAAGAATTATCTGACGACTTTGTCTTAAAAGTGATCTACGCCGCTATTTCGCTGTTTTTCATTGATCCATCCTCAGAACGAGCACTGAGCGGTACAGAAACTGAATCATTAAAGCAGGCGGGATCCAGTCTTTTGCGGACGGTAAGGGGATAGGTAACCATGAATGCAGTGATCAGCTCCGTTAGACTGCATGCTTCGCTAACACTTTTCCTTCGGTAATGGAGTAGATATATGAGAAGTACACAAAGTATCGAACTTGGATACTGGAAGAGATTCTTTCACTGCTCATTAAACTGCCTCATGGAAAGAAAATGTCTAAAGGCTACAAGTATGATTGTTAGTGGGTTGTCAAAAGCATATTTTGTTAAGCCATTTGCATTGTTCTAATTGGCTGCCTATGTGGATATTATTCTAGGCTTAAGGATGGGTCAAAGATACATTCTTCATCGGCATTGCTCATGCAGCTAATTCAAACGTGCTCTAGCTGCCCATCTTCTGCGCTCCTCCCACAGGACTTTCATGATCTCGATATTTCCATGCAAAGCCTGGCAATGCAAAAGGTTGGTTTAATTGAATGTTACTGCAAAAACCTTATTCACTTATCAAGCAATATGCGCCCACGGCTCACATAAATGCTATCATTACCTCTCTTTTTCCTTTTTTTTTTTTTTTTTTTTTTGTTGTTGTGATGGTGGCATTGGGTACCGAAGTTGCTTAATGAGATCAAAGTTGTATCAGAGACTGAGAAATCCAACGCAGCTTACATTTTCAACTTCCTTTTATTGCGTTGTATCAAAGGATTTAAAATGACGTCTGAAATTGAATATAAAATAGTCCTGGATAGTCTTATTGCGGATCTACTTGTAGTACTTGGTCAACCCGAATGGCCAAGTGCAGAGACGTGCTTGCTGCTCTTCAGCACTGCTATGGTAATATTTACGGGATCTTAAATATGCAACAGAAACTATCAGTGATAGTACATGCAGACTGATACTTTTCATCTCTCAGACAAGATATTTGGACGATGTAAAAGCAGACGTAACGATAAAGGTCATGGCCATTGAGGCGCTAGGATCTATTGCTACTCAGATCAAGACAATCATGTATAATTCGAAAAAGGAGCAGTCCCGAGACTGTCCATCAAGCTGCGGAGGTGATGAGAACTCCCCATTTTATGGTATAGTTTGTGCGCAAATCGAGCCACGCGACCTAATGTACTTGAAGGCAAGATACAAAAACGTAGTGGATTACCTAGGTTCCAACGAGACTAATGATCCAGGAGCAAAGGCCGCTAAAGACTTTTGGATATGTGAATGGATCGGCTTGATGTGTACAGCTGTCACGAAAAACCCTACAGCCCATGTTTGGGCAGACGACTCTTGGAAAATGATACTAGAAGAAATCTGGTCATATTGGAGGCTTTACGCAGGTCACAATCAAAAACCCATTCCTAGACGCCTGACCATATGGAAGGAAGCATTGCAAAGCGCAATGTATCTTACGTCTCGACAGCAGCTGTTTCTCTCATTTGATTTGCTGCTTTCGCGGATTTTACCTGCACTGGAAGGGGGGACTGTTACCCTAAGGACCAAATCACTAAAGGCTTTGTCATCAATAGTAACTGGTGATTACTCTGTACTTGCTCAGCAGAATGTACGCAAAACAATCGCTCTACGACTACAAGATACAAGTCCTTTAGTCCGTGATGCCGCTGTAGATCTTGTAGGCAAATACATGATGCAAGACGTAACAATTCGGAAGGCCTATTACGATATAGTGAGCGACAGAATTTCGGTAGGTGCCCTTGTTTTCTTCAATTTGAATGTAGTGTTTATGCGGGGTTTGATCTGATGTTATTTTTACTTTAGGATACCGGACTGAATGTTCGCAAACGTGTTTTAAGACTCTTGCGGGACATCTATCATAGAACAGAAAGTCATGAGTTGCGTAGTGACATTTCACAAAAACTTTTGCTTCGAGTGAATGATGATGATATATCTGTCAAAGAGCTGGCGATCAAAAGCGTTAGTGATGTCTGGTTTGGCCCAATCGTGGATGCAGCCCAATCAGTAGAAGGAGGGTATGAAGAGCAATCGAGAGTATCATCTACTTCAGCTTCTATAACATTTTCGCAACGCCGAGAGGTGTCAAAGTATGCGCGAACTTTAGTTGACATGGTGGGCACATTATCCATGCAGCAGGATGAAGCTCTTGGATCCGTATTACGGCATATGCTCAAAAGGGATCAAAGTCTCGATCAATCACATTCGATCAAAGACTTTACAAAGTCATGTGCTGTTGTCGTAAACTGTCTTGTAGATCTGGTTCAAACCCTCCAGGATGAGGACGCCCCCAAATCTATTGTTGCGTCAACTGTTCAAACACTCCATTTGTTCCTGAGGTCCAAGCCCCACCTTGCCGAAGTAAAGCATCTCAGCGCACTTCTAACGTACCTTCACTGCTGTGTTGACTCGGATGACTGGCGTATCACAATGTTTGTGCTGCGGATATATCAAGATACAATCCCAGTTATGCCAGACATGCCTACCAATGACTCTCAAATGGCTGAACGATTAGCTTTAGCCCTTGTAGCAAAGTGTCCACTGGTATTGCTTCCCGACGCAGCTACAGTTCTTTGTAATATTGTGAAAGTCTGGACCCGAAACTATAGCCGTCTTTGCAAGTTTTTCCAAGCCTGTATGGATGTCTTAATAGCTGATATCAAGAAGTTGGAAACCGGTGTAGCTCTTCAAGAAAGCAAGACTCGTCGCTTAATGACAATTGTGAGTCTCGTTTGTAGACACTTTCCATTCGAGAAAATAATCAAAGGCTGTCCAAGCGAAGACCGTCTATCTGATCTAAAGAGTAAAATGTATCCAACCGTTCAAGGCTTTGTTTTCAATACTTTGGCAACGCTTTACGAGCTGATGGACGATAATTCTCTGCGGCTAAATGCTCTTCAGGGTTTAGGTAATGAGCAAGCGTCTTAATGCTTATATCGTGCTTGTTGCTTTATTTATTAACTTTATGGTTACTTGTGTTCCCATGTGCACAGGCCACCTATACATGGCCTTTCCAATATTGATGAATATGCAAAGGAGTCTTGCTATCATGGACACCATCTTCTCCGACCGGAACAATGAGCTCAAAATAGAGATGCTTCGGACATACACCGATTTCCTAGTCAACACTCAGGCCACGTCATCTTCAAGGTCCGAAAAAGAAGCCTATACCCTCATTACGAATGCTGAAGACAACCTCGAGGCAGGAATAGGAAGCGCAGTCATGCAGCGTTATCTTGATCGCATATTACAGTGTGCACTCGTGAATGATTTACAGCTGCAGGTGGCTGCAGTTGATGTCATCTCTCAGGTGACACAGCAAGCATTGGTACACCCGATGCTCTGCATGCCAGCTGTGGTTGCTCTTGAATCTAGTGAAGACTTGATTTTAGCAGGGCGCGCCTTTAAAATTCACCGTGAATTACATCAAAAGCACGCATCACTAATCTATGCAAGGATTATGGAGTGCGTTCGGACAATGTTTGCATTTAGAAAAAATCTTCAACAAGAAGCGTTGAGTATACAAGGTGAGACGTTTTCAACTCTTAAAGTGGACAGCACCGCTTCAAGCATAAAAGATTAACAAGCTATTTGTATCTTACTCTAGGATATAAGATCAATCCGGAGACTGGCGATGCCATTGCTTTGGTTTATCCGATGTACGTACTAGCGGGAGAGAAAAGACAGGTTAGGAACTCTTTTCTATCATCACTTGTCAAGGCCCTGGATGTTGACCTTACAGGAATGCAATTTGAGGTATCTATAACTTTATTAAAGGTTGTCGTAACTCCCGAGCTTAATGAAAGAAGAAGTATTGAAAAAATTGCAACTGTAATTTATTTGTGCTTCCCCCATTATGATCGCAATTTTTAGGTGGACGGCATTTATTCACGGTTTATTGCGGAAAATCTTGCTTATCTCGAATTCAAAACAACGGAGGAAGTTTATCTTGTTATTTTTTATTTGAACAGGATCATAGCCGGAACTGGAATGACACTGCTGCAAAATTTGATTAGAGTGACACAGCCTGCATCAAATGCACATCGTGATCCCGCAATAAAAAAAAAAGGTGGTGGCGGCAAGGCAAGAATTAGAACCAGAGAATCGGGTTTATCATCAAGCACACCCAAGTCTAAACTACATAACATGAAAGTGCAAAGTTCCAGTGCAATTGGAGGTGAGCATAGTGAAGATATCGCTGATGGGACATACAGTGGTGAGGATGAACCATACCTGGAAAGAGATAAGGGCAATCGGGAGCTTTACATGCCTATTCGTATGATAGCCAAAGCCAGTATTCCAGTCGAGGCTGCCATAGTCCTAAAAAGTTACTTGAAGCGAATGTATGAGATTAGTGAAGTAAAGAGCCAGCAATTCCTACCAACAAGTCATGGGAGTCATAAAGAGAAACCCCTACCAAGGATGACTGGCGCACAAGCACGGATTCGATGGAGATCAGGAAGCGACGAGTTAATTGCGATATGTGCACAGGACGACGTACAAGATGACATAAGCCAAGCTTTGAGCAAGAGACAGTTAGATCGGTTTAGAGAATTGATTGAAGCCGAAACAGTGCAGCCATCGCTTATCGATGACAGTCAGAACCATTGATCATGAGCGCCAATGATGTCTTAAGGGTCCCTAAGATTCTGGCATGTTGTCGAACTGCCCTGTTGAATGTAAATCACGCATGGTTTAAGTGCCTATTGGTATTAATATAGCCTGCAAGAATCTCGGATATGCTTATGTTTTAGTTTAATTGCAAGATCCGTGTATCTGTATCAGAAATAAAGGGTGAGTGATCGCGTTTAAAACGCACGGGAGTGAGGGGCTGTCTAATAATCAATAATGTTTCCCACTTTCTGCCAAACCATTTCAGGATAAGAGAACCTCGTGTACCCGTACCGCTCCTATTATACCTAACTTTCTTATCTGTCTAATATAAGCTTACGTAATGAGGCACGTAATAAATATCGTTTTACCAAGTCAAGCAATCTTGTTGAAGCTTGACCTTCATATTTGCCCCGACAGCTGCAAGTTCATATGGCTACATAGACAGAAAGGGTCCTGCAGGCCTGCGCAAGATGGTTGGCGTAGAATTCCAATTAAAGGGCTCCATTAATCCTGATTATGAACGAAAACTACGTGATGAATCCCAAGCAGTGTATTTAACAAAGGAAAACAGGTGACAATTAGGAACTGAAGCAGTGATTAAGAATAGGTGTCCGTTATTTGATGACGAGTTTGACAAGCTGGACGACTTGGTTTGGGAGTTAAAGCTAAATGAAAGCAAGGAAATGACTTCTTTCTGACAACGACATACCCCACGTCCGTATGATGGTGATAGTATGATCTTACACTAACAGATGGAGGGTAAGTGAATTCAATACTGAAATATTGACTCAATATGACGACCTTGAATGCGTGTCATAATGCTTCATGATGTTTCAACCAACTGTATCATGAAGCTCAAGCTTGAATCAACAACCGCACTAATGCATTTGTAGGAAACGGCAACTTTTACATTCGGCCGACACTGACAGAGTATCTTATAGGCGCAAAGGCGGTATCAATGATATGTAGGGCAGTGGTCCAGAGACGCAATGCACTGGTCGTTATAGCTATGGTTGCTATCGGGTCGCTGGAGTAGAGGAGAACACTTTAAATCCAATTCAGTCTGGTCTTGTTCGCAGCGCCAGCAGCTCCAAATTCGGATATGGGGAAGCTCAAATCAGGGTAAGGGTATCCATAGGGAAATGGATATGGCCTGTGAGCATCCTCCAATCATTATTAATGTTTGTTGGTGGCGCATAAATGCATATTCCCTTAACTCTTATTTGTCATGTAAGGCGATCTGGATGTTACCGGCCCATTATCAATACGCCAGTTGGCCTGCAAACGAAGAGATTGATTTAGTAAAGTCTTGTAATAACGGTGCAAGGCGCTTTCACTCAAATTGCATTTATATTTTTATATTTTTATATTTTGTGTGTTCGTTCACCCCAGCCATCTAATTTTAATTCGGCTAACCAATTTCGGTTTGTGTCAAAAGGCCCTTCGTATGGGCTTAATGGGCACCGGATGACACATACAGAGTACAGGCTGCCGGAAGGAAAGACTTTCGTGGATGGCTTCAATTAGATTAGAGACTGGAGATTCTCAAGACATAATGTCGACAACAGCCTTGTACTTGATGTGCCATTCAACAATATGTTCGGGGAAGGCAAATTTCCTTCATGGGTCGATAATTTGTGGGCTGGACCCAACTCAGCGCCTTTTGACCAAGAGTTCTACTTGGTGTGTAAACTGCTCACTATTTGGCTCCTCCTTTAGCAAAAAAAAAAAAAAAAAAAAAAAAAAAAAAGCTACATATTACCTTATTGCATTATCATCTAAAGATCATGAATGTAACCATGGCAGGAATAGCGGAATACTTCCCAGACGGTGTAGGCGGCAAACTCTGGAGTGACAACTCACCGCATGCTGTGAACGGGCCCTATGCGGGCAAGGATGACTGGTTATCTAGTTTGGGGACCTGAGCAAGGAACAAGCCGTGCGCTTGCCGTAAATTACATTAGAGACTACAAACACAATTGCCGAGGCTAAATAAAAACCTCGATACTATTCTACTGTATCTTTTTGTTATTTATCTTAACTTCTCCTATCTTTATTTTTTACTTATATACTTCTTTATTCATCAATTTATATTATTCATACGCTAAATCTCTATCTGTTTATAGGTTTCCTTTATTACCATAAATATTTCAATATTAATTTGACTTTTTATCTAATTTTTTTTTTTTTTTTTTTTTTTTTTTATTAAAATAAATGGATTGTAGTCTAGTTATGGTCCACGGTCGCTATGACCATTAGAATGTCCAGATTGGAGGCTGCCGCCGCTACTGGTAGTGCATTCTTGGTAGTGTGTCCTAGGAAATGGCTGATACGTAGATGATGGTGATGTTCTATAGGATGGAGCAGGCCCCTCTGAGGTTGGTGCAGTCGGAATAGATGAATCATAGTATGAGTGGAAGTGACTACGTGAAATCGTACTTCCGATGTAATTGTTGTCGGTAGCAGAAGCACTCGTTGGTGAGTAAACTTGTTGTTGTGATGTTGGCTGGTGTGGAAAATGAACGTTGTGTTGTCCATGGTAACCATTGTGATGACCTGACACCTGTGTAGCTCCTGTTCCTGCTCCTGCACCGGCATTCGACACAGATACTGTCCCCTCTGGGCTTGTGAGCCGCTTCGTCGCTACCGCACCAGAATCGAGAGATGAATCAAAAGTTGTTGCAGATGTCGAATTTGTTTTAGATTTAAAAATAGCGGGTGAGGGTAAAAAGCGATCAAATTCCAAGCTCCATGGATAGTTTGGTAGATATTTTTCGTTTTCACTCTCGATATCCTCATAGTCATTTTCCTCCATGTCAGATACTTCATCCCAGCTTTGTAAAAACTCTGCATCCGAGTCCTCATCCGGTGGTCTGATCCATATTTCTTCGCGTATTCTTTTATGCTGCAGAAAAATAAAAAAATAAAAAATAAAAAATAATGTAAGAAGGTGCAATACGAACACTCCAGTTATTAGTTCAAAAGTCCTATCTTCTGATCCAGCAATGCCCAAAAGCTTACACGCTCCCTATCCTCGTCCATTCGTTTCAGGATATCGTCCTTTGTGAATCCTGCTTCAGCGTTTGATAGTGTATTTGCGCTTCAGTATTTTTTTTTTTTTTTTTTTTTTTTTTTTCCAAGTAAACGGACAGATATCATAGGCACTATCAGAATCCAATGTAACTTGATAAGCATACGTTGTTCATAATGGATATCAAGCCTTACCCCAAGTCCCTTGATAAAAGAGGCTTCTCCACTTTATCAATCACACTTTCGTTAAACAGACGTTTTGCCCGCCAGGAGTCCAGAATCTAAAATAGTATATATATATATATATATATATATATATATATTTTTTAAAAAAAAAAAAAAAAAATCAATTGTTTGACAAGGCCTCCATTTGTGACAATAAATATTAATTTAATCATATTCAGGTTGGATGATATGAAAACCATTCCTTGGTTTCTTGGTAGCTTGCTCACCTTTTTCGTCCCTGCGACATTCACGTTGCCTTTTGGCCCGCTTGGAGTAACGCACTCGATTATCTTGTGCAGATTTCTTTGAATAAGATCCATATATCCTGAAAAGCCTGCCTTGTGGCTCTGGTGACATATGGAGTCGAGAACATAAAATATATTCATTTTGGTGTTGATAGAAGGCGTCTTGAATAAAATTGATAAAAGAAATAGATATAAATATCATGCTTTTCATATATAATCCTTAGTTACATTTACATACATTGATAAAGCTTCACTGTTCCAAAAGCAAAGAAGAAGAAAAAAATTGCAAGGGACAAGGGTATGAGAGCCAAAAATCAAAGCCGGCCACATGAGAATAAGATTGAGAAGCAACAAATAAGGTAGATAAGGTCCACAGACGCTGAGTATTTTTTTTTTTTTTTTTTTTTTTTTTTTTACTGACGAGACACATGTAAACAAAAATGCCTTCGATGGTCTATGATATATTCAACTCCAATGAGGATCTCGCATACATAAGCATTTTTATTCAACGAAGAGCACGCAGGAGAGCTGCATGTAAAGAGTGTGAATACGCCTCGTAATCGAATGAACCTTGTATGCGATATAACTAAATACTTCATTGCGATGGTGTACTCAAAGTAAAGCAAGTCTGTGTTGTAGCCGATAGTCTCCCAATAGCTCTTCCTCGTATCTAGATTGCTCATTTTCCTTTATTGCTTTTCCAATCATACTCTGAGAGAATCGACTTTGATGGGCAAGCAAAAGCTACAGTGCAAAGGTGAAGCAAGCATACATTCAATAAATAGCCCTAATGAATCGGCTCTCACCTGCTCTAGCTCCTCAATAATACAACTGTAAAGATCCTCATGAAGGTTCTTATTCCTCATGGCGAAGTTCCCGACCTTCTGGATCGAATGCTGTGAAGCATTAAGTCTGCCAAGCAAGCCACGGAATTCAAGACGTGCCTCGAATGGATCAACCTCCATGAGATTCTTTCAACTGTTGATGCAAAAGAAAAGAATGTGCTGCTGATTTTCGATGCGTCTGATTGTTAGTGTTAGAGCCTAAATCACGAGTAATTGATGGAACAAGGAAGGAATGACCTGTAATTTCGCATTTCTTTCTTCGAAGCAAAAGGTGTAAAATGAAGTGGCTTTTTTTGTGACTTTATTATGAAGGGTTATCAAATAACGGACACACCTGGAGTTGAATTCCTGGCTGTACCTTCTTTAAGCGCTCAAAAGATTTGTCCGGGGCCTCGATAGCACCCCGTAATTGCAATACCGACAGCTGAGGGAATGTTTTGCCAATCCATCGCATCTCTGAGGGTCCAAAGACCACATTTGAGCGCTCATAAAACGTAAGTGTCTGTAATTTCTTCAGCCGACCCAGTGCTTTGAGACCCATCCGAAACGAGAACGGGCAGATGCTTGAATTGGACACGCTTCCAGCAATAAGTAACGGGGCCATAGCTATCTTGTTTTTATGGAAAAAAGGGTGCCCTAAACTTGGACCACTATCAGAATTACTATCTTGCATATTTTGCGCATCGCGTAGTTCGCCATCGATGATGTTTCGACCTCCACCATTGGTCTCCTGCAGATCCTCTTCAGTACTCATGGCGCCTTCTAGTGTAGGATCCCAGTTCTGTTGGATATGCGGGCCCTCAGGAACTGAATACTCTTCTGGTAGACTTCCTGCATTGTTCGTAGTGTTCAGTGCTGGACTGTTGAATATCTGCAGTGATTGCAACTCCGTGAGAAGTTTGATCTGCCTAAACATGGCGTAGTAATCACTGAGTATTGATTCTTTATCGTTCGGCTGAATGTCTTCTTTTCTTTGAGTACACTGTTTATGAATTTTTAAAATACCATGATGTGCTCGTTGTAACAAATTGCCCTTCTGATGCTGAGCCGTCATCTGAGACTGTTGGTCGCCTTGATTGATAGTCCTATAAGGAGTAGGGTCATGGTTCTTTGCTACTGCTGCTGCTGACCCCCCTTCTTCTTCTGACACTGTGGTACTGAGCCGTCGATTGACTGTGTCCTTATTTTTGATGGATTGATCCAGAAATAGTACTCTAGGATGAACTGTAAACTCGAGTCGCTTGAGCCCAGCACAGGCCCATGGCATTGTATTTTGAAAGCACTCTGCAGAAACAGAGTCACAACTCAAGAACTCAAGCTCTAGCAGTTGAGGGCATCCCTTAACTAATGCATTTATTCCGCGCGCTGTAATTTTACTGCAAAAGCTCACATTGACACAAGTGATGCCAGTGTACTTTATACTTTGTAATGTTGGATGTGTGCATCGCATCGTCAAGGCGTCAGCCAATGTTTCAAGGCCTGAATCCTCGATATTTGTGAATTGAAGATCCAATGACCGAAGATTCTTGCCGTGAAATGACTGAAAAAGTGTTTGGAAATCACTGTTAGTGATCCCAAGGCAAAATACAAGACTAAGTTCTTCGAGGTACATAAAAGGTTGCCGCATCTCCAGCAAGCTAGGTCTGCAACAACGCTGTATGTTTCCATATTGTGTGCGTGAATCCTGAAACTCATGACGTTCAGACGGCTTCCGGGACGTAAACTCGTGAACATGTGTATGCTGTCGTGACTGAAGAGCCAATGGACTTGAGGCGTCGGTCATTTTTTGGGTCAAGGGCAACATATTGGAGTTTTGAGTACTGCCACATGTAGGTGTTCTCGTCGATAGCCCGAAGGATGTATCCACTATTGGTGATGTATTTGGTATCTTGGATCCTAGCCAATGCTCTTCTACCTGGTCCATTGCGACATGCTTTGTGATTGATTCGTTCAGAGTGACCACCTCGTTTCTTGACAAGTCAAGGGAGACAAGTGATTGGCATGCTTCTTCGATGAGAGCAAGGGCTTTGCCATCAAAGTCGCTGTCCATTAACTCCAGACGCTGGATTTTATGTGCAGAGTTACAGATCCTAAGCAGGATATCAGGACCACTAGAGCTCGAGATCATATATGGCAGTTTGAGAACACATAGCTGTGGGAAAAACAAGAGGTCGAGAGACTCTTGTAATATAGAGGCATGACCACGAAGCATGAGCCTATCCAAAAGAACCACCTGCAGGTTTTTCATCATGCACATTAACTCACAAAACCGAGCCTTGTCGGGACCCTAAATGTTGATATCGTCTATTAGAACGGGGAAGGTAGCAATGTGTTTTCTATATGTTTCGTCCAAGGTGAATAGCCATGAGTACTTACGCAGTCTGTCAATGTGAGTACGCGTACAAAATGACCGTAGCGCATCAGTTGTTTATACAAGTTATTGTAATGTACATCGATCCAGGACTCGCTATTAAGTTCGAGGTCTTGCCACAATGCTCGTCTTGAAGCAAGAGCCCATGACTTGCTGACCAAAGCAGTCAGAGCCAGATCATTTGCACTCAAGATCGACGTACAAGTGAGAATGCGATTTAAAATCTCTGGGATGTCAAACGGATTGATCTGTAACATGGTTTAAGTAAAAGAAATAAATGAAAAATGAAAAAAGGAACGTCAAGGAAAATCTTTTTTTATTGTTTCGGAAGAGGGAGTTGAAGAATGAAGAGAGGAGAAAAAGGGAAAAAGGAAGCAGAAAAAAAGGGGGGAAGAATGGAAGGGAGAGAGAGATGATCTTTGTGCGTGCATGTGTATGTAATTGTAATATGTAATTGTTTGTCCAAAAACAAAAAAAGATCCGGTGAAACACTTGTTTGGCCATGCCACTAATTTCTGGACAGTAAGAATATCTCTCACACGCGATCCAGCTTCTTTGGACAAATGACACTTTTGTACATACTTTCAGTTCATTAAAACAACTCACCCCCTATTCATCTGTTCATCTACCCATCCATTCATCAGCTGCTGCCTTGTTTATCCAACCTGATTAAAGATTGAAAATGGATAAATGGATATATAAAGTATATATTAGGCCATAGAACCAATTTGCTTGGCCCATGCGGACTCTCCTTTTTTGAACATTCCATCCTTGTGATGCATAGCATGCTCTCATTCTTCATTTGAAACTCCTTTTCTTATTTCAGAAACTTCGCCCAATAGTTTTTTTTTTTTTTTTTTTTTTTTTCACATTCAATTTCTTTTATTGTAAAACAGCAAAGATCAATTGGTTCCGAGTATCACAGTTACTGCTAATGCTGTCTCCTCCAATTACTGTTTATACAGATTCCTGTTACACTGGTTGGCACTCCTGTGCTTTGTCAGCTTTCTTTGAAACAGAACCTGGATCAGCGATATTTTCCGCTACAACCGTATCGCGGTTGAGCACATCCCGTTGCTGTGGCGCAAAATAATAATTTTGAACAATTTACTGAAACGGTAACATATATATATTGTTTTCAATCAACAACCACAGCAATCTTTAGAGACAAGACTGTCCTTTTCTTTTATTTCAGATAGATAGAGATGACGTCCTAAGAATCCACTTTGCTTCTAGATATGAGGCGGCAATCTGCAAGGCTTAGGACGTCCAAAGACGCAATACCCTGTCTAGCGCGCTCTACTGCATCTTCATCATAGACATCGAACTTGCCTAGGATGGGTTGGCCATCACCATCCACCTCAAATGAGGCCCTAAACCTGCGATCTAGCTGCACCTCGGCAACTGTCCCTGACTCTGAAAGCCCAATTACTGTTGCTTCCTAGAGATGTACAAAAGATTGAGCAATAATAGTAAAGTATCAGCTACTTCTCTAGCGTACAACAATGCAAAGGTATAATGACAATCGAAAGAGTAGCTTCATCCTGCCAACCTTGAATTCCGAGATGATTGGATTGTATGAGGGACCGATCTCCAACGTCTATGCCCGCGATGCAAATAGTAAGCGTAGTGAATACTTGAGTTCGTACAAAACTCATCATAATGGTTTAATCGCTCATCGGAGTTTTCTCTTTGACAAACCTTATATGCGATGATGTCTCCAATACATAGAGGACCTTCTTGTCTAGGAAGATCCGCATAAATCCGTAATGGTAATTCTAAATCTGCCTCGTCTTCTTTTGCAGGCATTATGGAGCTGGCATTGTTAGGGGTATTCGATTTTAAGATGGTTTGTGTTGGTACTGGATCTGACATCCCATGTGCATCGCCAGCAGCCTTCTTGCCAAAGGAAACGTTCTTTTTAGGTGTCGTTGCTTTCTGTTTTTTATGGATAATATCGTGGTCTTGCAGATCAACGGTCGTCATGACAATCTTTGGCGACGGCTGGGTATGTACATTGGAGCTGACTGTTGGTCGAGAAGGTGTGCATACTGTCGTTTGTATACTCTCTCGATCTTGGCTCTGGACATCATGAAGACTATGTGAATTCGTAGTGGCTTGAGCCGATGCCGCCAAAACCTTTTGCAACTTTCGACGTGCATTCCTGGCCTTCGTTTGCTTAGATCCGCTTCCAGGGACTACCTTAACAAGGGGTTTCACTGAGTAGTTAAAAGATTTATATGAATTTTTCTGTTCACTTTGGAATCCGAAGGGTTATTTTTATATTTAGGGTATTGCAATGGTTATATTCAGGTCATTTCCATTACCGGTGTTATTACTGTCAGTGTCGTCGGAAACATCGCCCTCCGATGCACTTGAGTCTGCTTCGGAAGTCCCATTCTTGGGTTTCGCAGAAATATTTTGTACTTTTTTGTTGTTCAAACTGTTAATAGTTTTTTCAGGTTTCTTTTGGTTGAAGGGTGTCGCTGGTTTCTTCGCTTCATTCCCCTTAATGGATAAAGTTACTTCATCCGACTGTGTTCGTTGTTGGTCATCAATTTTTTCCTGCTTATCATTGACCGCTTGAGAGTTTACAAGTGTTGATGGTTTCCTGTTCAATTCCGTATGCTGCTTTTGTTTTTGATTTGGCTGTCCAGGTCGCGGCCGTATACTCTGCGATGATTTACGTGTAGGTACTTCTTTCCCCATGTGCGCTCTTCTTTTTGCTGTTTTTGAATCTTGATAAAGTAACTCCGCCTCCTCTATTGAGCGTTTCTTGCCACCTTTATTGTAAAACGAGAGATATTCAATAAAAGCATAGAGGGTTGTTTTCTTCCATAATGACATGCTTGCCGATATTACTGATCTTACCTGCAGCGGGCAAAGAACGCGGTGGTAAATTATCACATTTTCTTCTGATCCTCACTCTATTAAAAAAAAAAAAAAAAAAAAAAAATTGTTAACAGCGACTTTTTTTTTTTCTTTGAAAAGCTGCCATTTTTTAGCATCAGCAAAAAGCATACTGTAAAAGGTCATCGTCCTTGATAAGCCCAGCAATTGTTGAAGCCGGCAGAAGAAAGAATCCATCCAAGTCCAGACGGGTTGTTTTGCAATACTGATCCAGCTTGAAGCCCTTCCTGATCGCCTTTTGAAGATCGCGGATCGTTGAACACGAACTAGGAACTTCGAACCAACACTTGTATCGTGGCAACGGATCTTCGAAAGCGAGACGGATTCGCATGGTAGAAAGGATTGCGTCTTCAGCAGTGAAAGTTGAAGGATGTCATGTTCAGACCAAAAGACAACAGCGACCTTGAACCCTTCACACATGTTCATTGTTACTTAGGAAATAAGCCACTGCGCCACCTTATAATGTATGCATCCCTGCAATGCTCTTCATTCGCACATTTACACATTTACACTTCCTCACATCTTACCACCAACCATGGCACAAATTAAAGCTGATCCTAACAAAGTCTCTTGGGAAGAATCGGTAATAACAAGGATACTGTTGTAAATCAATGAGTCATGCATATGAGCCAAGTCCATCACTTACCTTTGCCAGCATCAATCCTTTTACTATGCTCCATTAGGAATTCCCTATCCTCTGTGAGACTTGTCTCGGAGACAACCCCTATCTACGCATGGTATGTCGCTAGAAGCTGAACTCTTGAAGTTGCTTCACAGCTGCTCTAACAAAAGGCCCTCGATCGCTGACTCAAGGGCTACCCGCTTACTAATAGGTCCTTGTTATGGACTGCATATTGATATAGACCAAGCAGTCTCAGGCGAAAGAGTGTAAAGTCTGCACCAGACCATTCACAGTATTCCGTTGGTGCCCCGGAGTTGGCATGCGTTTCAAAAAGACAGAAATTTGTCAAACCTGCTCTAAAGTAAAGAATGTTTGCCAAACGTGCCTACTGGATCTAGAGTTTGGTCTGCCAGTCCAAGTTCGTGATACAGCCCTTGGCCTAGAGGATAATGCGCCTCGATCTGACGTCAACAAAGAATACTTTGCTCAAAACATGGATGCTCATGTATGTTCACTCAAATGCAAACAGTTCGCCTCTTTTTTTTTTTTTTTTTAAAAAAAAAAAAAAAAAAAAAAAACTATACCAAATAACAAAGATTGTATCATTGTAATGGCCATTTAGTTTCAGAATAATGATGATGGGCTTGGATCAGGAAACTTTGGGAAAGCAGAGTCGGCAGGGCGTGAAATGCTAAAAAAACTACAGAGAAAGGACCCCTATTATAGGCGTAATCGTCAGCATATATGCTCATTTTTCGTGAAGGGAAACTGTACACGTGGGGCAGAATGTCCATATCGTCATGAAATGCCTCAAGAGGGGGAGCTGAAGCATCAGAATATCAAGGATCGCTACTATGGCACCAACGACCCTGTAGCTAGAAAAATTTTAGCAGGGCCAAGGGCTGGTGGTGCAGGAAGGCAAGCTTCGACACCCGAAGACAAGACCATTGTAAGTTACATAATTCAGCTCCCAAGAAGTCTTTATATGTATATACTTTCTAACCAGATATATTAATATTAACTATGACTATCCTATGGTTTACCCAGACCTCACTATTTATCACAGGTGTGACAGAATCAGTTACAGAGCCTGATTTGAGAGGATTTTTCTATGTATTTGGGGAGATCAAGTCAATTGTTGTTGTACACAAGTCAAATTGTGCCTTCATTAATTTCACGACAAGAGCAGGAGCGGAATTGGCGTTCGAGAAGGCTGGAGGAGGCGTTAATCTTCAGGGAGCTCTCCTGAAGGTGTCATGGGCGAAGCCACGACCAGTAGGTGCCAGGAGTGAACAGAAAGGAGAAATTGCACCTTCACCCGCAGCGGTCATGGACGCGCTTCAAGCCGGTCCACCTCCACCTCCTGGCAGTAAATCCGATTTTAGCTATCCTAGTCAGGACCCGACATACCAGGGATCTACCAGCAAGCATAGGTAGAGCATAGTCAATAAGCATAATAAATATCGCGGAAATATTGAAAAAAGAAAAAAATAATAATTGTGCACTGATGTAAAATATCCAATATTTTGCTGTCTCCATATTTCATGGACCCTTCTCTCCTCTCTCTTTCTTTTACCTCTTCATTTACGACAGCATTTTTTCCTTAGTGACCTTCGTCAAGGAAGACGGAGACCATGTTGCATTCATCTTCTATCAATAGCAAAAATGATGCCCACGCAGTCGCATCTTCACCTTCTCCGCCTCCTCTTTCACAGCCTCTAACCTATTCTCAACCACACAGCAGTTCGGCTACAAATGGGGACAACATGTTATCTGGCGACTCAACAATATCGATACCCACACACGACCAGAAGAACCATACCGATAATGCTGTGCGTCGCCGTCATGTTCTCTTCAAGGATCAGTCCACACCAGAAGAACGAAACATAAACGCTGCACCTGAATTAAGTCTGAAGGATGAGAAATTTCAACCGGCTGTTGAACTCTCACATATCGACCAGGACGATAATAACAAACTAAGTAGCTTCAAGGGAGAGAATATTGAAAATGGCGACGAGAATAAGAATGCAAGTGGCAAAGATGAAATGGAAAAGAGTAATTCAGATCATACATCAACTCAGATGGACCATGCACTTGGCCAACGAGTGGATCGTCACCTTTTCCCCTACAGAACTGTTAAGGAAAATATGCATGCTATCAATACATTCTTCCGGAGGTTCTTTCTTATTACATTGATTGTACCAGCATGGACGATACCAATCGTATTAACAGCTCGGGCAAAGCATGAGATGGAGCTATCACATGGCAATGCAGACGGCAACAACACTATATCTCATGCAGCCTTAGAGTTTGGAGGGCTAAAGTATGTCATGCTGTCCAAAGCTGGAGCTGATCATGGTGCGGGTGCAGCCCATGGTCCTGAGTTGAGCCTAGCAGCCAACTGGGTTATCTTTGGGTTGAATCTATTAGTGATGATGCATCTCGGCAAAGCAGCAGGCGCTGCTTTGGAAGAGCTTGTCCCCAAGTTTGGAGCGGTAAGAATTGGATTAGCAGCGGGATCTTTGTTCTCGGAATTCCAATCTGTCGTCATATTCCAAACTAATTTTTTTTTTTTTTTTTTTTTTTTTTTTTGGAACAGCGGGTGGTGAGCGTGCTTGATGCGTTGACCAGCAGCTCCATCGAGCTGGCTGTCGCAGCTATCGCTCTCAAGAAAGGCTTGGTTGTCGTAGTTCAGGCAGCAATGCTCGGCGCCATCCTCAACAACCTACTCTTGGTAAGCGTCTTTAAATTTTTTCTTCTATCAATTGCTATTGAGGATAACGATCGTGCACCAGCCAATCTTAACAAAACGTGTTACTGCAGATGTTGGGGATATCAATCTTGGTTGGAGGCATCCATAACAAGCATCAAAAGCTGAAAAAGGTTGGTAAACAATTCTATCTTTTTTTTCTTTTTTTTTTACAGGGATATTTTTAGTAACTCTTGTTCAAATGCTTTGCGCTTTAATAGGAAACGACCCAAACAAGCGTTCACATCCTAATGCTAACCTGTATAGCCTATGTTATCCCTATCGGCCTGGATGTGACCTTGACCTCAGTTTACAGAGATATGAGACCCGTGCTGTCTGATCCAGTCCAGCGCCACATCCAAACGCAGGAGATCCGTACGCTTGTTGATATTCGAATCCTCACACTCTCCAAGATCATGGCTATCATCCTCTTGGCGCTATATGGCATTTGCCTCTACTATCAACTTCTCCACCGTACTTTTATGATCACGCCCGAGGCCAAGCACGAGGGAGCTCATACGGTCGAGACACGCCACACTCACTTTTGGTTCGCTGGTTTTGCTTTTGTTGTTGTGATGGCTGCTCAAATATACTCGGCCAACTTTCTCGTCCATGCTGTTGAAAGTCTAGGGAGACAGCTTCATTTGAACGACTCCTTTGTTGGCTTCATCTTACTTCCAATTGTCTTGATCGCAGACTTGCAAGAAGAGGTCATTGCGATAAAGGAAGCCAGAGCTAATCGAATGGATAAGGCTGTGTCATTGATGGTTGGCTCCTGTATGCAAATTGCCCTGCTTGTTACCCCTATCTTGGTGCTCCTTGGTTGGATCATGGATGTCCCAATGACTTTCCGATTTACAATATTGGAAGTGGTCATCTTGTCAGGCTCCATTTTGTTAATCAACTATCTTATCTCAGATCATGAAACAAACTGGTTTGAGGGCATTGCATTGCTAGCGGTCTTCGTCATATGTGCTATTGCATTCTTCTATGATAATCCGCACCTTCATATCATTCCTAGCGAGGACACAACCTTAAATGGTGAGGGTGTTGGAGCCGGAGGAGCACTTGTGGAACACAATTAAGCGTGTCATCATAGTATAAATGGTTTTTATTTATTTATTTTACATATTAAAGACAAAGAAAAATTATCCATTACACTCAATGATATCGATGCTTTCTATGCTGCCTGCGATGATGATGAGAGGGAGGAAGCAGCAGTCGCGTTAGTGGCTGATACCTTTCGCCTCTCCTCCTCACTTCCATACAAAATATCATGGCGTTTCTGCTCTGCGATTCGAATTTGCATTTCCCGATCACGTCGCTCAAAATTAGTGAATGTTGTATCGGATCCGTTTCCAAATCCTCCTAGGAACGCAGCAACCATGAGCCAACCCTATTTGATTGAAAAGAATTATTGGAGTTTCATTATGTTAATGAATCATGGTTTTCACGATTCATTATCTTGGCATTGGTAGTGTCTCAAGCTTCAAGCACCTTCTGAGGAGGTCGGATTGCAGCAAACCTGGGCCAGGTTGCCTGAAGAACTCCTCCTACAAACAAAGCCACGGTGCAATACTTGAGAGCACCAATAGCACCACCACGCATGGCTTCTGTTGCTGCTGCATCATCCATGTTTTGCTTGATCAGACGCATAGTGTTTAATATTATATTATAAATGGAGAATGAAAAAAATAGGGACCAGCTCCTGGAAGGTTGTGCAAGGGTATAGTGTAATGGCTTTTTTGAGAAAAATTAGGAATGTAGCTGTATATTTCACAAGTGAAGGTAGTGAGAGAGAGAAAGACAATCGAAGGAAAACAGTTTGTCCATGCTTCCATTTATATCTGAATGCAACGTGGGAAATGGAGATGCTTAATTTGGATGTTCCGGATATGATCTGCCAGGGTTTCATTTTACTAAATATCCCGACTTTCTGCAGTGAATAGAAATTGCGCAGCGGAGGAATGAGCAAATGGCGCAGGGTGCTGCATGTTGACAGCCACCCGGAGTGCACCGACCGGTCGGATTCATTTGTCTCCTGCTCCATATCAGTACATCCTAGTGTTACCCTTCAACTCCATATGTGTCCAATTTTTTTTTTATTTATTTATTTTTAAAATTCACTATGGTCAGAGGTATATTATTAAGGATCGAAGGCCAGTATATTCAAGGGGCTGTTACAGATAGAGTGGCAGAGCTAGTGATAGCCTTAGTAACTATCTGCGGCCTCATCATTTGCCGCATCCTCTGGACCTCTTCCTTTGCTGATGCTACACGCTTTTCGACTGTATCCTTGGCTTGGTCAACCATGGTTTGTGCTCTAAGTGTCATTTCCTTTGAGCGCTGTTGGATCTCAACACTGGATTTTTCAATGATTTCAGCTGAAATCTTTTGAACCTCTTCAGCTCTAAATTGCAAGTACTCTGTCGTTTGGTTGGCTGTGTGCAAAAACCCCCCAGCGCTTGTCAAAACAGATCCTAATATATTGCTGATTTCAGAAACAGGTGGTCCAGAGTGTGTAAGTTTAACACAAATGTAGAAGGAACCATAAGCTATAAAAGTGGATTGGAGATTGTTTGCAATAAACCTACCGGACAATGTGATCGTACCACCAGCCGAGTAAAGGCATACTCTGCACAATGCCCTCCAAAGTCCACGAATCTTGCTGACTGTAAATCATCGGTCCAATCTCGGAGTCCCGAAAATGTAGAGTTGTCGTTGCAGGGATCTGAAGGTGCACAAAAGGAAAGAGGCGCGGTCTCAAGTTCTGAGTCAACGAGATTATGGCCGTGTGTCCACTATTTCCAAAGAGAGTAGATATTAATCAGGTGCACAATGCTCGGACCTCTATTGAAGAAACCATAGTGTTTCTTATTGGGTCCGTTAATAAAATGCTGCTCATCAGCAGATGGCAGGAAAATGATAACTTTCTGACTCTCATTTAGTCCCTTTATTTTGTCCATGCAACAACCCAGTCCCAAAAGAAGGTGTGAACATCTGAGAGGGGTTTATAAGCTTACTCGAATACAATGTTTGTGACCTCAGGCTCGTCCTTGTTCAATGAAGTCCACACGCGAAAGACCTTTCGAATGTTGTACTTGCCTTCTACTGTGAGTGTAGGATGAATATATCTAGATCGTATTAGGCCAAGCACAAACGACGCGAATGAAATTTCATTAGCAATTGGTAAAAGAGCGAATTCTGGAAATGATAGAGGTTGCACATGCTAAATTTGCGGTGAGTATAGTTCTATGTGGATAAAATAAAAGCTTATAATGACTGGAATATTGCACATGTTCATGTTGACAATGACATATCACATGCAAAGTCTACATGTTAATTATTGGTGAGGCCGGGGAAAAGGAAAACTGAGAAAGCAACACTCACCGGGCATCATCTGTGAAAAAGTCTTCAAGTATCTCTTTATGCATCTCTTCGTCATAGCTAGTTAATCGATTAGCGATCCACCATATGAACTCCATATTCTTGTCTGGACAAAGAAAGATAGTTGTCAGTTTAGCTCTTATCTCGAGCCCAAAAAAAAAAAAAAAAAAAAAAAAGATCCTGAGAATGATTTACGTACCGGTGACTATATCATAGTTGTTGCTGATATTACTCATGATGCTAAGACTGCTTCTAGAAGAAGACTCGTAGTTTTTATCAGACAATTCCATGATGTATGTGTAAATTGCTGCAATGCAAAAAAAAAAACGACAAGAAAAGAATAGAAAAACAACAGAATAAAAAGTTTTTTCTTCTTTGTCTGTATGATAAGATCAAAAGGCTCTATGAGAGAAGGAGCTTGTTGTAATGTTGGAGGGGATTAGCAATGTGGTGGAATCAATGGAGGAGTAGAATTTCTAATTCTAATTAAATGGCGAGGGATGAGGCAAAGCAAAGAGTATGTTGCCGTGTGATAAACAGAGAGTACATGAAATGAAATGAATAAAAAGACAAGGGTTGAGTTGCATGTGTTTGTGTTGTATTAAAATTAAAATGGATATGGACAAGAACTTTGTGGCCCAACATTTCGCATTTGACTGATTTATTTACTTTATTCAACCACACCAATGTCCATTACATTATTGAATATCGCAAAGAGTTGTGCCTGCCTCAATCATGTCGCCTTCTCCAACATTTAGTTTGAGGGTGCCATCGTGGCGTGCATACAGGCGCACCTCTGTCTTCATCGACTCCATTGTCAGAATTGCTTGATTTTTCTTAACTACTGTTCCGGAAGGAATTAGGATTTTAAGAATCTTGCAAGGCATTGGGGCTGTGTATGGTGAATGCACATCATCCTCGCCCTCTGCCGTACTCTTGAGCTTGTCCTTACGCACAAACAGGATCTGCTTGCCTCCAAAATCTTTTGTATGCACATAGATCTCAGTGTTATTAAATTCAATTGAGCCATTGGCGATGTTATAGTCGCGAGTTACCCCATCTAAAAATACATAGACGCAATACGGTTAATTTTCGCCACAGATGAGTAAGGTAATCATTAGACCTTAGAGACCATCAGTAACGTTGCTTACCGATGGTGCAGCGCAGGACACCACTACGCTCTCCAAGATCATCTTCCTCAACGAGTACCTTCCCTAAGCCAACCTTGGCTGTGCGCCATTCGCCGGGCTCTTGACCAGCAACAACAGCTCGGTAAAGGACATCAAACTTCTTCTCTGCCAACTTCTGGTTTGGAGGGACCCATCCTCCAGGCTTGACCAAGTGTTCATATTGAAGCTCAATCGTCCGCTCTGCGTTTTCGCCCACATAACCGTCCTGTTGCTTCTTATGCTTGACATACCTCCATCCACTTGGGATGTATTTGAGCTCCGTACGGGCTTGCTCGCGCAAATACCAACCCCATAGCATGGGGACAATCGCAAGACGATCCTCATCAGGATGAGGAGCTGCATTTTGTTTGTGGATTGCCTCCTCATCAATGAATCTGGTCGAGAGTCTACCTGCCTGAAATCGTGGGTGTTGAAGCACTTGAATCAAAAATTTACGGTTCGTAGTCAGACCAAGCGCTACCGTTTCGCGCATGGCTAATGCCATCTTTTGGATAGCTTGATCGCGAGTAGGAGCCCAGACAGAAATCTTGGAAATCATGGGATCGTAAAAAATGCTGATCTCAGAACCAGTTTCAATACCGCTATCGTAGCGAACATTGTCGGCAGTGCATTGCTTCCAGCGACGGATCTTGCCTGTGCAAGGCAAAAAGTCATTTTCAGGGTCCTCAGCGTAAAGTCGGCATTCAATAGAATGGCCCTATATGCACATGCACCAAATGTGTAAAAGTTACTTCATAAGCTTTCGGTCCATTATATCTTGTTTTTTTTTTTTTTTTAAAAAAAAAAAAAAAAAAAAAGTAAAAGTAAACCACGCTTTCTTTACATTCAACTGCAAGTTAGGGAGCTGAGTCTGGGAGAGATCAAAGCCTTGGGCGACAAGGATCTGAAGCTCGACTAAGTCAAGTCCAGTCACCATCTCAGTGACAGGGTGCTCTACTTGAAGACGGGTGTTCATCTCTAGAAAATAAAATTTACGGGTAGCGTCATCCTGTGCCATTGGACCATTGAATTGAGAGAAAGAAAGAGAATTAACAAGCGAACAAACAAAGCGGCCATCATCTCAGTACGTTTTGCATACAAGACATACAACAATAAACTCAATAGTTCCTGCTCCTTCATATCGGAGGAGCTTTCCGATCTTGATGGCGGCTGAAGTCATATCATTTCGGAGTTTCTCATCCATCATTGGAGAAGGTGTCTCTTCAATGACTTTTTGATGTCTCCGCTGAATACTACACTCGCGTTCAAAGCAATGGTAGACGTTGCCATGTTTATCACCCATAATTTGAATCTCGATATGGCGAGCATTTGAGAAGTATTTCTCAATAAGTAAATTGTCGCTTCCAAAGGATCGCAGTGCTTCAGACTTGGCCATTTCAATCTCATCTTTCAGAGCTGAGGCTTCACGCACAATACGCATGCCCTTTCCTCCTCCACCGGCCGAGGCCTTCAGAAGTACAGGAAAATCGATCCTGATTGCTTGTTGAATCAGGTTATCAATACTTTGATCGTCACCATTATAGCCCGGAATCAATGGAATTGAGGGCTCCTTGGCGGCAAGTAGGTTCTTGGATGCGATCTATAAAATGAAAGATCGTTATGGAAAGTGAATACTAGGTGTAGACAAGATCGGTAAAAATGATCAAGTCCATCTAGTAATTCTTTGTATGGCATACCTTATCTCCAATAGCAAGGATCGATTCTGGTTGTGGACCAATGAAGTTAATGCCAGCGTCTGTACAGGCCCTAGCAAAGTCTGTATTCTCAGACAAGAAGCCATAGCCTAGAGATGGGGATATTTGGCTGTTAGCCGAGTGCTATATACACAGTAAAGTGACTTTTTTCACAACAGAAAAACCAGTAACAGAGACATACCTGGATGAACAGCGTCAGCACCAGTGACTCGACAGGCGTCAATGATTTTGTCACCACAGAGGTACGATTCCGAGGAGGGAGAGGGTCCGATGAACACGGATTCATCAGCCATCCGCACAAATAGAGCATTTTGGTCACTAAGGGTAAACACAAGTCCATTAAGGAAAACAGCTTAGCCGAGCGGACAATCAAAAGACAAATCGCACACAGTGGCTCCACATGCCTCAAATTATGTGAGGGCAAGGCAACAGCACTTTTTTTTTTTTTTTTTTTTTTTTTTTTTGGGCATTCTTGCTATTACCTCTCGGAATACACAGCGACGGTGGCAATACCGAGTTTTCGGCAGGTTTTTATGACTCTGCATGCAATTTCACCACGGTTCGCGATCAAAACCTTACGAATGGGGCGTGTTTGGGTCATTGCTGTAGAATTCTATGTGGGCAATGAGAAAGAGAAGAAAGCTATCGCACGCTTCAATCTTTATGAAAGAATAGTAGAAAGCAGAAGGAGTGGATCAGAAAATAGTGTGGAGGAAAAAGATGTGAAAGAAGGAAAGAAATCCTCCCCTCCCAGTGGCTCATTCAGCTTTTCGGAGAAGGGATGAATGGACTACCCCAGAAACAGAACCCGAGGTCGCGTAGTGCAGCGTAAAGAGACACTGCTTGAAGCGAGCGCGATCTTTCAGGGCTATTTTTTGTTCCCCTCCCTTTTCCCTTTTTGGCCCAACCTTATTCAGATTGCACTTAAAATGACCTGAGCATCACGCACATGGTGCCACCCCCACATTCTGACATGGCTGCCGAGCTACATCGCAGGCTCTTTTGTCTGGAACATTTATTCATCACGTGTAAAAAGGTGCGCCCGTTGAGACAGATCCTGCGCGCATCCATTATTTCGTCTGGACAACTTAGCAGAAAACTCACTACTTGTGGTTGCGGTAGCAAAAACGGTGGAAGAGTGTCCTCGAAAGGCTGTCCGAAATGATCATTGATGTCAGACACATGTGCTTGTAAACATTCTATACTTATCATGATCGGGGCGCGGACATGACAGAGGAACAGCATTGCCTCTGTCCACAGCAATTGAGCACTGTTTCCTGGATGTAGAAAACTAACAATTTGGCCATCGAATAATGTCACCAATATACCTAAGTTAGACTAGCCACATTCATTTCTCTCAGCTTTTGCTTTCACTTTTCTTTCTCTTTCACACTGTGAGAGATCTGAAGGTTGTGCGCATGATGGAAGTGTACTCAACTCTTTGTTGGAAGCACCTTACAACAAATAAAATAATAAAATGATATTCCAAAAAGCTATTGGTATACACATGACAAGAAATAATGACAGAATGGAATATTTCTTTCCCACTTTGTCTATTTCCTGTCTCATTCTTACTGCCATCCAGGTTCTTCTAAATGGCAAGTCGGAAGGATTTACATATGGGATGTATGGAGCTTAAGTAAGCTATCGGTCTATTGTCCGATATAATATATTGCAAGAAGTAGTATAAAGATGATGTACAAAGCTAGAAAACTCACATGTCTCCAGTGATCCCTTCACGAAATTAAAACTACACACTAAATGATAAAGTAACCCTTGGGTTTCCGTCAATGTAGTCCATTGTTTTTAATCTCATCTATTCAGCATTTGGCGCTTATGAAGACATTATTATCCATTCTGTATTGCTTTTTGCAGCTGCGGTACCATCGTATGTTGTCCGCACACCAGTAGGCCAGTAGAGAGGAAGTTCTTTGTTCAATCAATTGGAAGATATTAAAGCTTATAATTTTGCCAAGTTCAGGAACATCCCAAGAACGCCTCGTAAAAGGTATACATATCACCGCCAACTGAAGGTCTTTCCCACTCAGCCGCAGTCCTCCTTTGGTCCCTCTCCAGTCATGGCCACTGGAAACTCTAGCCATGACCAAGTCGAGCTCTGGCGCTTGTAGGCAGGGCCGCCTAAGACTCAGGAGTTACTTCGCGGCTATGACGTCAGTAGTATTCGATGGATACTCGGTCTTCTTCCGCGGACTCTAATATTTATAGGATATCCTGCGCCGACAGACTAGTGATGGATTCTTAGTCGCTTCCTTGAAGGCCGGCGCCTGCAGTTACATTCAATGAATCATTTAAATTTCCGTGGACAACCTTGGCCAAGGCTTGCCTTGTAATAGGTTGGTAGTGAAGAGTCCAAATTCTCCTTTCTGGCAAATAAACATTGGAATTTCTCAAGCATTGTGAGATTTAATCCTAGCATGGACTTAAAAAAAATCTTGCACACCTCCCTCACATCTTCTCCCTTTTTTTTTGTGTATCTTTGGAATAACCCTGCGCTTTGATCCTTACTTCAAGAAGCAACTCCTGCCTTCAATTATCCAATGGCGCTGGTGCTTCTGAGGTCAACCCATATCCAAGCTATCATAATGGCGTCCTGCCTTATATTCAGACATTTGTTTTGCTTACACAATTAATAAGATAGTGGATTGGTTGTTGTTCGCAGCGATGTTATACCTCGACAAAAAAACTTTAGAAACGCTGGAGGTGTGGTCCTGGATTTCACAGTAAAAAGAAAAATAAAGTTCGTATTAGTTTGATTTCTTCAATTCGCCTTCACTACACTTCTTTTTGCTTAAGCTGATCATCGGCGGCGCAGAGCTCGATCGAACGCTTATAGGTGTGTAAAATGTCTGGTTGGTGCAACCAGGTCGAAGATGAAAAGTTCAAAGTGCTATAGACTTGACGGGTTGAGCATGTTGACACTGCACCTGTTGTGTGGACTCCAGAAAATGGGACTGAGAAGAGACGTGAAGAAAAAAGCCAAAAGATGAGATGATTAGCTGAAGCAGCAAGAGCAGGTAGGAGAAGTAGGGGTCAATGAAAATAGCGCTGCAATGTTTCCCCCATCCATAAATCACTCTGACTCGGGCTGGCTTGTCGGGATCACTAATTCTTCGTCGAGTGCCTTTTCGCACATATGAATTAAATCGGACAATATAGCTGTGCTGAGCAATTCACCATGACGAATCGAAATAAGCATCGCTTAGGAAATGGTGGCACAAGGTGAATAGTCATAGCCCATTGAGGCTCGCCCAACACATACTATACATATCCAAGGAATATTGCCTTGAAGGTGGCAGCTTCTTAAGAGTAGAGTGATTCAAGCGCATGCCTAGCCTGGGTCTCAACTTGTTAGTGATTTGTCTGAGCGGACTTCAGTTTTGAATTTTTTTTTGGCGTGTGCTTGTCAAGGTGATAGTGTGAACGACCTCGTTTATTGCCCTGTTTGCCTTGCTGGGTTCAAGTCCTGCCAACAGAACCATTAAGCAAACTGAGCGATATGCCAAGCAGTGTGAGTGCAGCTCTATTAAGAGCCGTAAGCGCATTTTGAAAGAATGAAGGTTTCAAAGTGTGTCGACACGATATACGTCTGAGCAGAGGGGCTAGGATATCTTTTTTTTTTTTTTTTTTTTTTTTTCATGTAGTCAGGAATCGAATATTTTTGTTGCAAGCAGAGATCTGTGCTGCTCGCTCTTCTTGGTTAGATCTTTCAAATATACATGGTTTGCTTAACAAAATCTTTGTAATTGAAAAGGACCAACTAAAAAGCGAACAGACAGATAACTTTGAGGAACAAAAATGCGGTTTCACCAACCGACTGGTTCTGAATTTGCAGTTATTATTTAAATAAACGGTGATTACTGGTTCCAGCTTAGTTTATGGCGACTGTTCGATGCTTGTTGGTTTTCCAAATCTGCTCTGATTTCACCACAATTTAGCGGAAATAATTAGCATCCCCTGGATTGCTGCCATCCAGAGGGACTACTTCGAATTGACAGGATTTACTGTGTTGTTCAAAACAATATAACTTGATTGAAAGTCTGCTAATCCTCAAACCATGAGGCAAATAATGCCTCTGAACGCTTCAATAGGATTATGGCGAGCTTTTGGGGTGCAGAAAAGACAACATTGTCTCTTTTGAGCAATCAAGGATATAGGATTTGTTCCTTGGGGCAAACTTTTTGAAACCACGCTTGTTGCTAGTAAAAACACAAATGGTTCCCGTTTTCCGCATACTTTCAGCGCTTCCACAATCCAAGGGCTGTGATGTAGCCATTAAATGTTACATGTTTGTCGAAGTATTGACACATCCCTTGCAAAAGTTCAGATGTATGCTAAGAATATTGTTTAAGGGACGTAGAGTAGTCAATAGCATGTGGCAGTGTTCAGGTCTTTATACAGTGTCAGATGGAGTCCGAACAGTCGCCTATAGGCTCGTCAACAATCTGTGTGGTTTTGTGTAATGCACCAACACTCGCCGAGAGGCTGGGACCAAGGACATACTATGGGCTTCGGAAAAGATGCCATTCCCCCGCGGTATGTGTGACTTTAAAAGAAAAACGTTGAGTTTAGTCCCAGTCTGTGTAATGCACAGACTGGTGACGAACCTTGAAACTTTGTGCCTTTTTCTTTTTTTTCTATTTTTCTTTTTTCTCCCATCCAGTCAATAGCCAGTGCTTGCGCGCGTGGCTTGAATTAATCGCTCTTGTTGTCCAGCCTTTCATGGAATGTAGTGTATAGCTGGCATATTTGATTATTTGCTCCATAGCAAAGCTACCTTGGAGTGCCGCAACTTTTTCCGCTGTGTAGATATAACATGTGTCGTTACAGTTCCTATGAGCTTTTATATGTACCTTTCATCTCTCTGTGTTCTTTCCTTCCTTTTACCCTTTTTACTTTGCAACACGCATTCCATCAAGAACTCAAAGAGCACGATGCCAGTATCAAGACATTCTCGTTCAATACCCCCCACCCTTACAAAAAATAAAACTAATGACCATGCAAAAACTCATATCAAAAGTTACCAATGTATGCTTCCAACGGAATTATGGGGCCTCATTCTAGGGTTTATTCCTACACTCGACCTGTTCAGTCTTTACAACACTTCCACCTACATGCGTACGCTCGTAGCTCCTTTGTTAGTAACGGTCATTGCATCAAAGTCTCTGCGATTATTTTTTTATCAAGAATATGTTCGCCGTATTGGAATCAAGTTTGTCTTCGATCACTATGATCTAAAGCGGGATCGAGTCGTCTTTCGTCCACAAACTCAAGACCATCAGCATCAATTTAAGTGTGGCCTTACACTACAGAGCCCTCAATTAGAGGAAATAGTCATCAACTCTATGTCGAATGCCGCGATTGCGCCCCATAAAATACGGTGCATCGAAGGTCGGTACTCTACCTTTCATATGAATGATGGTGTGCATAAGTCGTCCTCAGTTCTAACGGTATCCACACAGCCTATGTTGTCTAATGCCCCTGCTTTAGAGAGCGAGCTGATGGCGACTAGTAATGTCGAGAGGGTTTACCAATCAGAAGTAGCCAAAGTTCAGGAACGCCAGACCCGCACGCAAGCACCACATGAAAAGGGATATCAAGGCTTCAAGAACTTTTTAGATAAAGTCTGCTCAGTTAACATTCGCAACGAAGGCATACATCAGATAGACGGCTCCCGATACTGCTTTTTACAGGACTATCCATGGTCACTAGAGTACCAGGTCAGCTATGAACCATTTGACATATCCCACGAAGCCTCTTGGAAAGGAAAATGTCAAAAGGATACGGCAAGTCTGGAGTATCATCAGAATGATGCCAAAAAGAAGCGGGAGCGGTTCTTCTTCGATATTCGAGAGGACCTCCGTGCTCAAACTTTGGGGCAAACTGAAGACGAAGGAGAGAATACTGCCCTGAATTGCAACGGCTGCGATGGCTCAAGCGGTATTAGGAATGAGAATTATACCTCACTCAAAGGCACCGCCACGCTTTTGAGCCCATCTGACGCTTTCATCAATATAGACACCAAGAAAAGGGTATTTATTAATTCAAGCAAAATCAGTAGTAACAGCGGCGCACGATTCTTTCGTTTACTTCGATTTGAATGCAGTATGAACTTTCTGGATCCGAAGAGGGCAACACGAAATATCATAGGTCGTTGGGTTGAGGGCAAAGTTCAGCGTTGGAAGAAGGTTCTGACTGGCAAAAAGCAGGTAACTCCGCAGCATCATGACTATCAGCCCATGATATCTGCTGGAAACCGAGCGAGCGTCCATTCACTTAATGCTAGCTTTGGTATACCACCCTCTCATGGAGCCATAGGCTCACTTAGGGTCACACCAGCCTCCTAATATGACGTTATTGTTTTTGTTAAGCGCAGTAAATACATGTATGTCTGGATTCTCAGTTTGGAAGCGTCGAGTGATTTGTTTTTTAACTTGCAGTTCTGCATCGTAACCTGATATGTTTTCCTGCAAGCATCCATGTATCGGGAATATCATATAGGGATCTATGCATTCGATATAGCTTTCTGAGGCCCTTGGAAGATGTAACCATAATATGCTCTGCTATAACGTTTTTCTAATCCCAAAATACTTCGATGTAGTTCAGCTAAAATGACTTTGGGCCCTCATTGACTTAAATACGATTTTCAATTGATTTAGAAGAGGTTACTTACGTAGTTTTCCCACAACGGTTTTTGCGACAGACATGCTTTAGTACAGCCAAAGGTCGCATTGCTTCATTACTTTATTCACAGCCATTTATAAATGGGGAGTGAGGGGTGACTATGAGTGAGAGTTAATTTTGTAAACAGCACAATCTTAAAAATGGTTAGAAATTGAACGAAGCCCAGCTCTTTAGTAATTCACTTGCATACCACTATTACGATCAGTACACCTTCCCTAGGAAGACAGAGACGCACTAGTGGCCCTAGGCCACTGGACTATAAGAATGCACACCGCAGATCCTTCTAGGTACTCTCAGAGGAAGCTGGTTGGCGCTGAGTTCGTTCAGTGAAGTAGAAATATCTATAGTGTGGGAAGTATCAACGATAGAGCTCACTCTGTCAACAACCTTATCACTTCCATTTGCGCAAAAATAAACAGAGGGAGCAAGAAATGAAAGGTATCTTGATAGCCATAAAAGACAGGAAAATGAAGTGTAAGAGGAAGGGGAATGAGGCATCATAAAAAAGTATAATCGTATCACCATCGTATCCTTAATTACTATAGTACCCAGGTAACATATAGTAGATAGCGTTTTTTAAAGACTGCAATTTGGAAAAAAAGTGCAACCACCTGAAAAAAGATATTGGATAAACAACTCAAATGTAACATCTATAAAAGCTTTATCAATCGACCTGTAAGCTTACACATTTACAGTATAGGGCTCAAGAAAGCTGTTTCAGTGAGCCTATCTATCGAAGATTTTATGGCATCTTATTTTGTTATGCACTTATAGTAATATCATAATACTATTATAAGTGAAAGAGATAGAGTATCGCTGACAAATATGACTGAAAATCAGAGCATTAACGGCACAAGGGACAAATAAAAAGCTTAGATGTGTTGTACCGATTTTAAAAGCATCCTCGATCGTGACGAGTGATTTTGCATCTAATTCAGTTAGAGCATGTATAATCATTGAGTTTTATAGAGAAAACGATTGGCTACTGGTTCATGTCGTACGTCTGACGGATGATAAATGCTGCCACATCACTATCCGACCAATACTGCATGTGAACTATTAGAGATTAAAAAATTATCATAGACAAACAAGCAAAAAAAGGGTTAGCTCCCATGTTTCTTTGAAGAAGCAAAGCTTTTGACATGTCAACTAGAGCTTACCAGAGAGTGCTGATAGATACGCATTTTCAAATACTCCTTCCTGCAAGCACCAATCTACGCGTCCAGTTTTGTTCAATGCCCTCACTTTCGCCTTGCTGATTGCACTGAACATCTCTGGTGTCATTCGAGGAGTAGTGTTGCCATTTGAGTTTGTAGATACTTCCGTCAGCTCGCCTCCGTCTACGATTGTGGTCAACTCCGTGTCACTTGCTTGCCCCGGTATGCTTCCAGATCCCTGTGCTTTGGCATTGTGTATTACTGCAGCATTTGCGACTGGATTAGTCTTAAAGCCGAGGGCCCGAGTGATAGCGGATGTGGTGATACCAAGTTTGACAGATTCCATCATAGTATTGGCACGGTTAGCAAGATCATTGCTAAAGTCCTGAATTCCAATATGAAGGCCTTTGAGGCCACCTTTATGGTACGGAACAAGAGCCGGTCGTGTCTTTGAGCCAAATGAACGCGATATGAGAGGCTGCGGAGGGAAAGTGAAAGGAGGATGAGAAAAATGAGAAAGATATGGTCAAGTCACAAGCCTGTTTGATTGATTTGAGCAGCACTCCATTACACGGAGACTCAGCCTATTACCTCCACGCGATATGCAACTGGATCTGATCGATGAAAGATGTTGAATAAGTTCTCAACTGCTGGCCGAAAACATGGTGATAATGTTGACTCGCCTGTTGTGCTACCGTCTGATAACCTTGCACCCAGTTTACAACCTTTGAGAAGAAGAAATAATCCGATGGGACTACCAAGGGCAAAAAAATTTGTGACCGGAAAGTCCAATGCTACTGGGTTGATGCTTCCCCGATCAAAAGAAATGAACTTTTCGTACACAGGCGAGGAAGGGACTGGTTGATAGTGATTTGGGCTGAATGGCTGATGGTTGAGGATATCCAGAGCTAAGAGCGATCCTAAAGAGTGTCCAAGGATCGAAACCTTGCCCCCGCGGCGGAGAAAATCTGGATTATGATGGATAAATTTCCTATAGACGTTGTTGAGCTCAGTAGTGACAACCTCCATCATCTTACGCTTATAGCTAGGGGTCATATAGAGCAATACTAGATGTTGTAACTTGTGTTAGATGAATGGATGATATGAGGCAAGAAACAGGATACAATAAAAATAAAAAATGAAAAAATAAAAATAAAAAATGAAAAAATGAAGTGATTACCATCCATCAATACATCCGATGCAAGCATACGAATCGAAGGTACTCCATCAAGCATGATATCTTCCATAGTTGGGCAGCCCTCTTCCGCTTCTGGTGTGCTTAAGTCTCGTTGGATTTCTCCGTCATCTGTTGCCATACCAAATATAATTTGTCTCCTCCACTCGACAGGTAAGACCTGAACACCAAATCCTGACGGCATAGAGTATGGATTCTTTGAGGCCGCTACTGGTGGCGCCTCTCTGCTCCTGTCTGCTACAACCTGGTTTTTAGGAGCTGCACTATTAGGTGTATTCTGAATGAAAGTTGCGGCTGTTTCTTTCATAGTCCTTCGCATCACATTAACGTCATGAATAAAGTTGATGGCTTCCATCCGGTCGCCAAGCTTTTGTCCCACACCATGAATCACCAGTACCAAGTGATCGATAGTGCGCACTTCAGCATCCTCTTCGTTGGAATAATCATCAATCTCATGGGATTCTTGAATGCTGTCTTTCTCTTCTTCTGTTAAACGTTTAGTCTTTTCTTTAAGCTTCTGTGCCACCTCCCTTTTCTTTTGGACCTCGGAGGTCTCTTTTCTCTTGGGCTCGGTCCCTTCCTTCTTTTTCTGAGATGCGTCTTCTGATGCCTTCTTGGAAATGAAATTTTCGACCTCGTCATAACCCCGGATAAGATGTGTACCTCCCAAAGTGGTTTGAAGTGAAACTTTAGTGAAGATCGTCTTTGCGACTTTGCTTCGCAAATCATCGCTAAAGTTAAAGTGTGCTTGCTCCATATTAGTATTTTGACTCAACACAACTTCATTAACAAATCTGTTTCTTTCTTATATGTTTCCCAACAAACCTTAGCAAATACGCATGATGAGCATCTGAGAAAACAACATATTGTGAAATATATTTGCCTAAAAGGGCCCAACTTTTCTCGGGCTTGTCCTCGACTACTTCTTTTCCATTGGCATCTAATATCGGAGGAGTGATTATCCAAGGCCGATGTTTACTTTAAGGAAAAAAAAAAAAAAAAAAAAAAAAGGTATAATATAAGCTGCACGCATTTTTATTATCAAAGATTATAATATTTTTAGTTTTTCCCACTTACATATATCCATACTCGATCTGCTGCGAGAGATTCGCCTCACACGGGACGAATTTGCCATCGTATTGTAAAAACCATACAGCTCTTCTAACTTCATACGTTGGTCCTTGCCAGTAGACCTAACATGTTTGAAAGGTATTCAGGAGGGTCAATATGAAGATCATTGCGAGCTTCCTTGTGACAGAATGAAGAGGTACAACATATTAAGACATACCGGCTTGATTTCCATCTTATTGATATTCACTTCAAACAAATGATCCTCATTAACAAGGACTGTCGAAGCTGTCGCAGAAGCCTCAGATCCTTCCGGCATAGAAGCTGTTGAAGGAATGAGAAGTGGTTCTTGCTGGGTATTGCTAAGAGGCGAGTTTTGATTATCATCCATTTCACCTCCGTCAATAGCGCTTTCTATGTTTAGCGGGGCCTTTCTTTCCTCTCGCATAGGCTGGATCAGTTGGAAAGCCCGTTCAAGTGCACCTGAATCTCGAATGCTGAATGGTACCCATGTTGTTGCAGGTTTTCTCGGAGGTGCAGGTGTTTTTGGATTCTTCTTGGGCTCGTTGGGTTTTGTCAAAGGTGAGTCTACAGCATGAAACCATCGAATCTATTCGTCATAGTGAAGACACGAAAAAATGTGGCAAACGTTCATTTTCTGCATAAAAAGGAGTCTACGCAGTTATTATTGTACGACTACATACTGGCTCAGGGGGGATTTCAAACTCGTCTTCCTGCTCGTCCTTATCAGGGCTTTGCTCCATTATTGGCAATTCTTTGTCAGACATGTTAGCATCTGGCAATGGTTCCGAGTGTTGAGTGTTAAGTGCCTCAGGTTGAGATGTAGATTCAGATGAAGACTCCGTTTTTACAGTTTTTGATTGAAAAACAGAACGCATTTGGAAGTAGCAACAGTAAATGAGAAAAGTTTGAGAGAAGAGATTATAAAAAAGAAATAACTCAGAAATCGAGAAAGATCATCAGCTGGCAAGAGAGCATATGGACGCCACGTGTCTTGATCACCTCTTCGACTGTGTATACAATTGCTCCTGAGTTTGCTTCTACAGTGAGTTTGTAAAGTTTGGCAATCCAAAAATGGTGGCGGCCAATGGGCGCCATATCCCTGCGCGTCCAATTGACTTCTGACAGCTTTACTTATCATGGTTTAAAAACTCATTAGGATGTTTGTTCGGGATTTATTGAGGTTTGTTGGGCTATTCCGTTATGATCATTACACTGATTCGCATAACTTCTCTATGTGTACGACCACATCTCGCAATCTACACATTTTTTTTCAACCTTGCAAGGTGGAACATCTTTGAGCTTGAGTACACCTTCGATTGTGTCAAATAATCTGTGAGTGCGAATATCTACCTTCCAGTTGTCTTCTTTAACAGGATCATATACACACATCCTCCCAGTGTGGCATTTGCTAAAATTTTTGAAATCGAGACACAGGTATCCACAGTAAGTTCGAACATGAATTTGTTACTAATCATTCCAAGCATTGTTGATTACGAGTCATTGGCTCTTTGTCAACCACGGTTACCTTTCCATTGCAAATCCTGAATAATAGCAAGCACTGGAAGGACCATTGCAGACACCCAAGAAGATTGGGTCTGCCGTGTGGCCTACATGATAAAGCGGAAGATCATCCCAGTCGATAGCAGGAGGCATGGGCAAATGCAGCCTTTGGGCAGCTAGCCGGTCACCCGGTGCCTCAAACGTCACTGTTGGAACAGCAAAAGTCAGTCCAAGAAGGGCTGCCAAACCTCCTCCTAGACTGTGTCCAGTCAACCAAACATTCGCTTCTGGATACTCATCCTGAACTGTCCATAGTAATAGCTGTATGCATGATAAAGTTGCCTGTTAGATCTTGGATTGTTTTTGACTATTCATTTTCACTAAAATAGATTGATATACTGCACTCACCATGGCAATGTTGTAATAAACATCGTCACTACTGACGCTATTCTCAACACATCGTTGATCGCACTGATAACCTCCAGTATTACAATCACACACTGGCCTCCATGTTCGGTCCACTTTAGCGCAACAACACGAAAACAACAGATTGTCCTATTTGTAGAATAAATAGGGTTTCTTTTTAGCCAAGATGTTACCATGAACAGACAAAGAAAATTTTAATCAAAGTGTACTCACATTTATTTTATCACGTGCCGAGGTGCCTCCTCCTCCTCCAAGTAAAGCAGCGCTAGTGCCTTTGATGGCAATGATAAGAGTCGAGTTGTCTGCAGAGACGAACACATGTCCGCGAAGACCATCCTCTTCCCATCCAAAAGTCGAGTTCTGCAACATCCAGTGTAGCATCTACTGTTAATAAAGTGCTGTATTGAGCCCTTTTCCCTCTATTACGAACTATAATATACTTACAACACTCCAGTGACCTCCCAGATCATACCATCCGGGACTGGCAACCTCTGTATACGAATTATAATTCATCATTCCCAGCTGGATTATAGTCTCCTTGTCGGTGACGTCTGGTGCGGCAATAATCTCCTTTGTCCATGATCCTGGTCCTATACTAGATCCTGGGGAGCGAAAGCCCTGGCTTCGATAGGTTTGATCACGAGGCTTGAGTGTGCTTGATGCAGTGACTTTGAGTTGGAAAGCAAGTGATTCACCCGTCAGCTGTTCTGCTAAGGCAACATCTGCTGGTTGAAGGTCCATCCTGCGAAAAAGCTTTGGATATCGATGGCCTCCATGATGTAATAGATGTCGAAGAGTAAGTTTTTGATCGGGCAGTTTTTGACCTGCGAATATATCATTCTTGGAATGTGACTGGCGAGCACCGAGGGGAATCTGTTGGGTGTCAGGGGACTGTAATAGAAACTGTATTTCACTCTTCTCTGAGTGCTCCTGCCCCTGTGAAAACGCAAACGGGTGGGCGTGCGTATATGACAGGAGTGGAGACGCTATTGCAAGAATATGGAAGATCGATAACAAGTGTAGTGGAAGCCTTAACAGCTTCATTTCGTTTTCAAGGTTGTAGGTTTTTCTGAAGATGAGAAGAAAGAGAGAGGCATGGAAAGCTTTTACCATCCCGAAGGATATGCAATAACCCCTAGAAAAAATTTACGTACAAAGTGATCATATGATGCTCATCGATCTCATCTCTTGCAGAAATAATGGATCTTCACAATGAGAAAGGTAACCAGGAGATCGGCATTGCTGCAACAAATGCTTCAGTCTCGACAGAATTTAATTCCGATGGCTCGATGATTCAAGAAGCACAAGATATCTCCAACAATGTCGAAATTACGACAACCAGCAACCATGCAGGAGTTGTAGAGATTACTCACACGCCTCCTGTTGGTGGCCACAACCAATGGCAATTGCCATTATTGCCTCCGACTTCTTCTCTAACCACATTGCCAACCATGACACAATCACAAGACCAGGAAGGTAATCCTTCATCGCCAACGCAGCCCAAGGAAGATCTACAGCCCTTGACGCCAAAGCCATTAGCAGTGAAACCAGCTTATAAGAAACGTATCGTTGTCCCTGCTTCGAGAGCAGACGGCATTATACGGAGGAGTGGCGCATTGGCCGCCACTGAAAAACAAATGAATAATCGGAATGCTCTTGGCAGACGAGACAAGTCCGTTAAGAGTATCTATGATAAATCATGCTCTAGGGCGCCGTCATCCAGAAATCGTATCACCATGCTCAAGACAACCAAAAAGGACACGTCACTGAAGCCAAAAAGGTCGCCTATAATGTGGAAGCCTACATCACCTTCTGGTAGGCGATTAAAAACATATGGGCTTGCCCAAGCAACTATCCGAGAGGAGGACATTGAAATGCTTATCAAGAATCAGGAAATGCATACACAAAGGATAGCGCAACTAGCTATGCGTCCACTACCTGTTCGGGACCTGCAAACATTACTTCAAACGGAACTTGAACAGGAGGCAAAAACATTAGAAGCACTTGGGACCGCATTGCACAAAGAGATTTTGAAGCTTCAGCTGGAAGAGGGAGTTCTTGTGAACATGCTAGAGCTCACGAAAACGGGGATACTGGATGATGCTGACTTGGAGCTATTGCAACCACGCCGCAGAGAGTTGCATTCCTACCCGGGAATTGCGTCAAATCGCAGAGCTAGTGTTTATACAAATACCTCCAGCCATCAATTCTCACTGAGCAATACCCAAATATCCGATATTGGTTCAGGTAGCTCGTCAAATGCCAATACGGTTGGCAATGATAATGACAAGCCCGCTGTCATGGTGGACAAAGAACACTCTAGTGCTAATATCGTAGAGGATGAAGATTTATACGAACTTGAGTATGATCAAGACGAGGTTGCCATGAATAGCGACATGGAAGAAGACCGCGAGTTGGAAGACGACGATATATATTATGATAGTGAAGAGGAAGAGGATGATTGGAGCCAATATGGAGATGATGGTGGCGCAGATGAAGAAGATGATCAAGTGGCACGAGAGGCGCTTCAGAGTATGCTTTCGAAATATGGTGCAGATCCACTCGGAACTTCTGAATGTCATTATTCGAATTGATGCACTTATCATATGAATATGAAGGCATAGGAGTAATTCTAGCACAGCATCTGAGATCATGCAAACCTTACATCTTCATCAGTGAATAGTGTGTAAGTTGTAGAAAGGATAAAGACCAGCCTTCTTAATGAAGCTCTCAGAAAACTATGGCCTTGTTGTGAGCCCAAGAAGAGGGCGAGGTTGCATGGTGGGGGGCGAGGGGTGGTGAAAAAGGAAAAATATACAGCCATGATTAAAGTATTTTCACATCATATTATGTTTATACATATGCAGTGAGCATAATTGGCTGTTTATTGGGCTATGCAAAAAAAAAAAAAAATGGATATGGGCGTTGTAAGCATGTAAGCAAAAGCCCACTTTCACCACACATTCTCCCTTATTTTCTCTCTTCCTTTCTCTCTTTCTGGGCCTGCTGGCCATCTCGTCCGTCGCCTGCTAGCGTTCTATTTCACTTTTGCATCTCAACATGACAGCTGCCGCAATTGCACTATCGTCCCAGGACATCTTGCATCACATCCTTTCACTCGATCTTTTGACTCAATCAGACTTACATTCCTGTTGTCTCGTCAACTCTGAATGGGCTGCTACTGGCCTGGTTTTGCTATGGCGATATCCTCAATGTCATTCCCTTTACAGTTTCCGTCTGCTGCTTGATACCCTTCGGCATGAGGCCGATCAACCAGGACCCGTTGCCACAGAAAGTCCCGCCACAGCCTCAATTCCCATCTCGTTAGCTTCCTCCCTCCGTCGCTCTGCTACCATGCATGACAGAACAGTCAGTACCTCCAAGATCTCCAAAACCACAACATCCTTATCATCACTTTCACTCGTGCCCACACTCTATCAACCTTATCGACAGCGTAAGGAGTATGGGATTCCTTTTCATGGACAACGCATTTATCATCGTGCTCAATTCATTCGCAGAATCGACTTTAGTATCCTGGCAAATACACTCTCAAATCATCATTTGGAGATCTTGGCTCGATCAAGTAAAATAGGCTTTCGGTCTCTGGATATACAGGCTTCTCATTTATCATTCACAAACCATCTACTTTGCATCCTCGCAAATTCCAAGGCCTTACGACAGCTCACGCTAGGGAGCATGCATGTTCCTTTAGATGCACTGCTTTGTCTTGAACCTTGCTTTTCAGCACTAACTCAGCTTCACCTACTTGATTGTCCGGATTCGATGGGAGATTTGGAACTTAGTACAATCCTACGTCATTGTCATCAACTTAGGAGTCTTGAAATTCATGGCGATTCCTTCACGGACGAGTCACTTGGTTGGATCAGCAAAACATGCACAGATCTAGAGGTGTTGACGATCGAAGCTCCCAAAATGACGGACACTGTTGTGAATCAAATTGCAGCAACATGCACGCGTCTAAGATCATGGAGACTGATAAACTGTACTGCCTTACTAGAGGCTACGACTGAAGGATTACAAAAGATGTACAGCATGAACCGGAGTAATATATTTTCGTCATGCCAAAAGCAAAAGATAGATTTTAGTAAAACTCCGTGGACGCAGCAAAGCACTAATAGGACGACAAACAGCACGTTATACGGCTCTCCTCTCTCTATTATAGCGCCTTCATCCTCAACATCATCCTCAACCATCTCTTCACCATCCACCTCTTCTATGTCTAGTCATCCAGATTTCGAGCCATTAACGACATCTTCACATCCCTCAGATCAAATTCATCCATCACTTGCATTGGATCGATATGCGTACACACTTCAACAAACTGCCAAACATTTTGGAAAGTTGTCAACGATTGAATTCCGAAATTGTACAGGCATTCAATCACAGCATATCAATTTCTTTTTAAAATCACAGTTATGGCTTGAGCATTTGACACTCGGAGGCCCTTCCATCACAGACGATGCATTATGCTTCCTAACAGAAACACCCTTGACGCACCTTCAAAGCTTCAGCCTCATAGATTGTGGAGAGATATCGGATGAGGCTATGGTAGCAATCATGTTTAACTGTGATCAGATGAAAAGCTTAACCATCTTTGGATCGCAATTCACACTGAGGACGTTTTCATCCATATCGCTTCACCTGAATCAGCTGGAAGAGCTTCATCTGGAACGAGTACCTTTAGTGATGAATGAGTCTCTACAGGATATTTTAATCAAATGTACCGAGCTCAGAATATTGAAGCTATGGCATTGCAGAAATCTGACAAAAGACATATTTACAGAGCAACTTGTGCCTTGTGCAAATCTGGAGCAACTGGAATACATGGACAAGTTCCCAAGGCCATATGCTGAAGATGGCTGGGAGGCTCAGGTTAGGTTTCTGCAAAGCCTTGTGATTAGATTTGAGAGACTGCAAGCTCTTCGACTCGCTAAATTGGCTGATACTTGGGTTCCCGTGGTAAGGATCAGACTTGCAGCATTAGCATTATCAGAATTCTCGTCTTTTCTCTCTATCTCTTTTTTTTTTTTTTTTGTTGCTGTTTGTTGAAGGGAATGTGTGCCAACGGCTGAAATGCTTATGTCTATTTTGTATTGTGCTGTCTTTAATTACTATAGAATCTAGTCTCATATCTATGCCAGTTGGATCGACTCGAAAAATTCACCATCCTTCAAAATCACAGCTTAGAACTCATTGATCTTAAGGAGTTAAAAGCACGATTACCAACACTTGTTCATGTTGGAGTCGGCTTGTCCAATAATCTTTCAGAAGAAGACTTGGTTGGCTTTGCTCAGTACAATCATCGACCAGGCATTCGGATATATCACCGTATGCTTGAGTCAAGTACAGAACTGTAGATTCTTTTCATAATGTCTAATATTAATGCATCATAAAATACAATATACATAGTATAAAAGCTATTCATCGCTCTGAAGTGTCGATGACGGAATATCCATGCCATTAATACCCTTACTACTCTGCCATCCACCTAGTTTTGCTGTGTGACCCTCAGTGCTACTGTCGGAATCTCCCCCACCCCCATTGATCGCATCTCCTCCTTGTCTATTTTCATCCTCAGAATCGGAAGAATGGGATGAGACTGATTCTTCGTCCAATAATGCACAGCCGACAACGTCTCCACTGATAGAAATCAGTGCATATCCCTGATTCTTGACACTCTCTTGGAAAAAACTCTCGTCTACACGCAGGCCAAGAATAGCATCCCCGCCTAATGCTGCCACATGTGATCTTGCTACGGCCTGAATCTCCATCAAAAACACGTGCACAAACCCACCCATTCCACTAGAGACGGTCGCATCATGCAAAATGTGTGTTTCCTTGACAAAGTGTAATGAAAGTTTACCCAAATATCGAGTCGGAGTTCTTCCCGGGATAAAGGATAGTGGCGTCATCTCAATGAAGGGTCGATCAGCAGGCATCATAGGTAATAGTGTGAGCCTACCTAGCTCCTCTACTTGCTCCTGCGGACCAAGAGTAGAGGATATAGACTGCTGACGTCCATTGCGTCCAAATTGATATCTTGGTCTAGTCGCCCCCACTCCAAAATTGTTTTCGCTATGCTGACTTCCGTTTGAGGAGTTGGAGTGCTTTGCTAGATTCTGTGGCGGCGCCAGATTCGAACTCACAGCTGATGGAATCTGTGATAGATTGTCTTGCAGGGAATAGTCACCGACTCGAATGCCAGAGCCATCTTCTTGAGAGCTGGATTCATTACCGATAGCACGAATTCGACAATTATGGTCATGAATTGCCGTGTCTGGAACTATGGTAGAAGTGGATTCCGTGATTTTGTCACCTGGTGTTTGAGTCATTACTTGGTGTGATGACACTCGGCTGGTTTCAAGATCCTTAGATATGTCAATGGGCCCCATTGCAGCTTGTGTCGAAAGAGCCGACCTCGATGGCTCAGATAATGGGTATTCGTCCATTTGGAAAACCATAGATTCATCGACTGCTGTAGGTCTTGCTGTAATAGGAGAAGCGCCTGTTAGATAAAGTCCATTTTCTGAATCTGCTCTAGAATGACTGGCGGTTAGGATCGCTGAACTTGGAATTGATCTCCAAGGAGAGAGTGTAATCGGAACACCAAGAGGTTCTAACGCATCTGCCTGGCGCTGTTGCCCAAGAGCAACCCCTGTTAGCTGAATTTGAACCTCATTTGCTCGTGGCAGCTGAATATGGTATGATATGCCGGCAAGAACGCAGTCAGTGAAGTATGACAATCGAAATCGAAGGTCCTCATATATAGACCGAAAGAGTGCAGCAAGTTGTCGGTTAGGATGATGGGATATCATGTTGATATGGCCCTGCTTAACAGTGGTGATCAAATGGGCATTGTCAGGTATCATAGGATCTGTGCTAACGAAGTACGGGTGGTTGGGAAGCGTCTCTGTACTGCAGAGGAGAAATCCATCGGTGAAAACGGGGTCCAATAGGACAGCCATGAGGTCTTCGTCAGCGTCATCATCAATCTGGATTACAACATTAGTTTGATAATTCTCCTTCTCTACTTCGTCATCTGAATCTGAACTTGAACCCGAGCTGTCATCATCTGGTTGCGCGGCTTGGACACCATCACTAAGAGGTAATATTGTACTTGGCTCTCCGTCATCCTGTTCTTTCAATTTTTCTGCCTCCAGATTTTGTCGGTTTTTTTCTGAGAGATCCATGATCTTGCGCTGTATTTCCAGTAATTTTTTGTCTTCTTCATCAATGACATCAAGATTTCTGGATATCCTGAGCGCTGGAGGAGTAGGTAAAGCGGAGAGATACATAGCCGTGCCGCTTGCGACAGCAACAATAAGGGAATCACCTATAGTGAGTTGGAAACGAAGTCCAAATATGGCATTCAATCCATGAATTTTCAGTTTGTACATAAGTTGACGATGCAGGTCATACTCTACGAAAGGAATCGCATCACTAACAATAGTTGCATTCGATTCTCCGTCCTTTCTTTTTTTAGCTCGGCAGACGTGCGCCTCCACAAAAGCGCTTTGCCCAACTACTCCCAACTCTGCTGGTGGTTCAACTGTGCTAAGTAGTATTTCAGGGACGTATTTTTTCTTGCATTTTTGACATTTGACCAAACTCATTGGGAAAGGCGATGATTTTCGATGAAATGGAATATGACACATCCTACAGGCTAATTGACAAAAGGATAGGTAAGAAAAAAAGCAAAAGTCGTTTAACCTTGGTATAGGTATGAAAGTAAAATACACACGCTCTGTAGAAACTTTACCTGATGGTTGTTTTCGTTTGCTCTTACGTTTAGCGAGCAACTCCATCCATTGTTGCTCTTTGAGCGAATTTTGGAGGCTCGCTTTGGCTCCGCCGATAGATGATGAAAAGCTATCAGCAGGATTGTCGACATAAGATCGGCTGATACTGCCAGAACGCGACAAGTTTTTGTTTGCATCAAAAAAGCCCGGAGTAAACGCTGTCATATCAAGATTAGCTGCTGTCCCTACGGCTGAAAGTACAATAAGCTCATCGTTGATAGTAGCAGCCTCCTGATAACCAATAACATGAGAACAGCCGAGCACACGTGCGTGCGATTTAATTTCATCCCTTAACTCATTCCACCAGGCGTCACGCGTCTCGACATCATCATTTTCAATAAGCTTCACGGATCTTGCGCTGACAATGCCTCCTAGATTGAACACTGTTCCTGGTGGGAATTCATGTAATGTAAATATTTGCTGCTCCAGGTACTTATAGTTATTGATACTGTTTTTGGCACCACTGGCAACCGAAGGAGCAGAATTTGTACTGCCACTAGTTTCTGTCGAGATTGAGGACTCTCGCCGTCGTTGAGCCAATGAAGGAGGTACACCTTCTGTATTGGCATTAATTGGGCTGGTTCTTTGTGCGCTATCCAAAGTCGATGAGAGGATATCCTCTGTGTGAAGATCATTCAAGGCGACTGCTTGTATCTTCTCACTGAGTTGAGGTGTGGAACTTGTAACGACAGCAATTTTGACGGCTGTCCCAACAGCACGTGCAGTGATAGCATGTTCTTCGCTTTCTAAGTCAAAGCACTGCTGATATCCCAAGACAGCATTTCCTCCCATGTCCAATGTCTCCTTCCCCAGTAAGCGGCGAAGCTGTCCAGAGAGCCTGAAGAGGAGTCTTTGTCTAGCCTCGTTCGACGATCGCTGCGTGCGAAAGCTGTCACTCCAATGGTACTCAGGATCATCTTCATTAACAATCGCATCCACGAAACCATGCATCGCGACAATTTGATATCCAGCTGGTAAAGACGTTGTAGAAAAGAACATAATCCCAGCCGATGAATCCTTAAATGGGTTAACGTCGCCAAAAAACTGCAGTTTGACCTGAACATTAACTTCCCCTCGAACACCCCGAATTGTGTCATATATTGGGAACCATCCTGCGATTTGCCAAGGCGAATTAACTGGTAAAAGAGGATTCAAATCAATGAACACAGACCCTACGGAATCATTAGCGGTTATAGCATCATAGTCCAATACTTTGAGTTCCAGCGGCTCGTTTTGAAGATCTGCGTCGTCTGTCACTTCAAATCGAAAATCCTGTATTAAATAAAAGCAGGAAGTTATAGCATCCGATATTTAAAAGTAAGAAAGAAATAAGGAAAAGGAAAAAAAAAAAAAAAAAAAAGATCGATTTTGGTGTTTCGAAAAACATGGATGCAAACGTCTTTCAATCCAACCAATTGGGAGGTACCTCGTTCCAAACTGGATTCAATGTCTTACGACAGACAGTTGTGCGTTGGGCTTCAAAATCAGCAAAGCGGACTTCGACATAGGCATCCGTTAGATCAGATGCCTTGTCCATTACAGGTAGATCCCTGGCTCCAATGACCCTGATTTTTAGGATGCATGGCATTTTTCTGATGTGATGAGGTGAAAATGTAGGAGTTCCCTTGTTCTGAAAAAGAAGAAAAGTCTAAAAAAGAAAGTCGTCACTTTTCTTCCTATTTTAGTATTGGAGCTCGAACCAGCCATGTAGTCCATTTGGAAAGGTATCTCACAGCTAGAACAATAGTTTAAGTTAAAAGCAATTTTATCCATTGAAAATTCAGCTTAATATATTTCATGAATGGGATTTGTCCGTAGATCGCTAGGTCTTAATGCTTGGCTCTTGACACATAGGAGGCACACACCAATCAGCTTCCAACATCCTTCCTGCACTTTGGTAACCCAGTAACAGCAATGTTGCCTGCTACTTGAAAGGCGTGGAAGTACTGTTGCTTCAATTAGGATGGAAGGTCTATCCATGTCCGTTTTCAATCTGATAAGCATATTGTAAGGCCTATTGTGGCCAAGCTGATAAAACTGCTACTATTGCTATCAGCGCCGGTTCCGATTTGATGAAATATGAGGAGGTGTACCTTAGGAATCAGCACGAATGAGTGTCATAAAACAAGTAGACTGAACTTCGCTTCACAAGACAACTTCTCGTCACATGCATACTTATCTGGAAAGACTGTCTTTCCAATGCAAGACAAGATCTGCTCTTGACTCCAATCACGATTTGTTGGTATAGGTTAGTATGATATAACTGAGTATTTCGCCCCAAAGCGCCAGCTCCCATGACTTCTCACTTATAAGCCATGAGGACGATCCAGAAGGTGGGTCGCATGAGTTTCAACAGAGAACTAACAACAAAAGTCCTTAGCTTTAAGGTCTCATATTGAGCGACGAAGTAGTAGCTCTTGTCACCAAAGCAGGGAGGAAAATATCGGAAGTGTACCAATCAAAATATGTTATAATTGCGACGTTGAAAAAGAATCAGGAGTTCACTTCTTACTGCAACTTCTGACAGCGCCTCAAGTGTAGAGTCAATATACCATATTTAAAATACTATGTGTGGAAACCTAGGCATTTACGCTCGATGTCCTAAGTTGGCACCAAGCTTCCATGGTACCATCTCTGTCATGGTTTCTACGTAGCGCTTCCTGTACAAATATATCAACCCATGGATTATAATGGATAAAGAATACTTACTACATATATGTAGATTGCTAAGGTAGCTCCGGCAAAGTGGCCACGACATCATTTTGTAGTATTAGTCCACACAGGCCAGATCAAGTATGAAAATTCCATCTGACGCTCGGCATCGCTTGACAATGCAGCAGATGAACATAGCAGAATCTCTTCCTTAAGGAATAGCTCCGCACAAGATAGAACCAGTTTAATGGATGTCAAAGCTCCGTCATAATAGCAATGTAGTATCGTATCATGGAGCTCACGAAGTAGCTTGCTTTGAGAAGCATAATTACCTTACCTTCTACAAACCTCTGCCCCTTGATCGCTTCTTCGATGGAAGGAATAGCGGATCAACTGAGAAACAATGTATTTTTTACAATCTCTTCCTTTTGTGAGATATTTATAGAGATGAATCACCTCGAGGGCTAGCACGATCAACGAGATTGCTAAAAATTAAAAATTGTACGCTTGCACCTGACATGTGCAGACATCAATAAAGGCCGATAGAGAGCAGATTTGCACTACGCAACGAACCACACTCTCCAAATTACTCTCAACTATGCCATCAGTTCACAGGCGTATGCTAATTGTCTGCCTTATATTCGGCGGCGCCCTTTTTGCCTTCGTCCAGTATAAGTCTATTTTTACTTATATCCAGCGGTTGCAAGCCAGGCCTCAGCATGCGGTGAGAGCCTGTGAAGGATTCCCTTCGCCCCAGCGTCGAGAGAGGACCTATCAACTCCATAATTTCGACAGGTTAAAGGCCTGTGAGTCGATGGAAAACCCAAAGAATAATTCGTGTAGTGCCTCTGTTCTCATCCTGACTCCGCTTATGGACGCAGCCATGTATCTTAAAGGTTACTTTCGCACTTTGTCGCAGTTATCCTACCCTAAGGAGCTAATCTCGTTGGGGTTTCTTGTCTCTACGGTGACTAAAGACAGCCAACAAGACCCTACACTACAGACATTGCGCTCACATATATCTAGTTTGCCTATTAGACCATCTTACAAGAGGATAACCATCATCCATCAGGCTTCAGAGGCTACAGACTTCAAGCACGATGAGAGGCATGCTTTTGAGTATCAAAAGGCGCGTAGAAAAGAGTTGGCACGCTGTCGAAACATACTTCTGACCTCAGCTTTGATGGATGAGGCATGGGTGTTATGGCTTGATGTTGATGTAATACACTATTCGCCAAGCTTACTCCTCGAGCTTATGCAGCTAGATAAAGATATTGTAGTCCCTAACTGCTTCCGCTTCGAGCCTGCCTGGCCAAAAGCTAGGAGGGTACCATATGACCGTAATAATTGGTATGAAACGACAGAATCCATGGCTCATCAACGTACTCTTGATCCAAGTGACATTCTTTTTGAAGGCAAGTTGACTCTACTAAGCTCTCCTCTTAAAATGGAATTTGAGGGTCATCAAGGCTCTATTAACGCTCTCACTGTTAATTTGTAGGTTACGAACAGTATCACCCCACATTCCGTCAATCAATGACGGATCTGGATTTATATACCCCTAGACTAGTGCCTCTAGATGGCGTTGGGGGCACATTCACCTTAGTCAAAGCTGCTGTCCATCGATCGGGGGTCATTTTCCCAATCGAACCCGTTGATCATGAAATTGAAACAGAGGGTATGGCCAAGTGGGCGAAACGTCTGGGTTTCTCAGTCTTTGGCATTCCCCATCTTTCTGTGCTACATGCTTGAAAAAAAAAAAAAAAAAAAATCCAATCAAAGCCACATGATTTGTACACAAAAAAAAAGAAAAGAAATAAATACTCTGGAATTGTTTAATTTGTACCATGTCTCCAAAAGCAAAGAAGCAGAAAATCGGTAAGAAATCTTGGACATGACAACCAACATGTCAAGTCATATTGACTTCTTGCATGTCATGCATGAGTTAACCAGTCAATCTTGTCACTCGACTATTTACAAAAGTACGTACTACAACAGCTGTATCCACGGTAACAGTACAGCAACCACCAGTTAGTGCTCTAGCAGCAAGAAGACTACAGTTACAAGAGGCCGCTAATAAAGCATCAGCATTAGGCGACACATATAAGGCCGGGGTATCGCACAAGGCGTCGATACTGGAGGATGTGCCCTCAAATTCCACAAGCAAACCATCAACACCGGAGTCTGAAGAACATGTTGAGGTCGACAATGTTGATATCGATAATGATGAAGAGGCATCAAAAGTATCACTAAATACTGATAGCGATGATGATGGAGGGAATTCCTCCGACCAGGGATATGATGTCGGAATCAAGCCTAAGTCCACTATCAAAGACGCTGGTAACCTACCCCTATATGAGCGGCGCGAGCGCAAGTAAGTGCATCATTTGCCGGGGATTTTTATTCAGGTGCTCAATGGCTTCTCACCTTACTACTTTCATATAATATAGGTTGTTCCTTGATCCTCAGTCTATTTCATCCTTTAAACCAACACCTGACAATGTTGCCTACTCTTCTACCAAAGGAAATTCGGATATTATAGTCGTTGGCCTTAAACAGGGTGAGGTATGTCTGTTTTCTCCATATAAAGAGAAGAGTAGCATAGTCTGGATAATGTATGGAGCTCTTTGCTAACTCTTTTCATGATGACATCTTGCAGACGATTGTTTTTCAAGGATGCATAAACATCATTCCTCTTAGTGGATATGCATCGGTATTAGGCTATATTTTATCAGGACCAGGAGGCACCAGGAAAAATCCGTCTGAAATAACTCAGTCTCAATCAGCACTAAATGCATCCAACTTATCTTCAATATCACGCTTCACAGTAATATCGCCTAGAACACACGCACTTGCAGTCGTTGAGTCTATTAGTGCTGGCTCCGTCAAAAGAGAACAGTTGGTCCCACAAAAAGTCGAGCAAGCGTCATTCGAGTTACAAGAACAACTAAAGGCTTTGACTACTCATGTAGTGTTTGATGATTTTGATACTGTGCTTGCAATACAATCAGGCGTCTCCTCTGGGATTTTTGGTATTGAAAAAGTGGTGCCCCTATTCAAAGGAATTTTATCTGCCAAACATTTGCCACGTCCTCGTGAAATGGGGGATCCAGATAAGCTAGCACAGACTCGGTTTGAGACTAGTATGAATGGCTTCCATCCTATTCAAGAACCTACAGACAGCATTTCAGCAATGAAAATCCCACCTACTTGGCACGAAGCAATTCAAACACTTATTGAAGCCACTGTGGATGAGAATGGAGAGTTTATCAGTCGGCCACCAGTCTCTGTAGTATGTGGAGGAAAGAAGATGGGCAAATCAACACTTTCGCGTTTACTACTAAATCGTATGCTCAATAGGTAAGCTATTTATTACCTCCATAAATATTACCAAATGTATATAGGAAAAATTATCAATAAGAAAGAAAATTTTATACTAACTTCCTTTTTTCTTCATCCAAAGGTATAAGAAAGTCGCGTTTATCGAATGTGATATAGGTCAGTCAGAATTCACCCCTGTTGGCATGGTGGCCCTACATATAATAGAAACGCCTGCGTTAGGCGCACCGTTTACTCATCCGAGACAGCCATATCGCGCTTTCTTTGTTGGAAACAGCACGCCGAGAGATGATCCTGAATATTACATGGCATGTATCAAGGAGCTAATCAAAACATATTATAGTGAGGTGACGCATACACAGACTTGGATGGATGCGGATGATATCGATTATAATAGTAGTGTTGAAGACGAACATATACCATTGATCATTAACACACAAGGATGGATCAAGGGAATGGGGTATAATCTTTTGCTGGAACTCCTGGACTATACAGTGCCTTCGCATATTTTTGGATTCCATTCTCCATCCTACAGCGAATCCAACTTGCCACAGAGTTTTTCATCCACCTTGAAGAGCCGGGCATTAGAAATCAGACACCCGTGCCCCACGATCTTTTATGTTGAGGCAGTGGCCCTCGGCGACGAAAACAACATCTCCCCTTTCACAAAATACCATCCTGCAGACCATCGAGCCCTTGCATTGCTTTCATACTTTTACCTGAAGCAAGGACCAGACTCAGGACTAAACTCAAGCAGCGGAGATCGCTTAATATGGGATTTCACACAAGCACTTGTAGTACGGCGGCCATGGTGCTGGGATTGGAGTAATGCCAAAGGAGTTTGGGTTCTGTTTGATCAAGTACCTCCGAGCCAAATTTTGCACGTCCTCAATGCAAGTCTCGTGGCATTGATCGGGGACAAAGAAGAGGCGAAGAGCAAAAAATGTGACAGTTCTAAAACGGTTGACGGACAGCACCCTCATTTGACAAACGATGACTTGGCTAGACAGATCAACTACTTTCCAATAGGACAGTATCCTCCTCCTCCACCCGAGTATACGACTTGCCACGGTCTTGCTATTATTCGGAGCATTCAGCCCTCCACTCGTACTTTTCATATTCTTACACCTATCCCTCTATCTAAGCTGAAGAAGTGCAACGGTGTCGTCAAAGGTGTAATCCATATGCCATTGCACGCTAGTCTTGACCACACAGTAGACTCTAGTACGGTACCAGGAGTGGCTGGCGTACCATGGAAGAAAGTACCATATCTACACTATGAGACGCCGCTTGTAAACTACGAAGTTCATACAGCCAGTACAGGGCAATCTTCGCCCCGTCTTGGTCTTATATCGCCACCCAAGATCATTGGGTCAGATGCAAAAGTAACGCGGAAGAATCTTGGGCGAAAGAGGCTGTTGTAGACTTGTAATTTTAAATAAACAGTCATAATAATAATAACAGTTTAAGAACACATGCAATGCTGAACATGAACTAGGATCACAATTCGTGAACTGCTAAAACACATGAATGATGTACAGCCGGACATGAAATCTGCGGAGGCGACACAGAAACAATGCCAACCAAATCTTGGGCATTCCTTTCTAGTTCTTTTCCAGGCCAATCGATCCGCGATTCGAAAAGCAATTGTCGATATTGATCGTGAAAGTATGTCGTCAGGTGAACCGCTGGAAACTGAGTTTTGGAAGAATCGCAAATTGTGGTATCACATCAATGTTATTGAAGACTTGGGAATTGACAGCGCTTGGTGGATCAATAGATGTTCTCTCGTCTGCCCTAAAGGCGCTAGTGGAGCATATTGACACCAACAAGATAGCCACGGAGCGGGCTGAAGAGGTTTATGAGCCATTGCTGGATAAGGTAGTAAAAGGCATGAGTCTTGCATTTTGCGACACTGTGGATTTTTATTTTGGATTGGCTAATAGATGTTTTTTCTCATCATTGGTGAGTAATAGATTCTGAAAAAGTCAGGAGAATCAGAAAAACAGATCTCATTCCTATTGTTGGACTGGATGATTTTATGGTGGCCTCATAGGGAATTGGTAGCGCGTGCTCTGAGCAAAGAGCTAACACTTTCGGTCGAAAAAAGACGCAAGCTGGCCGTTTTGTTGGCCATTGAGCACGCATTACATACACAGGACTTCTGCCCGACAAAATCCACGAAGCGATGCAGGAATGACCTGATAACAAATAGTTCTACTCAACAACAACTGGCAGCAAATAACGGTACGAGCTTAGGATATTTGACATGATGAGTGGCGCACGCTACTTTAACAATTAATGAAGAATCTAATTGTTGTATTTGTAAGATAGTTGGAGGTGAGCAGTTCCCCAACGGACAATTTCTACTGGATTGGATTAATCCGCTATTGCACATAATCCAAAATGACACGTACGTACTACGAATCCTCTAGTGTCTCTAAAGCATGTGTAATGGCCACTTTCATTCTTATACACTAAAAAGTAAATTTATAGACCAGTCAACTCCGAAGGCAACCGATATATGACTCGTCTCACAAGTCTCGCTTTAGACGTGGCGATCCATGCATCCAAAATCTTTGCTGATGAGTATTTAATCAAAATTCGTGACTTGGAAGAAGAGCGCAAGAAGAACCTTGTAATGATTGTAGATCCGGACGAAACACAAAAGCTCTTGCAATCAGTCCATGGACGCTGTTTCTTAAAAAGCATGCAGGCCATGCATGAAATCTTTACAGAGTATCAAACTGTATGTATATGTAGTAACGAGTCCAAAAAAAAAAAAAAAAAGAAGGGGGGGGGGGGACTTACTATTGATTAACAATCATATGCTTTTGTATATTTTATAGTGGAACATAAAAAGAAATGAAGCGGCATCTGCAAGTCTTTTAGACACTCTGGATATACTGTCTAGTCTCAACAAGTGCTGGAAGTCAGGAGCAGTTGTGTCCTCATGCCATGCCTTCACTTCGTATGCGCAGACATGGAGCATTATTTCTTCCATTCTCATACAAAGGAGTAATAGCTTGATACCGTCATCATTGATGGATCAAGTAAATAGATATGTGCAAATGGTATGCTGTGGCGTGTGTGAGAGTAAGCACTCACTTGTGTGGATATGATATACGTTAAAAGTTCTAAAGTCAATATTTTCCTCAGGAAATCCATCCATATCAAAAACTTGTCGCAATATGCACCACTTTCGGACTCTGTAGCCCATCAATTACGCTAGATCAACTTTTTAGTGCTTTGAGGGAGCCTCTTGAGAGTGTTTTGCATGCATACTTTACATGCCTTGAGGTGAGTGTTCTGCCAATTCATATGGCCGTACGATATTACGATACAATAAGAAAGTAGACTTACTTGGTAAATCTCGAAACCTTGAAAATGGCGGAAAGTAGCCCAATATAGATCAAGTATTCGGACATAACAGCGCGCTAGCCCTTCAAAAAGCGCTTGCTCCAAATATGACCGATGTGGGCCTTAAATCTATGAAATCGTGGCTAGTCACTAGTTTGGACACTCCACATAAAATCACAATGAAATTCGCTCACCTATTAGCCCATCTGATTACATTCTTTCCAGCGCTTCTTGTTCGGGAACTGATAGTTCGCCTTCAAAGTAGCTCAGATCAAAGCTTCTCGATGATGAATGAAGTCCGGGTCTACAATAGATTATGGAATTCTACTCAAGTTGTTAAGGCACTGGCGGAAATGAATTTTTTTACAACTCTATCTGAGGATGAGGATCAAAAGTAAGTCCTACTTCTAACCACCTTGCTCACTCATTTCTTGTCTGCTTCCACCATTACTGAGTATGGAAAAGATTTCAGTTGGAAGATGCTATGATAGACCTGCTATTGATCGATGACGTTAAGATCAAGATGACAGCAAGCTCTTTCGTTGTCTCAATTGGTATGTCTCTCTAAGCTCCTTTCAATCTTCAGCGGAAGGATTTAGTATGCTTTGAAAATAGCTATGCCAGGCTGATATTACTGCTTTATATAATCTAGTGAACCCACGCAAGGTCATTGGGATACTTGTGAGGAAGCTTACCTCCGACGATAGCCAAATCCGCTCAAATGCTGAGCTAATTTTGATTGACTATATGCTATCTCAAAGTAAGGGCGGATACGTTGGCGATGGGTTTAGTTGGTTTATAGAGTATCTTCGGTAGGGCAAATGCTAGTAGCTGTCTCAATGAAATGGGTATATTCCTCAGCTCCTCTATATGCATCTCAAACATATCCTAACTCTCTGCTATGATTACTTAGACGAGGCCTCCCAAAAAACATCCCTGTGCCAAACTCTGGCTGCAAGATCAACAGTCCTGCACAACTCGTTTTAAAATTCAAGCAAGCTACAGGAATATCAGCCGACCATGGTAGGATTGGGTATTAGAATTCATCTGTATGTCCTCGAACTTTCGGTGCTATTGATAACCATTATATCTTTCTCCTTTCTATAATAAAGGGGATATTCCTCTGGATGATCTACTCCGTGTTATTAAGAAATTAGGGGAAATGATCCCTTGCGCAATTTGGAAAAGTTTTATTGATCGAATGGTCATAAAAACCTATGGATCCCCCTCTGACCAACTTTTGATCCGTGTTTGGAATAATCTTGCTCCATCGATCGCCGCGAGTACTGATGCTATTGTATCACTTTCCACTGCCATTCTGGAGATTATGGAGCGCCAGGGAGTATTAGGAGAAGATCTTCTAGAAGTGGCTCTGGAAGTTACCGATGAAGCGATCGATGACCTTCGTTTTGCCCGCCTGTCGCCATTGTTGGTTCTCAAGGTACTGTGTGAAGACTGCATTTGTAGGTCCTTTGAGGCTTTAAAAAAGAGAGATACTTATACACTCTGTATGCTTCAATAGACAATTCCTGCTCACGGATTCGCACGTGAGTATAGGAAGTTGAATAAGCCCTCTGGTGTTGACAACGACGCAAAGCCCATTCCCGAAAAGATGCGTTTAGCTTTGGCAGAACGGTACGTATCACAATGCTTTTTCTCTTTTTTTTTTTTTTTTTTTTTTTTTTTTAATAAAAAAAAAGTTATTAATACAGTCTTTTTGGGTGGTTGTGATATAGAATCGACAACCCACTAGAGTTTAGCATAGTCAGAACTCTCTCCACAGCAATTACTCACAGCATGTTCCCGGATTCTTCATTGGAGGCAATATATACGGGTATGAGTAAAGTGATCGGATTGAAACCCTTACAAGTAGATCAGCTTGATTTAGCTGCAAGTCGGTCCTGGCTGTTTGCAATGTATGATTGGATTGTGAATTGGAATATCCAATCCGATACCTCGGAGCAAATCAGCAAAGCCTGTCAATGGATTTACCGGATTATCACCAACTATTTTTATCCGATTGTGAGAATTACTTCTGAACAAAATGGTACGTTCACAACTGCTCCCCTTGGTCGAATAACAGAATCCGTAAAAAAGTTTCTAACCGCACTGCTACCTCTTAGTATTTATGAGCGAGCTGTATAAGTTACAACTCGGTATTGTTGACGTACTCTCAAAGACCATATTGTGTACGGCTCCATACAACAGCGGTTGTTTTTCCAAGGGTTTGGAGCGGATCAGCAAGGACTGTGATACTTCAAGCGTAAATGCACCAATAGATGAGCTTAGGGGTGATGAAGTGATAACCCAGGCAGAAAATAGCATATCTCCAATACCCAGTTCACCTCAGGATCTGTTGCTAGCCATCTTGAGAGACATTCTCTCTGTACTTACGGACGTAATTATCAAGGGGAGCAGATCCAACTTGCCCTCAGCGCTCTGCTTAATTAATGTACTTTTCATGACGATGCAAAGCCTGGCATCCGGGTCCACAATTGGATCCCAAGCGACAGTAAACCATCTCTCTCCAGCCCCGTCTTCAGACTGTGTACCGTGTCGCCTAATGGATCTGGTTTCCCCGACCCTTGGAGAATGTGCGATGTCATTTCTTCGTGATAATACTCTGCTAGTTAGTAAAAAAGAATACTTGCCGTTAATTCAGGGTTGTATACAGGTCCTTTACACAGCTGCTAGTGCTATATCTACGGTAGGAGGATGCACTGTGTCAAGGGAGACCAGTCAATGGGCTATGGATGTCGCAGTCCTTGGGATTGAAAGTATTGAGGAGACAATCGCAGTTACCTCCCTGAAGTTACTTGCAGCCATTTCAGCAGCTCATGTGGTAACAGCGGAGGTATTGACGGACTCCAATGAAGCTGCCATCCGGCGAGGCCTTACGCGGTTGGCGCAGTCGTCGAGTGCAGCAACTACGACTGAAACGATGGCTTTCATCAATAAAGTATGGGAAATAATTGAGTGACCCGATTCTTCGCCCACGACCGCTCCAGTCTAACTGCTTTATGAAGTTCATTTCCTCATGATTGTTTTACTAGCTGGGAATATTTTTTTTAGAAGGGTATTAGACATAACTTTTTTTAAAAACAAAATGCTTCTGGACCTGTTCTTTATATGTTGGCGAATGCAAATGTGTTCAGCTGTGGGCAAATGTTATGCGAGGTGTAACACAAACAAACTTTAATTTCACTCGGTCTCTATTCTATATCGGGCTCTCATCCTTCGTATCCTTTACGTATTATTTTTTACGTTCCATTTTTTAAACATTCCCCCTACATCTAGGCATGCAATAATTATACCATGCTTGCCATGAACCAGCCGAGCTCTCGAGCATTGCAAAGGAGCCTAGGCTCCGGATCATCTCGCTTGTGTAAATATGAACCTCAGGTTCCCTTTCACAAAAGCACACTTCCTTACTTCCTTCATGCGGCTGTTGTCGTCGGTTGCTATGGTCTTATTCTTGGTAATGCTCATCCTGATCGCTTAGAGTTAACGATGTTTTACTTCTCTCACTTTACCAGGAAATTCACCATGAAAGCCTTTTGAAACTGTCTTTGTTTCTCGTGGCCATGTTACCAATTGATGTTGCGCCCAGCAACGATGCTGAGACCGCCACGGCTTCATTGGATGAGAAGGACCACCATGCCTATCCCATTGAAAAGAGGCGCCACTAAATACTCATGTACTCAAGACCAAGGCGACAACAAAAGCAAGCATTTGCATCTTCTTGGTGTTCATACATTTAGAGCTAACTTGTTTATATGCACATCTACCGGAGGAACCGACGCTGTCATCGGCGGAAGTGGTGCTGGCGCTGGTGTTATCGTTTAAAGGTTCCGTTTCGCTGGCTTTATCGGCGGTCGGGGCTGTGGTTTATTCAATGAAGGGATCCATTAATGAAGTGGTTAATCTCGGTAAGTCATACGACAGCAATGGTGAACGAGATTGCGCGTCTATTTTGCGAATGAAGCCTGAGAAAGGCCTTACCCATTCCTTAAGGCCGCTGAGTTTTCCATCAGTGTTAGGTGTTTACTCCATCTGTCCGTAGTGAGCCTTCTCGCTATCCGTCATCAAGACCCAAGCCTTCAAGCTTCGATCACCAAACAACTATCAATTCAATCCAACTCAATTCAATTCTATTCAAAAAAAAAAAAAAAAAAAAAAAAGTTTTCTACACTGGCGTCTCTCTCCATTATTATAAATGCTTTTGTTTTCACTCTTGCTGCGATATGAAAAAGCCTTTTACCTTTTTTATCTTTTTTTCTCCCTATTGCATATTTAGGAATTCACCTAATTGCTGATCTCGCTATTGGCTCAGTGTAGTGTTTTCACCGGGAAAATGTACTTATTGAAGTAAGTAGCCAGTTGTAGGATTGAGTGAAATTCAGGTGGTCCAGTTTCCCTTTGGTCACAGCAGAGCGAGAGCTCCGACACGTGAGTAGTAGAAGCTTTAAAACACTCTTCAAGCTACACGTCGCTGTACTAGATTATCGATGTGATCACCAGTTACCATCTTATCTCATCACAAAAGTCCTCTAGCGCGATACAAGCAATAATTTTTGGCATGAAATGCATTAAAAAGTCTATCTGAGGAGTATGGCGATCAACATGAATCATATGGATAGGAAAATGAATGAGAGACGTCCCTTTATTTATCACCTCCTACTGATTTAAATAGGGGCGAAGGACAATCCCTAATTGATAACTAATAATTGATAAGTAAAGTTACTATTTACATGTGACTGACATGTCACACTATCCATGGAGGTAATACAGAACAATGAACCGTTTGTTTTGGTACTGTACTAAGCGTTTCTATTGTTTTAACAAAAAAATTCGCGGGATATTGACTCAATCTTGTTTCCTGACGTGAAGCTCGATGCCGTCCTTGCGCTGATAGGTCACAGATGCTTAAGTCTATTCAGGATGTATATTTACATCTGGTCGAGACGGCCCATTGTGAGCTCGGTCTATCTGTAAATGATAAGATACTGGGTGATGTTTTGGCGATGCTATACGGTGGTTTTGTTAGAACCGGCGAATTAAAGAGAGACTTGCCTTTTGATAGGAACTATATTGCTCACTCGTGGTTGTGATTTTTTTTATATATTTTGAAGAACAAAAAAAGGTCAGGCTCCATCGGTACGGCAGGAGGCGATAGAAGAAAAGTAAAAACAGTAACAACAACAACCAACAAAGAAAACAAAAATCATCCAAACCATCCAAACCAATGAAACAGAAGTGAATAAAAGCCAAAAAAAAAAAAAATAAAATAAAATAAAATAAAAAATAAAAAAAATGCCAAAGATAGCTGAAGGACTTCGATCAACCGATTAAGGCATCCCTAAAATATGCATCAAAGCCGACCAAGGACCTTAGATCAGGTTTTCTACTGGTTTTATTGATTAAGTTAAAGATTTCTCCTAATGACTATTGGAGATATGCACTCAAGGGGGATGAGCTAATATTCAACGCTGGGAACTGTTGATTTAAGGCTTTGATGATCTCAATCATCTCTTGACGCGTATGAGGTTTGAGCTCATCCTCCTTAGAAAGAACTTCTGCGAAAATGGGCAACAACGATGTCAAATTCGCGAAAATCCAAGAGTTTTGCGAACGAATAAGAGAGAATAACAATTTGTACACTGGTTCGTTCTCCTCATAGTCGCGTTTCAATGGCAAGGCCTGCATAAAGACTGGGAGGACTTGGTCCAATGGTACCGCATTGGGATACTTCATGATCATACGAGCGACAGCACCGCATGCATTGTCTGTAACATTGTCCAGGCTCTGGCCTTGGAATAGGGGGTATAAAGTAGTCAAGAGTGCTGGATATTGGGTAGAAATGTCCAAATTAGTATTTTGGCAAAGGGCACCAACAGTGTAGGCAGCGTTACTTCTGACCTCGGGCTCCTCGTCACTAAGTCCCTTAAGAGCGATCGGGAAAATGACTTCTGTGAACTCGGTGATACCACCCAGCATGCCAGCAGCAATCTCGCCTAAGCAGCCTATGGCCATCGAACGCTCACTTGTAGGCTTGGTTTTCTTGTAGTATTTTGCAATATGAGGTACAAAGACCTTGGCGTATGGAATAAAGCTTTCGCCCAAAGCGGCTGCCAAGGCACCAACCAAGTCCGAGGCAGACGAAATCAGCAACGCATCAAACTCTGCCTGCTCATCCTCATCCAAGAGACCTTCTTCATCAGCGAGCTCCTGTTGACAATATGCCTTTTTCTCAAAAATCAAATTCAAGTGCTCAGCAATAGTAGTGATATCTACGACCATTGAAGCGAGGATCTTCGTATTAGTGAATGACTCCACAAATATAGATAAAATAAATAAATAAATATATAATACATACAATTAGCAACTACACCAGGACCACAAAGCTTGACAGTTTCTACCATTTCCTGGCAGACTTGAACAACAACCATCCTAATCATTGTAGAAAAAAAAAATAAGAATCAGGGTCAATGGTTCATATGAAGGTACATCCAGAGGGCAACTATGACCAAAGTATTATTTACTTGTCATCCTCATCTTCCCAGATTGTAAGGATGGCAGGCATAACCAGCGAGTTAAGCTGAGCAACATTATCATGAAGAGGGATCGCGACAGGAAGCCCAGCCTTCCATTCCTCACAGTTGGAGAGCTTGTAGAATGTACGCAGGAAATTGAAGAGTGCACCACATGAGGCCTTACGGACTCCATCAGACATATGTGTGGTGAGGTTGATGAGCTCCTTTACGCTAGACTCAACATAGGGGAGGAATGCGGATCGAGTATGCTGGAAAAATTCGCCGATAGTATCGGCAGCGACCTCCTTTTCGTCAGCGATAGCGGAACGGAAGACGTAGTTCAAATCCTCCGCCGTATCCTCGCCGTCATCTTCACCCTCGCCCTCATTGTCAAAGCGAGTACTGTTCTCATCCAGTTGACACGATGCAATCAATTGAGGCATGATGCCCGACAAATAAGGCGAGAATTCGTCCTCAAAAACCTGAGCGATTCCAGCAAAGAAGTAATATCCGCACTCTCGGAGACGAGTGTTATCAAGAAGCAATCCTTCCATGGCCAAGTTCATCAAACTATTCAAATGAGGCTAATAAACATAGAGCAATAGTAATTTTAGCAGAAAAGGGATTAGGGCTGATGCTTGCATATGGCATAAAATGTTAGAGGGTCTCGAAAATTAGAAAAAAAATATTAAGTCGACTTACTCTGAAAACATCTTTGCCAACAGATGCGGCTATAGCGCCTAATGCGTCAGTGGATACGGCGCGAAGCATAAGCTCATCCTCATTAGAGTGTAGAGTCATAAGATGCTGAAGGCGCTTAATCACCTCAGGGAAGTAAGGAGTGAATTCGGGTCCAGAGGCATGAGCAGCGCTACCGATAGCAGCAACAACAATAGCACGAGTTTCGCCCTGAGCGTGATCAAGCATGTGCAACAACTTTTCCATGAGAACAGGGAGATATTGAAGGATATTCTCCCCCAGACCCTCTAATATAGCGTCCAAAGCATTGCAAGCCTGCTTTGTAATTTCAGGGGTGGGTTCGTTCATTAAATTAAACACCAAAGGCAATAACTTGGCATGGTTCTCGGCGATTTCCTGGTCAAATTCCTCAGCAAATGAGCTCAGGGCCATGCATGCGGCACGACGAACCTCGGTCTCAGGGTCCTGAAGACCAGCACAAACGACCAAAAGAAGGTCGTTGAATTTGGGACGGATAAAGTCAACAGTACCCTCAACCAAAACAGCCATGGTAACCATAGCAGCCTTGCGATATAAGGGTTCAGCGTTAGCCATATAGGCAAGGATGCCTTCCAAAGCGACAGGGAAAACTTGCTGAGGAGGAAGGTTGGTGGCCAAAGTGTTGATGACCTTGAAGGCAAGACGAGCAGGAGAATCTTCATCTTGATCCTCAGGCTCCTCCTCAGCAGCGATCGGCATTAAAGCCTGAATCATAGGAGCGACTAGCTTGAGGCGCTGAATCTTCGTTTTTTTATAAACAGTAGCCCACATAAGGAACGAAAGTCCCTGGACGCGTAAAACTGGCTCGTAGGACTTGTTGGCCCCAATGCTCAAGAAGAACTGGATAAGGTTTTGAACATGTTTTGATAAAATGGGGATTTCAAGCAGCAAGAGGCCGTCAAAGACGTCGAAGCACTTTGTAGCTGATTCTTCGTCGCCATCATTAAGGCATTGCTGAAGAACATTAACCATGTGTGGGACGAGCTCCGAAAACATGTTGATCTCGTCTTTTTGATCCTCCTCAATGAATTCTGCCATTTTCCCCAAAGCCTGGACAGTGGTGATGCGAACGATAGGAGAGTCAGGATCGACAATTGTACGGCTGAAAAGCTCAAGGAGTTGGCGCAAATTGTCGGCAAAGGCATCGGTGACTTCGAAGATGGCGTAGATGATGTAAATTCCAACTTCACGATGACCAGCGTTTGTGCTGTTGGAGCACTGGAATAAGAAAGCGAGGAGTTCATTCCAGGTCATGGCAGGAATCTCAATCCTTCCAACTGTGGCAATAACACGTGCTGTGGAATGACGAGGGAGTGGTCTAGAAACAGTGATATAACGTTAGGCAACAAGTCTGATAAGTTTAAACTTTCTTGTTCTGCTGATAGTACCATAGATCAAACCTACTCTTGTTCATTTAGAATGGTCTCCAAAAGCTTTGCTTTGACAGACGTGCGAGTCTCCTCCTCCATCTTGGACCACCAGTTCGAGATCTGTTTGCGAAGCTCGACAGCTGCAAGTTGACGGATCTAGTTCAAAAGAGAAGTAGGTACGAAGCAAATTTATTCAGACATAAAATACTAAGCCATTAATATACTCATGATATATAAGCACTGCATGCACTCTCAAGCTGCTGACACTGGATGTTGTTACAATGATAATGATAAAAATATAATGAACGAAAATAGCTGCTTACCTCCTTCTGCTGAGAAGTTTGGATAATATGAACCAGAGCAGGGACGCAATTAGCGTCGGCAAAGAACTGATTGTTCAATGCCTTGGTAGCCTAGAATCACAAGACAATTTCATGTTGAGTCTGGATCAGTCATTGTTTTTTTGAATGGATCTTCCGAATCAAACATGAGAACATCCTGTAAACTGTTTTGAATTGAAAAATAGTACCTCCTTGATCTGGTTGCTGTCGTTAGAAAAGAGGACCTGCTGCAAGGTTTGCTCAAGGCCGGCGACGTATTGATCCATGCTGGTGTTTACGGAGGAGGAGGGGGAGGGGAGAGGGAGGAAGAAGAGGAAGAGGAAGAGAAAAAAAAAAGAAAAAAAAAAAAAATAAACTTTTGGAAACCCGCCACCATAAACAGATTCCAAAAAAAAAAAAAAAAAAAAAAAAAGATGATTAAATTAATAGTAAATTGTATAAATAAACGAATCAGTAAGTAACGTGATATAAAATAGCTAACAGCTGCCACCAACCAGGCACAACAAAAGCTGTGCCCAAATGATGTCCTGCATGATTTTGTACGTGTATTGCGGCATTTAGTCTAACTCGGTCTCTTTGTTTCATGAAAATGGAAGTCGAAGACGAGATTTCAGTTTAATAAATGAGGACTGACTGATATCATTCCCTTGGCTTGGTTTTTCCTGCTTTTCTTTTTTTTCCCTCTCTGGAACCTTGCCCAGCAAACAGCAATGGCGCCGTTAGTGCTTTTTTTTTTGCTCACACACAAACAAAGCTTCATCAACAGCTCCTCTCTTCTTTTTTTTCTTTTTCCTTATCTTTCTTCTCCACATTCCCCCACCCCCTTCCTTCCTCTCCTTCACCCGAACGCTTTTCTTTATTACTGCCTTATTCTTTTTCATCAACATTCACAGTCTTTTATTACTCCATCTCTTTCTTTCTCTCTCTCTTTTTTTTTACACACACGTTCACACATTCATACCCTCTCCAATTCACATAACAATGTCGGCGCTACAAGCCCCAACGTTGTCTTTTACAGACCTACGCAAGAGACACTCACCACTGGATCATCCAAGGACCTACCCAGGTTACACTGGCTCTCTTGCATCGATTAACGACGAAAATGATCTTGAAGCCATGATGACTGACTCGGCCATCGCAGGCACTCCCCCGTTAGATCCTCAATCGGACTCGGGTGAGGACGATGATTTGGAAAATTCAGAGTGGTCCCCTGTTACCCCCATTGATTTCCATCCCGCGTCAACCCTTCAGCGTAAGCGAAAGGACTCTCAAGAGCACCCCACAGCCGTCCATTTACTCGACCGTAGCCAGCGCCAGCAAGAGCTTGAGCAAGTTTCTGCTCCGGCCATGAGTAACTATGGAAAGGGTGCCCAAGGCCGTCGTCCAACTGTCACTTTCGATCTTGACATGGGAAATCCTTCATCTAAACCCCTCTCTAGGGAAAGTGCCCGCCTCATACTAAAATCTTGCCAGAGGTCAAGTCATACTCGTGTCAATGATCATTATGAAGAATCAGTCGAGAACACTCTATCTGGCGTCCAATTCCAAGACAAGACGAGTGCTGGGTCTGAATCCGAGTCTGAGTCTAAGGATATACACCTTAATGACTCTATACTTCAGGCGGAGAATGCCCTCCGTCGTGTATCAATCTCACCCATTCAAGACGATGATTCTTCTACAGCTGAACAAGCACAGGACCCATCACTGAAGGATGCGAGTGATGATCCCCAAGAGAACATTCTGAACCACATTTATACAGAATCTGCTCCGCAAGACATGCTGGTAGCGCTATTTGATCGAAGCTCTGAGCTGCAGGAGCTGGCCACTCGTAATTCAGAGTTCTTTAACTTAATGTACAGTAGTCTTCCCAAGGACAGCCGAGAAAAATTCAAGTCTTTGCTCTTTCAGCCTCGAGAAGCGCTATCAGACAGAGATTGGATGCATTCCATTGCCGCTCACCTTGGGCCCCTACCGCCCTGCATTCTTGAAAAGTTTAAAGGCATCGTCGGCTGGATTGGCCCAGAAGATGACGATGACGCAAACGTACTCTGGGGTGAAGATGAGTACGGCTATCGAGATTCTTCGTTTGAGAATGTTCAAATTAAATGGCTGCGTGATATAGAGGATTTCTCTCTTGAGGATTTCCAAGAGTGCTACCCTCAATTTTTTATAAATGCTCGAGAGCGTCTCCAGGGACGACGCATGTCCCATGGTGGAGATCAGCGAGATCATTACTTGATCTTTTGTGAAACTCTGGGCCTCACACGACAGGATCTCCCCTGCGATAATGCTTGGACGAGACGCATGAATGGCTGCCTTGACAAACACCCCGAACTCATGTTACAGCTCAAGGAAATTATTGCATACGAGTCTGGATATGACTAGCCTATAATCTATCTGGAGAATTGATTTTGAAAAAGTCCCTTATCTTTTTCCCTTTGCCAACTACGCTAATTTGTAATTTTGTCCCATTTTGTCCCATTCTATCCCAGAATGCTCGCTCACTATCTTATTGACTATCCCACATGATGTAAAATATTAACCTCAATAAATACCGTTCGATTTCTGCAAAAAAAAAAAAAAAAAAAAAAACTCACGGACCCATGGAACTGAACCAGAACATGATTTATCAAACACCAATTTAATATGGGCTTAAATTTTGGGAAGAGCCCAAACCACTTTGCTGGCTTCGTCATCCAGACAGAGTATCGATTTTCTTCTCGAAGATTGGTCATTTAGAGACGTTGATGACGCCTTGCTGTGAAAAGGCCATGATTTAGGAAAATAGAAAGAAAATTAGGTGCTCATGAGAAGATGTAACAGCAATTTCTTCTATCAAATACTCGAATAACACCAATTGTCATCTAAAGTCTTTCAGGATTGTCTGCGCCCTTCAATATCTGCATACATCAATCACATCATCAAGTTTTGGAGCAAATTTAGCGTGTGCAAGTTAGCTCTGCTTTTACGTCAGTATTCTTGTTATTTTTAAAACAGTTTGCTCTTTTTATCCTCAACTTCATTTTCCCTTCCTCTCTACTTCTTTCGTTTCCATACTCACCTCCTAACGCCCCACCATATGAGCAGCCCATATTTAACTACGGCCCATCAAAATACCTTCTCCCTTGAAGAGTAAGGAAATTGAAGGATGCGACGGTTGCGGTTTTGGTTTTATGTATTACCCACCCCTTTATTCTAACTTTTTTTTTTTTTTTTTTTTTTTTGACAGCCAAGAGTATCAAGACAACAAAAGAAACACCTCCTTAGATGAATCAAGAACGTGGGGATTCACAACACAGAACAAACTCGAAGCCCTAATACCCACCGCCTTGGATGGACGTAGTAACCGCATAAGCTGGCCTTTACACGCACCCTCCAATGAGGAAATATTTCAAACTTCATGCACCAACCAACGTACTTCGCCCTCCTCAACTTTCCACAATCTCTCTTTCCCCTCAAGACCAGTCACAGCCTCTAACACATACCACAACCAATGGTCCTCTGAGAACAAGGCCTATCGACCCCGACCGAAATCCAGTAGCTCTGCACAAAACAACAACACCGATGCTTCACGCCCATGTCAACACATGGGTCAAAAGCGACGGAGCCTGGAAACTCTCAACAGCCAAAGTGACGAAGACTCGAACGCAGCATTCGAAAGAATATGTTCACTCTTGGAGCACCTTATTACGGATGCCGCAACAGCTGTGGATAGATCCACATCAGCACATGAGGGCTCACTGAATGAGGAGAATGGAGTAAATACAATGCCAGAAATCATACCCTTCACATTTGCAGAATCTGAGACTCTAAATGATACTGGAAATGATGATGAGCCAGAAAATACACCGTCTTATGATTATCTAGACCCAGCTGCCAATATTGATGACAAACGATGGAGTCAAAGAGTGTTTCTTACCGGCGCTCGCACATCTTTAAATAGGAACTCGGGGAAACGGAGAAGCTTATTTTTGGAGCTCCAAGATTCCATTTATGCGAATGAGCCCGAAACTCGTCGAGATTTTAGAAATAATGAGGATGAATTGACTACAGATGTTGCGCAAGATGAAGTAACGACTCTGAATGATGGGACATTCTTTTCAAAAAAGGCAATGCAGATGTCTGATGCAAGTGAAACTCCAGCCTTACTGTCCGCCGATATGGCCGGGTCAATGGTAGCTGTGACAGATTTAAAAGATCACCTGCAACAAACATCTTCGATCAGAAGGCTTGGACGGCGCTTAAGCTACCCTTTACTGAGATCCGAGATTGTTGAAATGGAACGTAACAGAAAGATGGCCCAGGTTTTTCAACAGATGGACGTTGAGCTGGATCGAACTGCTGAGACTATCGAATGTCTCACCAAGGACTTGGTTTCAATAGCATGTTATCAGAACTGGATGCACACGAAGCAGGAAAGAGCAGTGCGACATCAAGTACTCCAAGATGATCAGGCCGAGGAGATGGATTCAGCAATATCTGCGGCAGTTGGAGGGCGGAATCTGTTTCTGAGTGGATATAAAAAGCAAGAACCAGCAGATTCGATAGATTCGACAGATTGGCTGGACGATGATACTATGCCATGGGATGATGAAGATTCTTTAAGTCAGTTCACTTCTATAACGCATGATGGGAAGCCTCTGAGTGACGAAAGTACTATCAGCGAGCGTTCAAGCACAGTGTCTATTAGCGATACCTTTGTTGACTCAGAGTCAGGATTGGCATCTCCACGTTGGAGTCGAATCTTTGCAACAGCACTAAGCGATACGTCAGAATCGACGCAGATGATCGAGGCAGACACTGTTCAAAGGAGCAACGATCCAAGTCTTGTCTATGACAATATGAGCCTAATAAAAGGCCAGAAGGATCTTCAGGACTTTGAACCGTCTCAGTTATCCTTAGCGCCATGCACACACTACTTCTTGCAGGATAATTCTGAGGATATACAAATAACATCGACTCTCCACACGCCCACCGGGCTCTCAAGCCTGAGTAAGCGGAAGATTCGTAGATCAATAATGCCAGCAGCTTGGCCAGAAATTGAGTCCTTTACTGAGGATCTAACAGCAATGTCCTCGATTACGTCAGAAACGGAGGATATATTAGACGGCGAAGGAGATGACAGTTCAAGAAATAATATGATGATAACCAACAGTATCATCAGCACTTATATTCATTCATCTCAACTTGTCTTCTGGACAGTAATGTTTATTTTAGGAGTCATGATTGGAAGCCCATCGCTCACAGAAGCTTCCGGAGAACAGGCAAAACAAGCAATAGAACGAGCCTTTGCTTGGACTACGCACCATGAACGCAGGAGTTTAAATCTTAGGATAATAGCTACCAGTGGCGATGCTTTGTTTGGAAAAACTTATTTTGTGACATTATCAGAATCCCGACCAAACCAGAAGGCAAATAACTCAACTACACCATCAGCACGTCGTTTGCATAAACTAAATCGTCTTCGACGAAGGCGTAGGTGGACACTAGAGCCAGCTCGGACTGCCAGCTTATTGTACAGTGGTTCTTCTACCATCGATAAGCCTCGATGCTCTGGCTATGATGAAGATACGTAGTTCAAAAGTAAAGTTTTTTTTTGCCTTTCAATTCATGATTCATGAAAGACAAAGAATTGAATTTGTTATATATATGTATCCGATATTTTTATCTACTGCTTGCTGCATTCCCCAAGAGTGCTTGTGGCGATTGCGTCGCCTTTGCAAGATCAATGCTTTATAGGACATTCTTGTTCAGGATTCTTGCCGAATCATCCATGATGTTGAATTCAAGCCACTGCAAATGAAAGAGGAAATGTTAAAAAGACCAAGGTCATATTTCACTTGACTTTTAAAGAATCCTTATTCCTTCATTCTCATGAGTACAATAATGAAGCAGCGGAAGCGTGGTCATCAAGCTGCCGCGAGTGGGGCAGATTCAAGTAAAAGCTTTTCTGAATCGGCTGCGACCTCATCCTCAGTGGATACTGTTGGAGTCACGTCTTCAACAACGACTCAGAAGCACTTCTCCTCGTTCTCTTCAACGACAACCTCTTCTTCCTCCCTTTATACCTCCACTGAAGCTTCCAATAAAGAAGCCTGCGCCAATGCCTCTAGCAAATTTAAACAATCGGGCGTAGCAACCATGAAGACTGCGCACAATGGTCAAAAACCACCGCATTCACAAACCATGCTTCTGGAGCTCTTATTGACTGTGACCAGGGCATCTTTGATCATTTTGACGCCTTTAGTCGCAGGCATGATCCTGAGAGTCGCCCCTAGTATGATGGAGCCCATTTATGGCAGCATATTCATCGAGGAGCTATTCCTAAAGCTGTCTCTTGCCTCTGTTGGTGTGGGTGTCATGCTGGGCATTGCTTATACCTATTTTTCTGGATCTACCAGAACTTCGACCATGTCTTCTGCGTTATTATTATCAAAGAGCAAACCCTCAAGGACTGCTGCTGAGTCAACAGCCGCTGGTTTTCATAAAGATGCCAACTTAAGAAAGGGTATCATCACATGCTTGGACATGTGTGCACTCTTATTAGCCAGCTCTTTATTTACAATCCACGTCATGTTCAAGTATAGTGGCGAGTTTGGGCCTTGGAAAGGTCCCCACTTGACTCAGTTATTCTTTGCATACCCTGTTTTGGCGTCATTGGGTTTTGCAAACACATTGGCATGTGTTCTTCGTTCCTATGAGCGCGTTCATGTCCGAACTTGGATGAGCTGCGTGGTGATCCATGTCGGAGCCATTTTAGGGCTGACGTTAGTAATCTTCCAGATGGCGCCACAAGGGCCTAATTGTCCGCGTGTATATGCAGCAGCCATCTTGGTAGCTGTCGTCTCTGGTCTTCATAAAAGTGAGTTGAAAAAAAAAAAAAAAAAAAAAAAAAAAAAGGAACAATGCTCTCATATCAAAATGCAATTAGAAAATAAAATTAATCCGATTAATCTAACCTTTATTTAAAAAAAAAAAAAAAAAAAAAAGCACTGACAATCATCCATGGAGAAGTAGCCCTTCCAGATGAACGGCTAGAGAACAGAGAGAAGCCCAGGGTTACTACTGCATCCGGCCGTGCATCGCTTGTGATGAGTTTTATTCCACTAGCCCTTGTGCTTGCCATGGTTGCTCAAAACTACACTCGAAACCCTCAATGCCAGCCAGGGGTAACAAAGGTAAAAAGAAAAAAAAAGAAAAGAAAAGCAAAAAAGCCATAAGTTGTCTACTCTCAATAACAACTTTTTTATTATTTCATGATTTAGGCTCATAATCCACCCAATAGTAACTTCACAATTTTGGCAAGGAATGAGAGTGTTACCGGCTGGATTAGTGTAGTAGATGAGCACACGACACGAAATGACCTTCATATCCGAGTTATGCGTGCTGGACACTCATTGATCGGTGGCATGTATGCTGAGACTGGTGACTCTATCTTTGGAACTTTTTACATCCCTGAGGGTAATGCGTATAATTCAGTAATAGATGTTGCAAAAAAAAAAAAAAAAACCTTCTGTTGATTTTTTTTTTTTTTTTTTTTTTTTTTAAAAAAAAAAACTTCGCATAGCCGTCCAGCTGATCAAGAACCGCGAGAAGAGCAAGCAAGAAATGGCTCTCCAAATGTATGTTGTTTCTCTCGATATTCAATTATGTCTTGATTTGGTGAGAAGTAAAGCTACCTGTTACGCATAAAAAGCACATCAATATTTACATCAATATAATTGCAACTACGATTAGTGGTCTGGGAGTTGGCATCGCCTCAAGTTCGTTGATTCAAAAAGGGGTACTTGTGGATGTAGTAGAAATTGATCCTGTGGTAGCTAATTATGCGACGCAATATTTCGACTGGCCACAACCGCATCGACTCTTTATCCAAGATGGCAGACAATTCATCAAGGACGCGCCTGAGGGCGAGTACGATTACGTGATCCATGATGTCTTTACAGGCGGTGGTGTACCTCCTCAATTGTTTTCTCTTGAGGCTCTATATGATATTCAAAGAATCATGAAACCCGATGGTGTGCTTGCCTTAGTAAGCATTGTTTGCTAGTACCTTTTCCTCTATTATCTTTCTTTCTTTATTTGCATGTCAATCTGGTCTTCTTTGCTTTAAGTGTTGACCAACCCACTTTAGACGATCACAGCTTTTTTTTTTTTTTTTTTTTTTTTTGTTTATTTTCCTAATGTGATTTTTTTCTGTAATTGACCTGGCATAGAACATGGTTGGTTCTGAACACCCTGCCAAATCTCAGGCGCTCAATTCTGTCCGTCGCACCCTCCATGCAGCATTCAAGCATGTGATTGGCTTCAAAGAGAGCCCCGAAGAGCCCGAGGCCTATCAGAACATGGTGTTTTTCGCTTCCCAGATCCCTATAGAGTTTGATCAATATGTTCCTCCACCATTTCCTTCTCAAGAAGAACTGGAACGATTACAAAAAGCAGGCGGTCATATCGACCATGCACTTCGACCTAGTGTAATGCGTGACTGGATTTTATCAAGTTTTCAAGACTGGCCACTATCAACGCCATTCGATGCTTCCAAAGGCGAACTGATTCTTGATCGTAACAACACACTAAATGCTATGCAAAAATTAGGCGCTGAAGACCATTGGCGAGCAATGCGTTCACTTCTGCCACTGGATTTTTGGGTTAATTATTAAAAAAAAATAAAAATAAAAATAAAAAAAAAAAGATTAGCAAATGTCGTGATTTATTATTAAATAAATATGCTGGATAATTCTGGTCTGAATTAAGTTATGAAGCAAGAACTTGTGTGTCACCAGAGCATGCCTGGGCTCGGCATGTAAAAGATCGATCGGACAAATACGGTGGCCACGTAAGTAAGACAAGTGTTTCCCAACTTTAATTTCCTATTCCTAATGGATGTCTTCGCCCACAAGAAAGAAGGAAGAATAGAATCTCAAGAGTCACAATCATTGCGATAATTGCGTGCGCTCATTTGAACGATTTTTTGTCTTTTCTCCCACTTTTTTTTTTTCTATTGTACACGGCAGTGCTGCTTTTTTTTTTTTTTTTTTTTTTTGCATCAGCAATCTAATAGCATTGGCAAGATTTCTACGCTTTATTCTCTACTCTCTAAAGAGCCTTTTCATTTCCATCAATATTCGCATTTATATCCTTTTAATTTCAGTACCAATTCTGGAGAACCACTTACGCCAACCTTTGGATGTCAAAAATATACAATGATTTCCGCCTCTTCAACCCCCATCACTATCAACATTAAAGCACCCAATGAACAAAAATTTGTCGTCTCGGTTTGCTTGTCCGAATCTGTGCTTGAGCTTAAGCACAGGATCACTGCCCTCACTCAAAGCAATTTTAATGCATCGTCAACATCAACAGATGAGATCCGGCTGATCTATTCCGGTAGGATCCTCAAGGACATGGAACTTCTCGAGTCTTACAAGATTTCAGAAGGACACACTGTTCACATGTTTCGGAGAGCAGCAAAGCCCGAGATAACGGTGACAACCAATGTAACATCATCAGCGTCCTTAACAGTTCCTTTGACTAAGCCTAATATAACTGGCGCCAATGCAAACACTGCATCTACACCTTCAATGGCGCAAGCCATGCTCCCCACGGCTCAAGGTAATGCACAGAGGGCTTTCCTGCTCGCGTGAAGTAGCCCTTAATTATTAATTTATTCATATTGTTCATAAAAAAAAAAGCCTGCGGTCTTGTTTTGTTTAGTACTAACACACACATTGAAACATCGAATATCTGTCATCTGTAGATCCTCCAGTAGTTGGTATAGGCGCGCTACCTAACCCACTGGCAAACATCGGGATTGGAGCAGAAGGAGGAGGGCTCATAAAGGGTATGGAATCCATAATTTTGTCGCAGATGATGGAGGATCCCAATTTTGCTCAATATATGTCATCGATGCTTCAGAACCCACAGGTTTTGGAATCCATGCTCTCTATGAACCCAGCATTACGGGCCATTGAGCCCGAGGCCAGACAGATGTTACGCTCTCCGCAGTTCCAGCAGATCATTTCGAACCCGGAGACGTTATGTCAGATGGCAAAGACGAGCGCCCAACCCCAACTTGGTGATAACAGTGGTGGAAATGGTAGTGGTTTCAGTAGGATGTTTGATAATGCATGGTCTACCAACCGTAGTGTATCAGCAAAGACTGCATCATCAACGCCTGTAATGTCTCCTTCCATCGCACGAGGAACTACCGCATCTACTTTGACTATGACAGCTAATACAGCCGCAGACTCGGGAGCAGGGGGGTTTCATTCACTATTCAACCCATTTACTATGTTCGGAAGTAGGATTGGTGCAGCAAATAATTCTAACACGAGACAATCACTTGAGTCAACATCAGATGTAGCCGATTCTGGTCATCTTTGGATACAGCGGATGTCAGGAAGGCCTTTATCGCAACCACACTCTGGAACAAGGTGTACAAAGGATAATCGTTCTTACGCGTGTTCAACATCCATAGCTACGCCTACGATTACGCAGCAACGGCAGCAACTATTACCATTGTCATCGGAAGTACGATACCAGGTACAGCTAAAAGAGATGAATGAGATGGGGCTCTGGGATGCATCCAAAAACATACGAGCATTACTAGCGTCAAATGGAAATGTGAATAGAGCTGTCGAACTATTGTTCTTAGGAGCGATTTAAAAATAAAAATAAAAGTAGGGTAACACTTAGTCCTAGGTTCTAAGTAGTTTTTGCCCTTTTCTCGCAACTGGCAGTATAGCTGTGTGCATGAAAATATAATGAATTAATAAGCACGCTTTACTGGAGTCGGCCTCCGTGCTGCATTTGTACCGCGCAATAGCCAATTGAAAAGCACGATTTTCGCTTTGCTGCGCCCTGTCTTTCTACTTTTTCGTACTTTATTTTTTCTCACAGTTCTTGCGGCCTGATGACATGTGCTAAACCCTCAAGCATAATAAGAAAAAGAAAGAAAAAAAGAATAGAAACTAAAAGAGAGAGCTAAATCACCTCTACGGCCTCTGTGTACCGTGCAACCAAGTGTGAGTGATGAAAAGGCTAGATTATCCATTTCATAAATGAAATCCTCACAGCGTCCCTCGTGTAGGACGAAGGGACGAACCATGTTGCGTGTTGCTGTACTGAGCTCGTCGGGATATCGGATGTCCCCAGGTGTGGAACGCCATAGATACCATTGTAAAGTAAGGTTGAAGGGACGTGGCTTTGAGTGACATAATCATGATTAGTTTTGTCCAACTGATTTGTTTATTAAGCGTAGTCTGACTGATTAAACAGATTGCACGGACGTTGTTCACGTGATACAAGCCACGCCCCTCATACCTTATTCTTACTTTGTTCCTGTTCCTGTTCCTGTTCCTGGATCCAGCAGAAAGTCAGAATAGCATAAATAATATGGGGCAGGAACCTCAATCATCTCTCTCTTCTTTTTTTTTCTTTTTGAGTCATTACCATTCCTCCCTTCCATTACAACATAAAACTAAGCTTTGCTAACATGAGCTTCACTCAGGACGACATTCATGCCATCAACACCATTCGTGTGCTCGCTGCTGACACTGTCTTCAAAAGCAACTCTGGTCACCCCGGTAAGACTTTTTTATTTGCCATTAGAACGCGATAAGCTTGCATATATGATTTAACAGGGGAAATGACTGACAGCGCCGATTCTGTTATTTTGTTCTTGTTTGCAAAACCGATTCGTAACCTTTAGGTGCTCCCATGGGTTGCGCTCCAATGGCTCACTTGCTTTTCTCGCGTTTTATGAACTACAACCCCAAGAATCCCAAATGGGTGAGTTTATGGAATTTGGCCGAGGAAACAAATAAAAAGGCTTTATTCATGTATTGGTGGAATACTATCTGCAAACATATATTAACGGATCAAATCTTTCATAACTATATAAATGTTAGGCCAATCGCGATCGTTTCGTTTTGTCGAACGGACACGCTTGCGCATTGCAGTACATTCTCTTGCACTTGATGGGCTACAATGTCACCATGGATGATTTGAAAGCCTTCCGTCAGCTTAACAGCAAGTAAGGATGATCCTCATGCTTTTATTGATATTTTATCTTGTGTTATTGCAATCTCTTTTCTCTGAATACCTACAAAAATACATTTTTTTTGCGATGTGTCATTCATAAATTTGTTTTTCTTTGATGTGCCAGTCCCAAAATCAGATCCTTCTCCATCTTTCCAAACGGTTTTTACCTTGATCATATTTATACATATTCAGCCCTTCAATTTTTTTTTTTTTTTTTTTTTTTTTTTTTTTTTTTTTTCCTAAACTCCGGTTTATGCCTTATTACTTTCCATTCCTTGGGGCAAAACGATTTATGCAAAAAAAAAAAAAAAAAAAAAAAAATTAAATGCGCTTTACACTAGTGATCCACGTTTTGTTGATCAATAGAATGATCCAACCAATGGTTATTGACGCTTGCTCTTTGTTTCATTATCTCGATTCTTTTGGCTTTATCTTTTTCTAGGACCCCTGGCCATCCCGAGTCTCACATTACTGAGGGTATCGAGGTCACCACCGTAAGTCTTTAAACAAACAAACAAACAAAAAAGAAATTAGAATTATAAACCGATCAGTCTACCTGTTAGAATGATCTGCGAACTTATGACTAACATTCATCTTGACTGTGTTTACCAGGGTCCCTTGGGTCAAGGCTTCGCCAACGCTATTGGTTTAGCCATTGGAGAGGCTCATATGGCTGCCACCTTTAACAAGCCTGACTTTGAACTCTTTAACAACTACACTTTCATGATCACTGGTGATGGCTGCTTGCAGGAGGGTGTCTCCTGTGAGGCTGCTTCCCTCGCCGGGTAAGTTGTGGAAATGATACACTGATAAATTGATAAAGGCCCCCCACAGATGCAGAATTTTTTTTTTAAAAAAAATTATGAGCCAACAGAAGAAGCATGATAAGTAGATTGAGTACTCAACATTTTTTCTTTTATCTCTTGATCATTTATCCCCAACCCAACACAACTTGAACAAAAAAAAAAAAAACAATCCTCAACAGACATCTGCAATTGGGCAAGCTTATTGCTCTCTATGATGACAACCACATTTCAATTGACGGTGATACCGAAGTCTCGTTTACCGAAGATGTTGCCAAGCGCTTTGAAGCCTATGGCTGGCACGTTGTCGTTGTCAACGATGGTAATAGCGATTTGGAGGCTATTGCTAACGCCATTGAGGAAGCCAAGAAGGTCACAGACAAACCCACTCTCATCAAGATCCGCACTATCATCGGTTTCGGCTCCATGATCCAGGGAACCGAGAAAGTTCATGGATCACCCCTCAAGGCTGATGATATCGCTCAGTTGAAGAAGGCCATGGGCTTCAATCCCGAGGAGTCCTTCGTTGTCCCTCAGTCGACTTATGACATCTATCATTCCAAGGCTGCCAAAGGCACCGCCCTCAACCAGGAATGGGATGCTCTTCTAGAGAAATATAATGCCGAATACCCAGAGCTCGGTGCTCAACTAAAGCGTCGTCTGAACAAGGAGCTGCCCCAGGACTGGACTAGTGCTCTTCCTCGTTTCACTCCCGCTGACAAGCCCGTTGCCACACGTAAATTGTCCGAGGCTGTTTTGAATAAGGTTGCGGATCTCTTGCCCGAGCTGATGATCGGATCTGCTGATCTGACTGGATCGAACTTGACCCGCTGGAAGACTGCTGTTGATTTCCAACCCGAGAATACTGGCATTGGTCACTACTCTGGCCGCTACCTCCGCTATGGTGTCCGTGAACATGGTATGTCTGCCATTATGAATGGTTTGGATGCCTATGGTGGAATCATCCCTGCTGGCGCCACTTTCCTCAACTTTATCAGCTACGCTTCTGGAGCAGTCCGCTTGTCTGCTCTCTCTGGACACCGTGTCATTTATATCATGACTCATGACTCCATTGGCCTTGGAGAGGACGGTCCTACTCATCAGCCCATCGAGACCATGGCCATGATCCGTGCTACCCCCAACCTCGTCGACTTGCGCCCCGCTGACGGTAACGAAACCTCGGGTGCTTATCTCTTTGCTATTTCTACCAAAGATCGTCCTTCGGTCTTGGCCTTGACTCGTCAGGATTTGCCACAGCTTGAGGGCTCCTCCGTTGAAAAAACCCTTCATGGAGGATATGTTCTCCAAGAAGTCGAAGGCGCTGATGTGACTCTTGTTGGTACTGGATCAGAGGTCTCACTCTGTGTGGATGCTGCCAAGTTGTTGACCGAGAAGGGCATCAAAGCCCGTGTTGTCTCTATGCCTTCGACGACTTTGTTTGATGAGCAATCTCACGACTACAGGGCATCAGTTTTGATCGACGGTGTCCCCACTGTTTCGGTTGAGGCCATGACCACTTTTGGTTGGGATCGCTATGCTCATGAGTCCATCGGTATCGATACTTTTGGTGCCTCAGGTCCTTATAAAGAAGTTTACAAGCACTTTGGCCTTGTTCCTGATGTTGTTGCCAGCAAGGTTGAGAAGATTGTTGCATTCTACAAGAAGGAGGGCCATGTTCCTTCTCTTGTCCGCAAGTACTTTCACTAAACTGTTTCCTTTCTTCCATCACTCATATCCTTTTACTTAAATTGGTGTCTCATAATAAAATGACTTGTAAATACACTATTTTATTTTCACATTTATTTTTATATTTCTTTTTTTTTTTTTTTTTTTTTTTTATCCAGAGATTTCAGTCAAGTCTATGAGTTTTTGATGTGAGAATTGATCTGGTCGTTTATGGAAATCCTGCAACAATTGGTATTTCTCCTTGTGATCGCTGACATAGTATTGCTGCATGCCAAAGATCAAAATCTGGGCTTGGTCGACAGTGAGGACGCGGGGATGCGTGGAGACGGAGCCATTCATGAGGACGATTCCTTTGGAATCAATTAATTCTGGATAATGAGTCAATGTCAAAAATGGCCTTGCATTCTCGCCATGGGTTTTGTACTCCAGTAAAGAGGTAAAGATCACTTGATGAAATGCAAATTGCATCAAGTAAAACTCTACACCATCACCATGGGACAATGGCAATAGGAACTAAAAAAAAAAAAAAAAAAAAAAAAAAAAATAAAGTCAAAGCCCAAATCTTTAGTTGTCTATTGAACATTGACTAATCTTTTTTTTTTTTTATTTTTTTTATTTTTTATTTTGTTTTTATTTTGTTTTTATTTTGTTTTCTTACCATTGGATATTCTTTGGATCGGCTCAGCATCTTCTTGTAAGTATCAGCAGGTACGGCCGCTGAGATGGTGTCCTCTTGATCCATATGTTTCTGGATCCAGATCTTACTGATACTCTCTGGGTCCAAGTCTTGAATCAAGTCAAGCTTCATAAGCTTATCCAATGACTAGTTTATAGAACAAAAGAAAAAAAATGTCAGACCTTTTTTTTAATGTTTGTGATATCGACTAATTCTTTGGTGGATAATCTTACCGGACTTCCTGATTCTGGGGCTGGATGTAGCTTCGCAGAAGGTTCTGCATTCTTGATCTGTCCTTTTTTTTCAACTGCTGATTCAGCGACAGTGGATGAAGGCTTCGACTCCTGAAGCTGTACCTTCTTAAAAGCAGTTTGTGTGGCTGGTAAAAGTTTTGCCTTCAATTCCTCCACAGTGGCAACACCTTCTCTTTTTAATTGCAGTAAAAGAGAATTATATAGAATAATAAATAGATCACGGTTAACACTGAAGATCCATTGAATTCAATTGAATACAAAAAGAAAAGACACCTCTTTCCTATAAAAATATATATGTATATATTATTATTTACTCTTGTGCCTTGCGCTTCAGTTTCTCTGCATATTTCTGAGTATAGTCGATATGTTTTGAGCGAAAGAAGATTCGGCCAGGGGCAATGGTAGCAAGTTTTGAGTTTTGAAAAATAGGACCATGGCTATGAGTTTTACTCATGGACAGCCTATTTGGCAATCCAGCAGGCACATGACCATGAGAAGTACTGATGGCAAAGCGAGAGGGATTTGTGAAAAGTGAACGAAATGCAGATGCCATTTATGCAATTTTGGAAAAAGGATCCAGAGGTCAACGAAATGAATATGGCTTCATGAAGGAGGGGGAGAAGTAGTCTATTTACTTCATTGACAATAAGCCACATATCAATTACATTTATACTTTGAATTCCGTTCCTTGAGCAAGACACTGTTTTTTTTTTTTTTAATTCTGTTCTACACACCTGGGGACAATAATGGTGACAGTCGTGATAATAGCAATAGTAATAATAAGTAACAATAATAAATTCTAGTTGATCTCTGGCAAGACTGTATCCTTGCCTAGAGGGACACATGTTCCATCTGGCATGGTGAGCGTAAAGTCTGTTGTGATCCATTGCTTCGCAGGTCGCACGGCTACAAAATGAATCCGACCCTCTGCTTTATCACCCCGTACTTGATATTCAATATCGACCCGTCCTTTCAAATGGGCAACCGTTCCAGAAATCCAGGGCCATCTCTTGTTTGTAAAGTCAATGTTATCACCCAGTAACTCTTGAGCCTTCTTGTCAAACTTTACATTGAACAACGTACCACGGACGATGCTAGTCCCTTGCCGTTGATGGTTCGCTGCCACAGCGATGGATCCTGCCCAGAACCCAGCACCGACAATCCCCACAAGAATATAGATTGGTAGGCGATTCTTAATATTTGGCAGCTGTGTTGTTTGGGCTTTAAAGTGGGGACTATGTTGAGACTGGTTCAAAGCAGACGTGCTCTTGAACGATGGGTTCTGCACAAATATAGAATGCGGCTTTGATGGTGATGCAGTAGAAGTAGAAGCAGAAGCAGAAGCAGAAGCAGAAGGCGAAGACGAATAGAATCGAATCGAGCTATTGCAGTTGTATAAAGTCGATACTTTTATCCGATATGATTTTGTCAATAGATACTGAGGGCGAAAAGCCAGGGTGTTGAGACGAGTACAGTGTGCCATAGGAGTAAAGAATCAAGTTTTTTTTATTTAAGGGATTGCAAAGAGGAGAACAAGAGGAATGTTCTTTCAATCAACAAGGAAATGATGTCTTCAATCGAGGAAAGGATCTGAACAATCGGACGCGACTTTTGGGCAAATGTTAGACAGCCATGATCACGTGCATGCGTTTTTTTTTACTCGAAGACTAAGGTCAGGGCACAGCAGAAAAACTTTATTCCAAATGTTGGCTTTGGCCACTGATTGACAAAAGTGGCAAATGACCAAATAAAGGACAGTAAGGAAAGAGGGAAGAGGGACAGTCGACAATTGCAGAAAGAAGCGAGAAAAAAAAGAAGGGAGGGGGGACTTCGTCATCACCATCCACCACCATCGTCGTCAAATATATATACTGCGCATTATATGTTTTTCGTTTTTTTTTAAAAAATAAAGTAAAATAAAATATATATTTGTAAAAAAAAGGTTACCCTATGCCGAACTCTGCTTGACAGTAAAGGTTAAGAGGAGCTTGGAACTTTCAGGAGTTTATTCAGTCTTCACTTCACGGCGGAGTTCAAGACAGCAAGGTTATAAAAGAGAACATCCGTCTCTTAAGACGTTCGACTTTTGCTTATATCGGAGAAAGGAGGTGCTGCATTATTCTGTGAGGAAATGATGTCGATTTTTAGCAATCGAGATTGCCTTTTTTCGGATAAAAAAGCAATTAGCACCTGATAGACACACACAGCCAGCAAGGGTGGAGCTTTTTTTCTATTGTAAAAAAAAAAAAGAAAAGAAAAGAAAAGAAAAAGACGGCGCGAACAAGATGGGGTAAAAAAAGACCGTTGAGGGCTTTCATGATCGGAAAAAGAAAAAGCCAAGACAAACAGGATTGAGGGATGGCAGGCCCAAAGTATCCGAGTGCGGCGAAATGGCTGCGAAGCAGATGATCGCTAAGCATTGGTAAGGGGGCAATTAGGGATGCTTAAACATCTTATGTGTAATACTTTCACTCATCTTTGGGCTTGATGTCAGTAAAGCGCCAGACCTTGGCTGCGGTGTGGAAGCAACATTTAACTTTTTTATTTTTTATTTTTGCTATGTTGTACATCTTATTTTGTCATTTTAGAATAAGACGCCTTTTGTGTTTTTGTTTTGTTTTTATTTTTTATTTTTTATTTTTTATTTTTTATTTTTAATCGACCTTATTTTATTATAATTGAATGAATATGAATGAATAACTCTGGCTGTTTCCTTTTTCTTCTTCTAGCCCAGTCATATCAAGGCCTTCACTTTTTAACTTTTTTATGCTTTCATCCGCCAAGGAATGTTGTTTTCGCCATCACTTTCTCATTCATGCCATTCTTTTTTTTTTTTTTTTTTTTTTTCCGTTGACTCGATTCACCTTGAGTCATTAGAATGAAAGTGAGCAAGGGTAGAGAAATAAAGAAACATGCACAGGTCAATTATTCATAATCATATAATAAAACGCACGCCGCCTTTTTTTTTTTTTATCATTATCATTATTATTATTCTATCCACTTCTGCGCTTTTTCCTATTACCTGACATTGACATAAAATATCTTTCTTTGATATTAATATTAAATAATCCTAATTTTACTTATATAGTAACAATAACTAAAATGATAATAGTGTATATCCAATAAATAGTAATAGTAATAGTAATAATAACAATAACTAATATTAATACTAATGATAATAATAATAATAAAGAAAAAAAAGCTATAAAATAACCCAGGGTTTCCCAACTCACGTTCAGTTACTTTTTTGTTATTCGCATTAAGAAAACGTCAAGAAAGCATCATCCTTTTTCCTTCTCTTTTCCTTTTTACTTTATTACTGCTTTCCTCCAAACGCTTTTTCCTTTCCTCCTTCTATACACCACGTCTCTGCTGATTTTTTTTTTTTGTCTTATACCATTCCATTACTAAGCTTAGCCCTAATTGCATTTATTCAGTATTCGCGCTTTTTTTTTTTTTATATACATCTATTGAAATCAATCTATTACCCTTCTCCTTTCCTTAACACTATGTACAATCAATTCAGGTACGGATGCTGCCATCCAAGAACAGGTTGCTTTATGCTCCATCAGATGCAAGTCTAGTATTCTTGTCTCCCTTCCAATTGACTCTTCATCAACTCCTCTTCTTCTCTTCATCATGACACATTAGCCAGCCTTCTTTATCATCGGGTACTACCAAGATGAAAAGGATCCACCCTTTGGATATGCCAGAAATCATTACCTTGGTAGGACTTTGTCTCCCTCGTTGGAAATACAGTGATCGTCTAGGTTTTTACGACTTTAATCCTACGATCCTCCTTCGGTGTACACTCGTCAACAAGACCTGGCGCGAAGCCCTATTGCCTGTGCTCTGGTATGTCTATGACGGGTTTGTGATGCGATCGATTCCCAAACAGGTCATCACCAAGAACAGTCGCTATTTTCGCGTCTTCTTCTACGACCGCTCCTTCTCCGGTCCATTCGAGTGTAGACACCTGAAGGCCCTTGCCATTTCATGGTGGGATCAATCGCTCCAGCCCTTGATCGAGGCCAATGCCGAATCATTAGAAAACTTGGTCTGGAAAGGCTCCTCCTCCACGTCGCCCGTTCTCAATACAGTATTACCTACTCCGGACTACGGTCTGTTAATGAGGATGTCCAACACACTGGAGGAACTCCAGCTCTCTCATTGGACCCTCTCCGGCCGGACATTTGTCCAGTTCCTGAGTGCCTGCAAGCGTCTAAAGCTGTTGAGCTTGACAGCCATTGACTGGACCGATCCCGCACCATTTGATCCATCCTTCTCCAGTGTTTCTTCCCCCTCCTCCTCAACCTCGTCTTCGCCTCCATGGTCACCCCTGTCCTCATCATCACTTCTGCCCTCTTCATTCGCAGGATCTCCTCAGCATTATTATCCGATAGGGAATGGTGTAACTGATCTGAGGTTGGATATAAGTGTATTCAAAGAAGGGGCTTTTGTAGACTTGATCCGATCATGCCTCAACCTGGTCAACTTTACACTCTACTCTGAGAGCGGTGAGGATGCTCGGACTCTGACCCCCATTCTCCGCAGGTACTGTCCCCGACTCTCCTCGATCGAGTATGTGCTACGGTTCTCATCCTCTTTACGCGGCTACGATTACATGACAGATGTCGAGTACGCAGATCTGGTCCTCTCTGCTCAAAACCTTCAATCACTCAAGATCGATATCCCTTGGTTAGATGACGCTCTATCTTCTGCTCTGATCATGCAGTCCTCGACGTTGACCTCACTCAGTCTACGGTTCAATGCTCGTCGAGATACCCCCATGAAGGATACAGCCAATATTTGTAAGCTCTTGAGGCATTGTAACCAGCTCAGGAACCTTTCTCTGTCCTTCAGTCCTCATGCCTTGGGGCGAAACGAGACCCTACAACTATTGACTGAGCCTTGGGCATGTGTGGATCTAGAAACATTGGAGCTGACAGATGTGACCATGGCTATGGATCCCGCAACACCCGTTCATGGCCCTCAAGCGCCACCATTGCAGCCGTACCACTGGCAGTTGGCCTCTACCCCAAGGTCCATGACGATGCCCACTATGACTGGACCTATGCATCTGCCTATAGATGGTAGTCCCAGTAGCCGTGGCGGATCAGGTACTGCAGCGAGCGCGATCACTGCAGGTGGCGCAGGATTCCGCAACGGGTCTTTGACAAAGCAAAGACTGTTTGAACAAATTCGCAGATTGCCAAAACTGAAGAAACTAAGTCTAAATCATGTTACTTACAATGTTGACACTACTACTGGCGCTACTGGCAACTCGAGTTAGCTGACGTAGATTTAAGCTGCGGATCAGAATCCGAATGTGAAAATGCATATATTAATATATATAATGGATGTCTATACAAAAAAAAAAAAAAAAAAAAAAAAAGGATAAACCCAACTAAATGCGCGAATGTTTGTAAACAGGTAGAAAAACCTTAATGTTAAGACAACGCGCTTGACCCCATTTGTCAAAGTGCTAATAACCGAATATTGATAATAACTGAGAATAAATAAATAAATACTTTTGTTTCCTATTTGATGGGCTGTGCAAAATAAAAAAGAATTTCTTTCGACATGTATAACATTCATCTGTTAAAAATACATTATCAATTACATCTACAAATTTTTATTTGCTCTCCCTACACCCGTTCGTGTTTCTTTGTGCAATGAACGCTCTGCGTTCGTGCATGGGTTCAATTGCCAAAAAAAGCAATTGACTATGTTGTCCCTGCTTTTTTTTTTTTTACCCTCTCGTGCCTTGGACACAAGACAAGCGCTCTCGTCATAATCTGGGCCAAAGTTACCCTGTGAGCCATGACAATATCATGCAACGTATCCACAACTAATGGTCTGCATCGACTTTGTCAATGGCAAATCGCATCTCTCCGATAACCTTTTTTTTTTTATTTTTTTATTTATTTTTTAATTGATGCTAAAGCTCTCTTATTCCTCACCCCATTCTTGGTTCTGTTTGTTTTGTGAAAAGAAAAATTAACGTGTACAACGTATACATGAATGCTTTATGTTACTCCTAGGATCAAGCGAGACGCGTCGATTCCTACGCTTCCGTGCGGCAGTGCTCGCGGACGTTATACTTCTTACGACAGCACCGCCTTTTTTTTTTTTCTCCTCGTAACTACAGTTACTTTTTTCATTTCTCTTTAAAGGCATGTGGTGCGTATATCCGATGCTCAATCTTTTTTTTTTTTTTTTTTTTTTTATGCTCTCACTTGAATCCATTTTTTTTTTTTTTTTTTTTTTGTCTACTTTGGTCTTCAATCTGATGATCCGAGCATCACGAAAAAAAAAAAAAAAAAAAAAAAAAAAAACATCAAACTTGGCAAAAAGCGGCGGACAAACATAAAATTCAACGAGCAAGAAATGTAAAAAGTAATCTTTTTTAGCTGCTCATAGATCGTTTATATTGACTATATATTCATTTTTCTACTTCTCCTTGTTCTCCTCAAATTCCTTCTTGACTTTCTGCAATAGTTTGCGATCTAAAATACACTCAACGCCTGTCATGGCCAAACATTTTGCGGCGCGAAGGGTTGCAGTATGAGCTATAGGTTGCATTGCGGCCTCTGCAAACGCCCTGGTATGTAGTGCTACGTTCACATCCTTGCTTTCCAAATTTAAAATGTTGAACACTGGATGTATTCCTGGAAGTGCATACGTCAAATTACCCATGTCGGTCGATCCACCCACTTTCCTCAATTGCTCCTCCTTTGGTAGATATTTCGCGCCCTGCGCTTTCATGTAGTGCTCAAACTTTTGAGTCAGAACAGAGTTTGTCAAGATATCTATGTTCAAGTGGTTTTTGTATAAAAGTAAGTATTTGTCGCGTACACATATCATGAGACAATAAGCCACCTTCTCTTTCCAATAATAATAATACCTTTATATGGGACTCCCCATTTGATGGAAACAGTGCATCCTGTTGACCTGGCTGCAGCGTTGAAGATAGCTTCAACTCTCTTCTTCAACACCATCAATTCTGAGTACTTGAGCGCACGCACAGTGTATTGAGATAACGTATAGTCTGGGATAATGTTGGCTGCCTTACCACCATCTTTGATGATTCCATGAACACGCTGCGTGGGATGCAGCTGTTGGCGCATCAGTCCAATACTGGTGTACGTCATGATTGCAGCATCCAGTGCATTCACTCCTTCCCATGGCGTGGCTGACGCGTGAGAGGCCTTTCCGAAGAACTCTACTTCAGCTGTATCCAGAGCTAAAAAGGCTGGGTAGCTTAAATCTGCGTTGGCTCCATGAAGCATCATACAAACATCAACATTTTTAAATGCGCCCCTCTCCAACATTACAATCTTTCCTCCTAATAGTGAGAAGAAGAAGAAAAAAATCAATGAGCTTTAGGATAACTATAGTTACAAGGATAAATCCCTGTATTATAGCTTTGACCACCTCTTCAGGTAGCTTTACCAGTTGTCTCCTCTGCAGGCGTGCCAAAGAGCTTGACCTGAGCATGGAGGCCAAATTTCTTAATTGCGGCTTTGACACCGATGGCAGCGGCCACGCCAGCGATTGCAATTAAATTATGACCGCAGCCATGGCCAATCCCAGGCAATGCATCATACTGAAATAAGCAAACATTATTAATCAGGAACACATGGAGTATAAATCCACAAAAACACGTCACGCCTGGAACCATTTATACTTTTTTTTTTTTTTTTTTTTTTTTTTTTGTGTGAGCATTGAACAACATACTTCAGAGCAAAAACCGATGGTGACCTTGTCAGACTTTCCAGCGCGAGCGACAAAGGCAGTATCTAGACCAAAAGCTTTTCGTTCCACCTTAAATCCTTTCTTTTCCAAATAATCGGTCAAAAGCGCATGAGCTTTATACTCTTTAAAGGCTAACTCTGGCTCCTCGTGGATCTAACACCCAATTAACATTAGTATTCACTTTTTTTTTTTTTTTTTATTTTTTTTTTATTTTAATAAACTAATTATATTCCAAGAATCCGAGCTTACCTTCAAGCTAATCTCTCGTAGTTCCTTTGAAACCTTTTCAATAGCATGGAACACGGTTTTGGCAAATTCATTACCCTTGCAAAGTTCTAAAAGTTCGGAGTTATTATCCTGATCGACAAGAAGATCCCTCATCTGTGCTTCAAGGCCCTCATACGTCGGTATCAATGGCGTTGAGGCGTCATCGTCGCTTGCGGAGTCTCTAGGGAACTCTGACGTCGTCTTTTCCTAGATTATTTATATACAAATATATTCGTTTTCAGCTTGGTTTCGCGTATTTTTTTTTTTAAAAAAAAAAAAAAAAAAAAAAAAGATTAATAGTGTATCGTCGTACGTCGGCAGTGTTATCGTTGCTGCTATTGTTAAAGATAGCTCGAAAGATATCGAGACACCCAGGACTTGAGACTGATGGTGCATGCGATGAGGATGCAAATGCAGGTTTCTCAGAAGACATGATTGATTTTGTTTTTGGTGTGTCAAATGAGAGGAACGAACGCGTGGGAAAGAGAAAAGTGTTAGAAATAGATATTTGTGCAAGCTAGGGTATGTAAAAAAAAAAAAAAAAAAAAAAAAAAAAAACCACACGGAATGCATGGATTTGGGACACCTTGCAATCCCCGGGAATTTCGTTTCCTTATTTAAGCATCATCTAAAGACTGTCGCCCGTGATCTGAACATTTCCCACATTTGCACGGCCCCCACTCTATAGAAGCATAGTTAGCAGAGCATTCTCTAATATTTATATATTATATCTATTCTGGTAAGATCAATGATACAGCACCAGAAAAACATAACGCGACGACGATGCTTAAAAAAAACCAATGTTTAAACGCGTATTTTTTTGGTGACAGACATTCGTATTGGTATTAAAGATGATCTTGTAATTTGTGGAGTAGAAGATGCTTCGCCCCTACTGCCCAACCTGTATTCGATCTCCGTCACTGTCTGTAACCTCTCTCGTATATCAGGACTCTCTTTCATAGCAACCAATGATGAATGTGTATCTCATGACGTCAAGGGAATGGAAGAAAGAATCCAGGAATGGGATGAAAAAGTAGAGAGCGAACGATGGAAGGGACACTTTGGAAGACATTAGATCAACTTGTTCATCCTTGTGAGCCTGTAGGAGTTCTCTCCGAACTTTTTTTTACTTTTGTTGTCCCTCTTTTATGGCTACACATGACTACTGAATACCCTATCTCTTGTCTATAATAGTTTTTTTTTTTTTTTTTTTTTTTTTTTTTTTCATCAATCAATTGGTTAAAAGGCGTATACTATGTAAATACACTGACTTTAAAGTCTTTTTTTTATATATTTATTATTATTACCCGCTCTATCGTTCTGGACTTTTGAAAGATTTGGAATAACAAAATTTTCGGGAAAAAAAGTTTTTTTTTTATCAGGGAATAAACGCGTGAATGTTTTCAATTGCATCTATATATATTATATACTATCAATCGTCGCGAGGCCAGATACCCAGCTCCTGGAAATCTGTAATGATCTCTTGCAGGCTCTCTGTTGTCAATTTTGGATGTTCGTACGTGAAGCCGGTTGTTGTGCAGATTTTGGATCCGTCTAGGGACAACGCATTATTGCAGAGCAATTCTTGGTCAAGGTATGGAGTTAATGGTGATGTCTTAATATTGTGTTCCTTCAAGATATCGGACCAAGGTGTCAGGTGAACCTCATTGATTTCTTCCGTTACATCTCTCATGTTTAACTATTAAAAAAAAAAAAAAAAAAAAAAAAGGTTAATGGTTTTGGCAAATATTCTCAATTCCATTGATGGCGAGAAATCAGTTCTTATGACAAGATTTGCTTACGCAAAGCCTATCAAACTTACTGTGGCAAATTGGGAAACAAGCTTGCCCTGAAATCCTGTCTCAATACCAAAGATGGCACGGATGTGTGTGTTAACAGCCTCCTGGTCTGCAAAAGTGTCGAATAAACAAACAAAGGAATAAACAAAGCTGCTTTTAGTCCTGGCATTTCGTACATGTCATTTGTAAAGATATAAATATATATAATATACAAAAAAAAAAAAAAAAATGTACCGGTATCGTTCTCGTCTGCAAGATTAAAGATGACAGATCCAGTCTGGTTGTTGCTAATATACCAGTTGGCGGTGTGCCAGATCGCCCGTGAAACATCCTCAACATGAACTGTATTGATGCGCAGGTCCTTTGTCCACAAGAACTCCATCTTCTTTTTCTCATGTTGGTATACGCGACCACAAATTAAGCGAGGAGCTATGGGTAAAAATTAAAGTCATTAGATGTAATGTTTTAAATTTTTTTTTTTTCCTACACCAGTTCGACTTTGATTGGTCGGCTGTTGATCCTGAATCTGAGATCGAGTGCATCTCACTTACTGAGTCCACCCATGGCGCCAATTCCGTATACGACTGCTGGGCGCAGAATGATGAGGTTAAGTCTAGAAGGGAAGAAATAAAAAAAAAATTAATAAGAAAAAGGTTCAGTGGCGTGTCACACGTGGAATTTTCCAATGTCTTTGGGCCCGATCCGCAAGAACTGATAACTGACTTGGCTCATGTCCAACTCTCCTCCTCAAGCATAATTTTTTAAAATTTAAACAGATGGATGAACGAAATTATACACACACAAACACACAGAAACTTTTTTTGATTGCTAAGCTGCCAAACTTTGGTTCTTGTTCACTAGTAAGAAGACTTACCCCTCCATGCTCTGGAGCTCTTTGTCGACCTTTAATTTATACTCCGCAATCGTATTCCATGGTTTTGTCTTTGAATCCTCTTTGCTAGCAGCCTAAAAAAAATAAATAAAAAAAAAAACATTGTGATTAGCAAAGACATGAGGAGAGGAGGAAAAGAAAAAAGAGCAAAAATAATTAAAAATGCACAAATCCTAACAATACGTCACTTACACCACTGCTCTCGTAGATGTCACCTGTCGACATCTGGACAAAAATCTTTGCTCCTCGCTTGACAGCTTCCTTGGCACAATTGATCGACAGTCTGTAAATGCGGTCCTCATAAATCTAGGAGTAGTTCCAATTAGTCTCATTTCAGTACGTCATTGGCCAAAGTATCTTTTTTTTACATGCTCATGTCTTGCGTAACTTTAGAACGTTGTTAAAGTTTTGTGTAGTACAAAATTGCCTCCATGCGGAGAAAAAAAAAAGAAAAAAAGAAAAAAACCCATTTTACTCCAGCTGAATAAAGAGAATGGTCTATTCAAGGGGAGGATATCAAAGTAGAAGCTATGCGACATTCGCTATTGAATATGACAGTTACTTCACAGATAATAATCATAATCATAACCATAATCGTAATAACAGTAATAATAATAACAATAATAATAATAAAAAAATAGGAAGGGGAGTTGAATTGGCAAGCTTTACGATCCGACAATATGGTTCAAACCTCCCGTCCAATTGTATAGTGGAATGCCTTCTAGTGATATATCATTGAGAACAAAAAAAAAAAAAAAAAAAGGTACTTTGCCCCTTCCTATCTTTTCTCGCCTCCTCTCCCCCAAAAGAGCCCTTTCTTCTCCCTTCGAATACTAGAAAACGAACATTGATGTGACACAACCATCTCTTTTTAGCTCCTGGGCTCGAAATAAGGGCATGCGGACTAATTTTTTTTCTCACACTCCGGTACCCTTTCTAAGACCTTGGCAATGCCACGTTGTTTGAAATCGTGCCGAAGTAAAGTAGACTGAGTTCATTTTCTCTCACTTCCTTTCTTTTTCTGTGGGTCCCTTGGTCTTTTGTTCTTGAAATATCTGTCGGTAAATTGTAAAAAAAAAAAAAAAAAAAAAAAAAAAATTACCTCATTAGGCTGTGAGAACTTGGTCTCTGCTGCAAGGTTGATCACATAGTCGAATGAAGAACCATCTGGACGAGTAAAGCACTTTTCAATAGAGGCTAGTATAGTAACGATGAATATAAATATCATTAGTGTATAGTTCATCTTCATCAACAGCAATCGCAATAGGAGATACCAAACAAAACACAACAAATAGAACGCGTTTAAATTATTTCTCTTATTCTTCTCCCCATCCTTATACGTCAAGGAGCTTTTTTTTTTTTTTTTTACCTGCGTTGGAGAGGTTTCCCTGCATGAATTCGACCTTTTCGAACGCAGCTTGAATCCGCTTGTTAAGGTAAGCAGTTTGGGGGAGGACTTTGTCAATGACCCTGATCTCAGATGCCAGGTTGTTCTCAACCAGATAAGCAACAAAATTACGGCCGATGAAACCGACGCCACCGAGGACAAGGACTGTGGGTTGTGGAGACATTGCTTCTTTTTTTTTATGAATGCGATGGATGAGGATGGTACAATTGAAGAATGGTGCTAGGCCAAAACTAATTCAGAATGGGATGAGGAGCAGGGTGAGGGTGTGATAGAGTCGATGGGTGTATTATTTGTTTCGGATTGGAAGTGATTAGTTGCAGGAGCGAACTGAAAAGAAGAAAGAGAAAAAAGAGAAAAAGGCAGAAACAGAGGAGGGACATTTGTACTCTATCCAGTGCAGGAAAAAGTCAAAAGCACGACGTGAACCATAGACCACTACTCCCTGCCTTGCCATTGCCCCCACTCCTTATTCTCACACATCAACCGTTTGCTCTCCTCATCAATCAACTCAACCATGCATCTGCTTGCATATTTGTGCTCATGTTCATTTTCGTATCCGTGTCCTTGCACCTTCCAAATGACGGGCAGGGCAAAAAAAAAAAAAAAAAAAAAAAAAAAAAACGCATGGTCACCCGTGTCATGCATTAATCGTCCTTTCTCTCTCTTTCTCTTCCTCACACACACACTCAACAACGATAATATTTCCTATTATTTTGCCCTGATCCCTTTTTTTTTTTTTTTTCCTTGCTCCAAGCATCATAATCAGTATATATATAACATCATTTCCTCCACAACCTGTTTTTGGAACAGGTAACATTATCGTTAACAGACAATGAATAGTGTCAGGATGTTCACAAAACAATAGACACAAGCGCACAAAACACAGAGACGCCCTTTCTTCCTTCCTTCCTTCCTTCCTTCCTTTGCGTTACACAACCCAGTTGAAGAATAAAGCATAAAGAATAAAAAAAATCTGTTCAGTTTATTGGAAATGCAAGGTTTGTTCCTGTCATTTTCCGCAATTAGCATCTTTACTGTTCTGTTCATCTAGGCTCTTTTTTTTTAATCAAACATGGAAACGTATACTTCTGATTAAAAAAAAAAAAAAAAAAAAAAAAAGTCACAGACAATGACGAAAACCTTGAAAAAACGTGTTTTTCAAGAGTTGGGGAGGTGGAGTGGTCCATGGGCAACAGAACTAATAAAAAAATAACAGGACCTGCCTTTTCTTTACCGTTATCAATGCAATGCAATACATCCATGGACTTTAGGTGTATATATTTGTACATACAGTGCATGAGCCTTAGTGCTAAATGCATATGATAGCATACGAAACACAATATGAGCCAAGCTTTGTCAGGAACAGACATACCATGGACATTACGTGAGGTGAAACTTGCTTTATACTTTCCATTATGCAAAGCAAAGGAAAATAAAAATAAAAAAAGTCTTAAAGCATGTCACCATGTTGTGTTCTGGTTTTTGTCGTGCAGAGCAGGGGTAACAGGGAGTAGGGGAACAGGGAAGGGTAACAGGGAACAGACAAAAAACCAAGGATAGGAGAGAGAAGGGATTTTGTGCAACCTCTCTTGGTCAATGTCAACAATGGCACAAGCATTCTTAGTTTCTAAAATATATACATGTGCATGATAAATCCCCAATTGCCCCTTTTTCATCAGTGTCTCGTTCTACACACAGTGCAGGCGACTTTATTCTGCTAAAACCTTGCGATGTAAGGTACGCGAAAAGAAATCCATTGATGGTTTTTGCTCTATCTGTTTATTCTTGAAACGGAGTCGTAACGGCTTCCCTACAAGAATGGAATCAACAGCTGGTAAGCTGGGTTTTTCCATGTTTCTCTGCTGATGTTGTTTGGGAGGTAGTGGCTGCCTCACTCTCATGTTTGCTCTTGTTCTTGTTATCGTCCTTATGCACGTCGCGCCCTTCCTTGGGAAAACATTGGGGACCAAAAGTCATGCAACAAGATCAGCCCATATGCAGTCGCCAAATACCAGTGTATTGTGTAATTAAAAAGCCTTTCCTGGCAAATGCAGAGCTTGTAAAAGTTACTGATCATGATGAACGTCAACAGGAACCGGAAAATGGTTCGCGGTCTTGATATGATACCTCCAGCTAAACTGATGATCCAGCCTATATCAATTTTTTTTTTTTTTTTTTTTTTTTTTTTAAAAAAAAAAAGGGGGGTGAGAGAGCGAAAGAAATCCTGCTTTTCCAAATGCACAGAAATTTTTGCGTTCTGGAATTTGTCCTTGGGTATCTTCCAATCTTCGTTGGGTATCGTGGCACTGACCTTCCATGGTGATAATAAATTCAGTTGATATAGAAGGAGCATTGACAGCTGCCCGCTGATATGCGGGTGCGATATAAAGAACGCGATAAAACCAGCTCATTAATAGCCCCTACGTCTCCTGGAACAAATATATTCTCTAATAATCATATCTTCAATGCAGAACAAGGCAAAGTGGATAATGCCCAAGATAAACCGGCTACCCCTGCCTAGATTTGGTTCCAATGGTGCTAACGAAAAGACAGGCAATGAGGTAAACCACTGCAGGGTATTGCCTACAAGGTCGAAGGCTTCTCCGATCATACTCCTGGCCTCTTGCAAGTAACAATGGTTCGAATCCAGATCTGAGCTCAAGTCCTGGAGGAAGATTAGACAGCTTTTGGACCCACGCATAGAACTTTGGAGTCCATGTAGAAAATACAGTGGCTGCTTCGACATCGGCTAGACCTAGGCCCAACCTATGAAAGACAGTCGTCCTCACATTGACCGGTTCCGATAGGGAAAGGACCAGAAATATTACTGAGCAATACAAGCCCCAAGCGAGCCTGTTGCGGTACTTTGAAAGCTCCGGAAACAAGAACCATGTACCGTAAAACAGGATGAACTGGAGTAGTGTGAAGGCTGCGGTAACTTTGAAGATCGAGAGGCTAAAGGAATTCATTTCGACTATTAAAAACGTGTCGGTGTATTTTCCCATAAACGCTTGCTGCTGCTGCTGCTGTTGCTGTTGCTGTTGCTGTTGCCAAGGAGGTACAGTATCCTGGCCATTTTCTTGCATGTTTCTTGGTTAAGTGTTGTAATCGTCAAATGAGAGTGTGTCCTAATAATATGGTGAGTCAGTGAGCTAGTTGATCAGAAAACAAAACAAGGTAAGGGCAATAAAGGATTGAGGCAAAACCAGAAAACAGGAGGCAAAGGTGGGATGGATAAAGAAGCGATCTTTTTTTTTTTAGAGATAGGCTTTTGCTGATTCCAAGCCACCTCATGAGTATGCTTGGTCCAAAATCATTCGAAATAGTTTGCTTGTCTGGCATTCCACACCGCAAATTCTTCTGTAATGGACAATATGCATGACACATGGCCCAAGCTTAATTTGCGCAGCTGAAAAAGAGAGATACAAAGAGTTTAATAAAAACGTGCATGCATGCACTGATCATTGTCAGCAAGATCACTCTCCATCTTATTTTTTCCCTCTTACCCAACCAATTCCAGATCAGGTTACAGAAAAATGCGCAGGGCTGTAACTATCGGGGCTGAGATAATCTACACACCATTTATTACACGCGTATGTGCTTCTCTGTTCAGTATTATACCATTACTAATTTATTTATTTAATTGATGACAACAAACACGCGTTGAAAATTCATTCCCAAACAGATTATATTAAAAATAAAAAAAAAAAAGCAAATCGAAGATTTTTTTTTTTTTTTGCCCATGAATGAGCCCATGAATTTAATATAACATCAAGAAAACTTTTTTCTAATTTAATCCATCTGCGACTCTTTTGTTTATTGTGGCAGTGAAGATAGAAGAATAAACTGGTATATCGAGGATAGATCGAGGCTTACTTTGACAAAAAAAGAAAAAGAAACCCTTTTTGTCTTCATCGTTAAGATTATTTGTATATAATATAGATGTGGATGGTTGTTGTAAAGATAGTAGAATAAAAAGAAAAAATAATGTTCTAGTGTTCAAAAGACTTGAAAAGACATGTTCACTGAATCGGGTAGGATAACAGTTGATAATAAATATGATATAGTAGTAATGTTTTGCTCTTGAGTGGTCGCATCCTGCAACTGCCTTTTTTTTTATTTCACTTTTTTTTTTTTAAATCAGAGAAGACCTGTCACGAGACCCTCGAGCTCTGCACTGTTTCCTGTTGTCTGTCGTTCGACACCATCTACGTATGCTGCATATTTAATCATAGTAGAGGGTTGAACTTCGATCTTGCCTCCATACTCATAAAACTCTGCGTAATTTACAAGAACAAAAGGAATGGTCGTGATGTTGCCCTTCTCCAATGCCCGAGCGCATACATGCATCTTGTGTTCGGCAATTTTACCCCAACTAGGAAAGCGAGGAAAGAAGATTGATTTGTAAGCAAATGGAACCAAGAGAGGAAAAAAAAAAAAAAAAAAAACGGTAATGTATATATATAAATGTAGGTTTGTATTATCTCGGATGTGGAGAAAAGCGGTGGCAAATGTATTTGGCTTTAAAAAGTGAGCTGGTTTTTTAAAAGCGATGAGATGTACACAGCAAAACCGATTCATTCTGTGTACTTTTCCACGTTCTTTTTCTTTGCGTTCTTTTGTACATGTGTAACCGAAAACCATGTGGTCGAAAAAGTTATTTTGGGAAGGATGAAATAAGGACAAGCTTCCTTTTACAAACACTTTTGATTCCGATACATCGAAAAGAAGGGAAAGAAAGAAAAGAAAAAGAAAAAAAGCGCAGCATAAAAAAAAGCAATCCATGCCTTTTTTTTTTTTTTTTTTTTTTTTTTTCAATTGACACAAAGATCTATATGAAAAGCAATGTTTTTTCCTTTTGTACTGTATTGATGACTTACGGCATGGCATAGCTGTAGTAGAGCACAACAACCTTTTTAGTATTTTGAATGATCTGTTCGAGCTGTTCCTGAGACCTGCATTCGACAATGATTGAGGCAATTTGAGGAGCCATTATTGTACAATTTGATTCAGATAGAACAAGAAAAAAGGAAAAAAAGTAGTGTAACCGTAAAAAAAAGAAAAGAAGAAAAGCAAGGAAAAAGTAGGATGGGGTCAATGGATGTTGCTAAAGAATAAGAGCGACGTAAAGAAAAAGAATGAAAAGAGAGAAGCAGAAGGATGAACGCGAGATGAGAATGGAATGCAAGTGTTTGAAATATAGATGGATTCACAAGATAAGATGTGTGGGGGGAGAAGAGGAAGAGGAAGAGGGACGAGGAAAAGAGAAAAAGGAGAAAGTGGGCAGAAAATGAAGGATGACCAAGAAAGAGAAAGAAAGAAGAAATCCTTTTTATATCTAGGTCTTTGCTTTTTTTTTTTTGCTCTTTAAAATTTCTTTTTTCTTTTTTTTTTGGGGCCATCAATTGATTAAGCTCTTGTCTAGCCTAAACAGAGTGGGATCGCTCTTTCACAAATTAACAAAGCATGAACATTATCTAAGACGAGCTGCTCTTGTATGTATAACAAATCTGTCGATACATTCATTTATGTGCATCGACATGGGCATTCATTCAACTAAAAAAAAAACGGCATTTTCTTTCTTCCTTCCTTCTTTTCCTTTCCTTCATTCTTTCTTTCATATTACTACTCTTGATTTTTTTTTTGAGTCTATTTTTTGCCTTTTTCTTCTTTCTTCTTTCATCTTCTTGTTTGTTCATCCTCTTCTTCTTCTTCTTCTATACTTCTTCTTCTTCACCCCTGCTCATTTATCTTATATACTTTAGGTTTACAATGACGGGGCTTGATGCATCTTTCTTTTTGTTTTTTATTTTTCTTTGTTTTTTTTGTTTTTTAAAATCCTAAAAGAGCATAGCACCAAAGTTCCGTTTTTGTCGATTAATGCTTGTGTGAGCAAGGGATCCTTAAACGAAATGCAGCTCCCCTTGCTTCCAAAAGGTAATGAAACATGAAAGAAAGGCTTTGTCATCCTGAACGAGCTTAAATTTTGATCTGCAATCTCCTTCCCCTGATACACGCATGTATCGTGATGAATATGTATAAATATATAAATATATAAATATACGTATTAAACTTGGTGTGCAGAACTTGTTTATTTTTCTTTTTTTCTTTTTTATTTTTATTTTAGCTCTTTTTTTTTTAAGCTTGTCTTTGTCATCCCTTCTACCAAGGTTATATCTGTCGTCACCTCCCTGCCATGCAAGTTGCTATTAAAACAGCACCAAGGTGGAAAAAAAAAGGGTAAAAAGGTAAAAGGAAAAGATTGTGAGCGTTTGAGGCTATCGATCATAAAAGAGCGACTCCAAAAGTTATTCATTTCATTAAGATGGCGGTTTACTGCTTTGTTTCTTTTTTCTTTTTTTTTTTTTTTCCTCCTGAAAAAAGGACGCTGTATTCATCTTTCTGTCAGCTGATAGTATCGGGATGCAGTTATTAAATGGATAGGGGTAAAAAAAGGCTATTCCTTTAGAACGTTCAACTATGCTTCTCTAAGCATTATTATTTATTTTAGTATCTTTCAAGAAACGGTTGCCATTCGAATTCAGATCGTAGATGAAAAAAAAAAAAAAAAAAAAAAAAAAAACAAGTACATTTACACCGTATCACACAGGCGATAACGATACCATTCCAATGAAAAAGAAAAACGACCTTTTTTTATTTTTTTTATTTTCCTTGTTTCTTCGTTGATATACTACATGAGCTTCCCTTAGTCATGTTGTGAGCACAGAAAATGAGCAATGCTTTTTTCTTTTTCTTTTTTTTAAGCTATTCTCGTCCCAAAAAAAAGCGGCATAATATAAAAAAAGCATGAGAGCTGTGCCAATTTTTCCGTTTCCCTACTTGCACAAGTTCTCCCCTTTCCATTCCTCGCTTGATCCCCTTTCTTCCTCCCTTTTCCCTTTTTTTAAAAAATTGCTCTTGAAAGTGATGCACGTTGTAAACATGAGCATTAGTCGTTTTTTTTTTTCCTTACTCCATTCTCTTCTTGATCACAGTATGGCTTTACTCGGAGCCTGACTTGTTTTTACCGTTTATTTCTAGCAATCCTTTTTTTAATTGAATGATTTCCTCCGTGGCTGAAAGATCAATGGCCTGTATAGAATGAAACTTTCTGCAATATCCGAGATGAGGAATTTGATAACATGTATTTTTTTTTTTCACTCTAGCCACCAACGACTCCTGTCCTCTTTTCTCTGGCTTGCTTTTCATTCTTTGACTCCTCGCTATCCATAGAGTTTCAACAAGCTATAGTATATTTTAGTATATATTATCCTTTTTATATATAAAAAGGCAATTGCGAGTAAAACATGAAACTAATATCATGCATTGTTCCCTCCATCAAGCTGAAAGATTGAATCAATTCCGTAGTCGTATGCGACTTTCCTGAGCTTTTCTCTTCAAGCAGGTGACGGTATTCGATATAAGGCAAGAACGACCGACCATTGGTAGCGAAGTGACGAGCTTGAGATCCTTCTGAATTTAGCACTGTTTCCATCATCATGTTCACCTCTCAAAACTTGAGGACGATCCATCAGAAACAATCTCGGCATTCTGTAGCATCTTGAGGCCTGATTTCCAGTTGGTTCTAGAGGCAGAGGGTGCTTCCATAGCTTCCGTGTCTGATGTGTCTAAGGTGTCTGAGATGGCTGTGTCTGACTCATCGTCTGAAGTGACCAGCCCAGAGCTAGGCACCACTGAGGGTACGAAAGCGGATGATACTCCGCCCCACACGCGTTCCGTAGCTGCAGAACTCTCGCTTAGTGCTAGTACAGAAACAAATCCTTGATGATAAGCTTCCAGTTTTCACTCCTTTGGTTGCGCAAGAGTGCCATCCATTTCATCAATGAAAATTTAACAAGGCAAAATATAACAGTATAAAGGAGATCTTACAAACCCCGACTGTGCCTTGTCTCTACTTTTTCCTTTCTCTCGCATAACTACAATGACAATGGTAACGAGAACAAGCACAGCAGTAGAAGTGAAAGAAGTAAAAAAAAAAAAAATCAGATTAAGGTGTAAGATCCCCAAGTAGGACTAAATAAATTTAAAACGTTTAATGTGCCTGTCTCAACCATCTGCCAATCGCTTGACTAATCCACAGAGGAAATATTCCGATGTTTGGGCAAGTAAAACGTGCATGTCAAACAGATGCGATCACCACCACTCAACAGTGCCATGGATGCTGTAGTCCAAGTTTGAATGGGCTTAGTTAAGTCCCCCTTTCTGTACCTGAAAAAAAAAATAAAATAAAAATAAAGCACAGACCTATAACTTTAAAGTCTTTGTACACTCATGCTCACGCGTTTCTCAAACTGTCGATTGGAAATATTAAACAGGAGCGAAAGGGCTGATATTTTTCAGAGACAGAAGAGGCGACATTTATATCGAGGAATTTGTTCGATGGTGACCCTGCTGTTTGTGGCACAATCCTTTTTATTTTATTTTCAACCTTTTCTGCATAAATATTCATTAAGCCAAAAAAAAAAAAAAAAAAAAAAAAAAAAACGTTAAAGCAGGATCTGCTGCAAAGCCCAAGACCATAGAAAAAAGCTTTTATTTGGCCTTGCTTTTATTGCAGTGTACTAGAGTAAAAGATGTGAGGTCTCATGTGCTTTGCCCATCATAGTCTCAGAGGGAAAAGTGTTGTTGGTCATATAAAATAAAAGCAAGTTTCATACTATCGAAAAAAAAAAAAAAAAAAAAAAAAAAAACTATCTTTGGGTCCTTTTTTTTTTTTTTTTTTTTTTTTCTTAATGAGGGCGACGGCCTCTGCTATGTCCTTTTTTACAAGCCTCATCATCGTCGTGTCCTGACCAGCTATCTGCTGCAATTGTATCACAACCTTGGTATGACCGTCCCAACAAGAGTCGTGCCGGAGCGCGAGATAACCTTGGAATGGAAGACACCAACGGGCAGTTACAAACCGCTGCCTTTCCCCCCCCTTGAGCTTCTGCTGCATGGGGTCGGATGTTGATAATTGGTAGAATGACAGTGTCTGTCATCACAGCTTCCTGGCTCCCAACTCTAGCCCCTGCAGTCATATGAGCCGCATTCTGCCGTCTGATTATTTTACCATGCCTCACTCTATCAAAAGTTTTCTTGATACTTTTATCAGTTTCTTCAATCATCGTCAACGGCGCATCCGTTCTAGTCTGCGAAAATAAGCCTTGTTCGCTCGAAAAAGGGATTGGCGATGGAACAACTAATTGTCGAGACTGAGGGGCGTTTGTTCTAGATTGAAGAGCAGTTCTTGAAGGGATCAACACATCGTTGGCGTTGTTAATGGAAGGAGATGTGGTCACTTCATCAGCGGTAGAGGCCACAACAACTGTCATAAGTGGCAAGATCAGGAAGAGCAGCAAATGTATAATACTATAGTATCTCATGATGTAACTATATCAGCGGGCAGCAAGAAGATAATTCGGTTGAAGGAAAAAAAAAAAAAAAAAAAAAAAAGAATTTAGCAATGAACTGTAGAAGTAATTTCATAGTCCATTCCTTCACTCTTTTTTTTTTTTTTTTTTTATACCAGTTCAGTCACCGCATGATAGGTCGCATCATAATAAAAACAAAAGCTCCAATCCAGATTAAATAGCAGATTTATGAATGTGAATCCCGATGATATCTTGGTCGGCGAGAATATTAGAATCACACATTCTCGGAACCTTTGGATTGCACTACACCTTTTATTATCCACTATATATTTTTCTTTTACTTTTACTTTTCTTTTCACTTTACTTTTATATTTATATATATATTTATATCTAATCGTATGCCTGGACATCGTCTAGGGGGGGGGGGCAAAATTTTTTTTTATGATGGTTGATGTCGCTGGTTTCTTGGAACTCGGATATAGTTGATGATGAGACATGACAATGGTAAAGAGTTTCACTTGGTTTTCTCCTTTCCGGTCTTTTTTTTTTTTTTTTTTTTTTTTTTTTTTTACTTGGCAGTTTTCATATTACGCATGGTCCAGTAGGTGCCTATTCATCCAAGTGACAAATCAGCAAGTAAATACAATGAGATCAGTCTCTGCAAAAAAAAAAAAAAAAAAAAAAAAAGGCATGATCAATTGATTCAAATTCCAAGCTCACAGTCTTAAATGATCATTACCTTGATCAACAGGGGGCTGGTCTGGAGAGAGGACCCATTTATGCCTGCTACTCTTAATAACAGGAGTGGGTGGGAGGTTGTCTGGTGTGTACAGGGGCGACTTTACAGACTTGATCACCTCAGTCAAGGAGACATTCTCAGCAGCTTTGGTGATAGCAGACTCGCCAGATCCAATGCTAATGAAAATTGATCCCGTCCAAAAAGATCAAGATGACAATAGAATAGAAAGTTTCTCCTTTTAATTGAAGCTGATTTACGACCGAAGGCATCATAATTGTCTTTCCTTTCCTTGCATTTGTAAAGCCACCCATAAATGTGTGAGAGCTAATAATAATTACAAAAAAAAAAAAGGAAAATGATGACTTACGCCAAAGCTTCCTTTGCAGCAATCAATCCTGCAACCTCCTCTTGGGAGTAAACCGCCAAACGGGGATAGTTTCTCCTGACATCACGCCCATAGTAAGGATTCTGTGCAATGTCGTTAGCCAAGGGATCCTTGGGAACGAAGGTTGGGGGCTGACCACTATGACAATTAATATAAAGAAACAGTATGATGACTATGTTAATCCAGATATATATCCCACGATCCAATGACAGCTGCTCCTTTGTTTGTCCTAAAAAAAATAAAAAACACTAGTGATCTTATTATTACCCAGGTGCGATAAAACGGAATTCCTTTGGATCGGGCATACCCGTCGAAACTTTGGGGTTCTATTGATATCGTAGAAGAAAAAAACAAAAAAACAAAAAAAAAAGGTTACAGCCGAGAAAGTCGCGTTATTCAACATGCCATGCTTGCTTCCATCAAGGCTGGTTGGCTGAAGAGTCTGATGTTCAAATAAAGTATGAATGTTGTACGAGTGTATACCACAGTGAGAGCCTTGCGAACCGTGTTCCAAAAAGCCGATTTAGCCATGGTTGTGATGTGATGAGACAAACAAGGAAAGGGAGGAGAAAGACAATTGAAAAGATGTGATGGCGAATGGTAAGGCCTCCGAAGCCCTTCGGAAATTACGATGTAAATAGATATTCTTAACACATACGATAATGCGAGTCACTTTCTTCTCTCTCCCCTTAAGATCATGTTTAAGATACGTTGAGGTCGAAGCCACGTGCAAAGGCGAATTGCCTTTCTATATTAGTAACAATTGAAAAAAGTTCTCCACCAAAGTAAGGTATTCATACTCGTGAGGAGACGAGGCACTGCCGATGATCAATCAACAACCTTATCCATTTCATATGTGCCAGTATCTTCAAAGCCATCAAGTACAAGTTTCAATAGAGATGGAGCACAATGTCTGGCCAGAATTGTGCCTGTAAGAATATAGGAGCCATGAGAACTCTTGTTCACGACAGTGTAGGGCCCCTCATAGCGCGGAGTAAGTTTATTACCACGGATCGGATCGAGAGTCATGATCTTAACTCTATCAGGGAATTCTTTCAGAAGCATAGTGGCATTAAAGCATTCTATCATTTTTTTGCTGAGCTCGCTTAAACTTACGTCGAATCGCGGGGAAGACCATTTCCGTCATATATTTGAGTCTTTCAAGTAACTCTTCTTGACCCATTGGTTTGCTATCCATATCGGTATAGTTGCTGAAGCCATTGGTTTTGCGCGCAAAAAATAGAGAAAAAGGGGAGGAGTTGTGGAGACTCACTATTCGAGTATTGGTACTTAGTTGGACAAACGGAGCATGACTATCCACGCCTTTGTTTTCTAATCATTTGACATAGAATTTTGACATGGTTTTCAGCAACACCATTGCCCCGATGATAAGGGGGGTATGATCGATTGATCACCTCTAATGTCGCAGACACGTTCCTACTGCCATACGCGAGTTCTACATTTTCGGCCAATCCTATACGGGGGATTGTTAAGCTTTTATCAGCTAGAGTGACAACACCTGAAACAGGAGAGATAACTTTGTTGTATTTAAGAACAATGTCTTTTCGGACACATGTAACACTTGCGCCTGTATCAACCAAAGCTTCGTACTTTCCCCTTCGAAGTGAACAAAAACTATGATCTTTCTGTCAGTCCTCCCTTGATAAAGATGGAGTTTGGCCAAGGTATGGATGTCATCGTTAGGAGTAGCATTCGAGAAGGACAAAGATGAATCTTTTATATGATAAGATACGGGTGTAAATTTGAATGCAAGTGTAGCAGTGACGCATTGATCATGCCAAAGTAATGTTCTAGGATCGATTGTTTCTAGAGATTCTAGGCTAAGTGTCAAAAATCATCAATGGTGGTTTCAAGAGAAATGGGTCTCGATATGTTTGAGCACGATGAGGTAGAGCTAGTATATTTTTGGGATACACTGAAGTTCCTGCGTTTTTATTATTATATTCTTCTAACTAAGATCTACTCGGTTAACGATTGGCCGAGGCGGGCTTGTTGGGGCCTGTGTATTAATATTAGTGGCTGTTTGCTTGTTCAATGAAGGACTATTATTTAAATTAAGACTATTTTTACCAGATCTATTGATGTGTCTGGTGCATTCGGACGCCAGATGTCCTCGTGTATTGCACTTCGAACATTGTCTGTGTCCTTCCGTGCTATGAGAGAAACTTTTGCCACATGGTTAGCAGTCATAGAGGAGCTTTGTTTTGGCCTCTTCATTGTGGGCTTTGCCCTTAGGATTAAACCTTTCATAGTCAGGCGCTCGTGCACGGCGATAAGGTGACGGATTGTCATTGCCGACGGTTTTTTGTGGGATATGGGAACCAGTGAGCCCTCCCAGAATCCTCGTGAACACGGAAATCGACTTAAAGGCGAGCACAGGTTCTTGCTTGAGGACTTGTAACCTCATGATCATGATGTCATGCATGAAAGCCTTTACTGTGGCCGTCAGGAGGGATATGGCCATCTCGTTGTCATCGCTGACACCATATGCATGCACGTCTCGGTCCACACGCATGGCGAACTAATGGTATGTCTCGCGTGCACCGCGACCAGTTTCAAGAAGTTTTTTGAACTGTGACATACGTTCTTGTTCTGTGAAGACAATTTTAAGGAAAGTCGTCTCACATTTCTCCCATGTCTTTTGATCCTCAGGGAGTTTGTTTAGTTCTTGCTCGAGGTACTGGCGATGGTACTCACTGACCGTCAGGTAGAGCAAGTATCTGTCGCAGGACCGTTCGAACGTCTCTCGAGGAAAGACTTCATTCCCATCCTGATAGCTGGCTGGCAAAGGATCAGGCCGCCCGCGAGTAGAGTAGTGCTGAGGATCCAGGAAAAGCTTGGCAATTCAAATGTTAATGAATTTTAGGAATGAAGGAATGAGAAGCAAAATGAACTTCCTCGTTGCTTCTCTCATTGCATTTGCCCTTCATCCTGATTCATTCCTGACATTACAAATCTCTTCTGCACGATCTGATCTTTGTTGATCTTTAATCAATCGTTGATCTGAATTCACACATGTGTAAGAATTAACGTTTTTTTTAAAAAAATGAGCAACTAAGAAATGGACATGTTCCTATACGTAAATCAATGCGCTGTCAATTTGGAACTCATGCCTCATTTCTCAATACCTCAATAAAAGGGTCTTTTGATGGTTTGTGAAGCCAGCCACTTCCAGCTACAGAAAGACAAAATTATTCTTAAACACAATAGAGAACAATACAGACTGAACGAGAACAGTCAGTACCCCAATGGTTCTGGTACAAAAGAAGGAATCTTTAATGATCCATGTTTTGCTAGTGATGAGGTTCTTTACCTGACTGAGAACAGCCAGTTCTCCAAAGAGTTTCTTGGTTATAGTTGGTGGCGATCCCCTCCACGTGACTAAAACAAACTAACGATAATTCGTGTTACGGTATGAGCACCGTAAAAAACATCTTGAATATCTTGCAGAAACATATCTTATAAATATCGAAGAACGTTTACTACACGTTCTAGATTCCTAATATACACGTTCTAGTTGCTAGAGAACACCTCCCATGGATGCTTTATTTATGATGCCCATAGATAAACTTGTAGCTATGCTTTGATATGAATTTGAATAAATACCCCTATGGATGTGATGTGTGTACCCTTTATCGCTAGAGGTATGTTCCGAATCTCTATACAGATCTAAAAATGGTTGCCATTCGAGGCTTCAAAAGCCGATTGATTGTATGCTCAAGCCTTTGCCTCTAACAGCAATAGTATGGCGAACTACTAGATGGCATTCATAGGTATTTCTTCAGTGTACGTTTGTTACTGTACCAACCGCTCCAAGCCCTACTAAGGTTAAAATACTACCATAGATGCGTATTTGATCGTGACGTGATTGGCGCCGGAAATATTGGTGGGGTGTGGCTCGCGCAAATGCCATCTTAAAAGCGCCCTGAGAAGTTTAAGCTCAGGATGGCGGTAGCGAGAGCTGTGAGGACTTCCCTCATTGGCACAGTTAAGCACTTGAGGCAACAATGATTGGGAGATCAATTCTTCTTTTACAAATTTGTAAGTAAAACATCCATAGTTTTGGTGGGCACATTCAATTTACATCTATTAGGCAGCAATAGCAAAGGTATTTCTAGAGGCCGCAGGGAATGAAGAATCGTTTATCTCTACCATCAAGGGTCTATCGAAATTAAAACCAATCCCAAGAGGAATTCGGCTTTTTGCCCTGGCTTTGGCTAATTTCTATGATGGGTCGGGATGAAGTTGCTGCCATTGCCAAGAACAAAGTCCACTCAGAATTTGATCGATCACTGTTTTGCAGCAAGGAACAGCTGAGTGCTCAGAAAATGACTTGGAAGTGAAGGAAAAGGTAAGAGTCTACACTGTTAACGCCCTCAATTGGATAAACAATGGAAATGATGGATCTTGACGGTTTATACATTTATCTATTTTTATATGTAGGAATCACATATTTCAAATGTTCGAACAGACTCCAGGGAAGAGAAGATTAGTGGCACGACTCTCATCATTACAAAAAAGAAGTTGCAAGGGAACCTGTCTCAGGCCCCTATAACTGGGCTTGGTGACAAAATTTTATAAACCCGCCCTTCATATATTAGAGTGGCTAGCGTTTTATTCCGAGGGCTGATTGGAATAGTATGCTGGGATATGATAGTAACCATCTACTTCCATATCCTCTTTGGTAACTCGAGTTGGAACACGGTGAATAGTTGTGGATAGTCATTCCTCAATCCCTTGGGTGTCGAATGCAGGATCATCAGAGACTTGAGCCTCCTTAAAAACGTCCAAAGACGCAGCAGCAAGGGTGAAGTAGCGGAATGAATTGGGTGAAAATGACAGTGTCAATTAAATGAGGGAAGTTTCCACCCGATTAAGAGAGGCTTCGTAACCTATCTTTGAATAAGCTCTACGAATGTATTTTACGGCAATCTGGAGCTTTAATACCCATACCCTACGACAAAGCTAAATAATAATGGACTTAGCTACGACAATGGTTTCTAGTCTGGATCTGGTTCGTGTAACAAATAACCTTTGTCAGGGCTTTGTTTTGTTTTTCATCATTCTCTGATTTCATTATTAAAACTAAACTGCCCAATGGAGGAGGAAAGTTGACTTACCACTGTTGTAATGTAACATGTTAACAGTCACAAAAAGTCATAAAGTTGTGTCTTTTCTCACGTGTCCATTCAATGGACTTTAGTACGATTTTCTAGACATAGACATTGTGAACCGGAGACCGTGGCTTCACCACGGTGAGCTCTTGCCTCGCTAGGAAATATAGTGCTTTACCTTGTGAAGACAAAATATAAAAGTGTAGTGTAATGACTGGTTTTGAAAATAAAAGCGTAACGTACAACGAATAGTATCTTTGAAGTCAGATATTCTTCCCCAACCATCTTTTATCCTTCAATTGTTTTTCAACTTTTTGTTTTTAAAGAGATGAATAAGAATACGTGCTGTTCTATAGATCTGTAGGCCTTCAGTCATATTCATTACGTCCGTAAAATGTAATAGTAACAAAAAAAAGAAAAGGAAAGAAAATGATCAGCGGATCTAAGGTTATCAGTCAATGGATATCCTAATGAATAAACACCAAGCCACTGATTTTTTTTTTCTCTTTTTATCAGAGATATGCTTGCGACCTAATTGAGTTTTTATTTTTCTTATCCTCGCAAACGCTCACTTTCTTCTCCACCCTATCCTCTTCCTTATCACATTTGCCTTGTATTTTTCTTTTCTTCTTACTCCAAGGGAAAAAAAAAAGAAAGAAAGAAAGAAAAGAAAGATAAAAAACAAAGGATTGTTTCCCTTCATCACACAGTTATCCTTGTAACGATTTAAATTTTTTTGATAAACATGGACAAGCTTGTAGTGTTGCTACTCGGCAACGGTGGCCGTGAACATACCATTGCTTGGAAGCTTGCTCAGTCAGAAAATGTGGAGCGTATCTTTGTAGCTCCTGGTATGTTTCTTTTAATCTCATATATTACTGTTCTGTTCTCATGTCAGATAAAAAAAAATTTCCCACCCTTCTGACTTTTTATTTTTTATTTTTTATGTTCGTGCATGAAATAACAATAGGGAATGGTGGAACTGGTGCGGGATTAAACAAGGTTGTGAACGTCAACATTGGTGTCCTTGACTTCCCTGCCCTTACAAAATTCGCTGTTGAGAACAATGTAAGTGACTATTGCTTTCGTAAATCCTGATTGAATGGCGCTTTGATTTATTCCTTTTTTTTTTGAGGATGCTAATCTGTAAGGACTGTCCCTTATTACTCTAGGTTAATCTTGTCGTCCCTGGACCTGAGCAGCCTTTGGTCGAGGGTGTCACCGCAGTTTTCCAGAGGAGTATGTTGTAATCAAAGAAAAAGTTATTGTTCTCATTTTTATCATTATATCTCATCTCAATTTTTTTATTTATTTATTTTTTTTTTTAAAAAAAAAATGATATAGTTGGTATCCCTGTATTCGGACCATCGATCAAGGCAGCACGTATGGAAGGCTCCAAGACGTTCTCAAAAGATTTTATGAAGAAGCACAGAATTCCTACAGCTGCTTATGAGAACTTTACAGATGCCGCCGCTGCAAAGGAATATATTCGTAAGGCTGATTTCAGTGTGGTTCTGAAGGCCTCAGGTTTGGCCGCTGGCAAAGGTGTCCTCATCCCTATTAACAAAGAGGAGGCTTATCAGGGTGTTGATCAGATTCTGGTAGACAAGGTCTTTGGCGCTGCTGGTAAGTTTTTAAAACCATTCTTAGTGTCGTTTATCATTTATGATTAGGATCCGGGTAGAAAACAGAATCTTTAAAGTGAATTTAGTTGGAAAAAAAAAAAGAAAAACAACAATTGAGAGAAAGTTAGGATTCCGCACAGGCACACGTTCCATTCGTCAGATAAACGCGGGGATTTCTTAATATGTACATCCCAATCATTGACTCAGCGTCGGACTTGCAAAAAAACAAAAAAAAAAAAAAAAAAAAAAAAAAATTGCTTGTTTGATATTCATCTCAAACGGAATGAGGAGATACTCATGTTGTATTATTACTCTTTTATTTTTATTTTATTTTATTTATTTTTTTTATTTATTTTTTTTATTTTTATTTTTTTATAGGAAATGAGCTTGTAGTTGAGGAATTTTTGGACGGTCAGGAACTTAGCATCCTTGCCTTCTCAGATGGTTACACTGTCATCCCCTTACCTCCAGCACAGGACCACAAACGTATCTTCGATGATGATCAGGGCCCCAACACTGGAGGCATGGGCTGCTACTGCCCTACCCCTGTAGCTACACCTGAACTATTGGCAGATATCAAACGTACGATTCTGCAGCCAACGATCGATGGCATGCGTCGTGATGGATTCCCCTTCGTCGGTATCCTCTTCACAGGCATCATGCTCACGAATGCTGGACCTAAAGTACTGGAATACAATGTCCGTTTTGGAGATCCAGAGACCGAGGTCGTCTTGCCTCTATTGAGCGATGATACCGACTTGGCCGAGGTCATGTTGGCCTGCACAGAAGGTCGTCTCGACTCTGTCCGTGTCGGTATCAAGCCTGGTTTCGCTGCCACGGTCGTGGTTGCTTCGGGCGGATACCCTGGCTCTTATCCAACTGGCAAGGCGATCACTCTTCAAAAGACTGATGAGGACGTCATTGTCTTCCATGCGGGTACGACTCTCAAAGAGGACAACACATTGTACACATCCGGCGGACGCGTCTTGGCCTCCACAGGCATCGCCAAGGATCTCCGTGGTGCTGTCGACAAGGCCTATGCAGGAGTAAACTCAATCACATTCGAGGGCATGTTCTTCCGTCGCGATATTGCTCACCGCGCTTTCAAGTTCTTGGCTAATCAAAGTGCTACAGATAACCAAATGACTTATGCTCAGGCAGGAGTATCGATCGATGCTGGAAACCTATTAGTCCAAAAGATCAAGCCCCTTGTCAAGGCCACACGTCGTGTAGGAGCCGATGGCGAGATTGGAGGGTTTGGAGGATTGTTTGATCTTAAGGCTGCAGGGTTCCAGGACCCCATCTTGGTCTCAGCTACGGATGGCGTGGGAACGAAGCTCAAGTTGGCACAAATGACAGGTATCCACGACACAATTGGAATTGATGTGGTTGCCATGAACGTAAACGATCTAATTGTCCAGGGAGCAGAGTCACTGTTCTTCCTCGATTATTATGCATGTGGTAAGCTCGAAGTTGAGGTCGCTAAGGACGTGATCAAGGGTGTGGCCGATGGCTGTCTCATGGCTGGATGCGCCTTGATCGGTGGAGAGACCTCAGAGATGCCTGGATTGTATACCCCTGGTGATTATGACCTTGCGGGCTTTGCAGTCGGTGCCGTCGAGCGCAACAAGATCATTCCCCGTATGGATCTGATTAAACCCGGCGATATCCTCTTGGGTCTCACCTCTTCGGGTGCACACTCAAATGGTTACTCTTTGATTCGCAAGATTGTTCAGAAATCCAACCAGGAATTGCATTCCCCCTGCCCTTGGGACAAAACCAAGACTCTGGGTCAGTCACTCTTGACCCCTACTCGTATCTATGTCAAACAACTCCTGCCTGTGGTTCGCAAGGATCTTGTCAAGGCTATGGCCCATATCACCGGCGGTGGCTTTATTGATAATATCCCTCGTGTCTTGCCCAAGGAGCTTGGCGTCGAGGTCGATGCTTCGACTTGGCCCTTCCCAGATGTCTTCAAGTGGATCATGGCCACTGGTAATGTACCACACCGCGAGATGGCACGCACCTTCAACTGTGGTATTGGTATGGTTTTGGTCGTCAACTCTGAAGATGTCGAGGAGGTCACTGCACTCTGCAGAGCTGAGGGCGAAGTCGTCTATCAGATCGGTGTCCTCAAGAGTAGGGAAGACAACAATGGCGAGGAGGTCGTTATGCGCAACATGGAGTCAAGCTGGGTTGCTTAAAAAAAACGCTTTCTCGTTTATATTAAATATTAGGACGTATTATAACTGTAAATAAAAGATTATTCAATGAGGGACATTTTTTGTTTTTACACAGCAAGCTTAATATAAAGTTTCAAAGGAAAAATAAAAAAAGGTTGCAAAAGAGGCTGAGCGCTTTTGTTTTTTAAACATGCGTTTGTACTTTTTATTCTTCAAGCTTACTCTGCTAACATCATAGCGATATATTTCTAAGCAATGTACATGTTGGTGGGAGGAATAGGATATTAACAATGATTACTACCTGACCACACGTGATGATGGCATCTGCAGTTCCTCATACTCCTCCTCAAAATACGGATACTTGCTATTACAACCATCATCATCCACCGTATCAAATACATCAATGCTCCCTGTATAAATATCTCGAGGTACTTTGAAAGTATCTTTGCAGTGCTTTCCTTGAAGCTCCTCGTGTAGAGCGAGGGAATCGATATATTCCTCCAGTCCTGTCTCCTCCACATCAGGCTCGACGACATGATGCCTCCGTAACCGGTAGCCTTCTGGTAATGCTGTATCAGAATCCACAATCTGTACCTCATCGCCCTTTATTGACGTTAGAGGCCTTAGTTCATTCTGCCCATTATCCAAGTTTCGAATGCTGTTAATTGATCCAATAGGCAGATTGCGTAAGGGAGCTCCATATGCTCTGTGGCCTAAGTGATTGAATGATGACCCAGATGTAGATGAGGAATAGGAGGAAGCAGCCGACTCGACTGAAGAGTTACTGGTCCTATATCGGGCACTCCTGTCATCGATGCTATACATGTATTTTAAACGAGGATCTCCTCTATTGTTGATGTTGCAATCGCTGTTACTTTGGCTATTACTGCAACTACTGCTGACGTTGAAATTGGAATCGACGTTGAAGGTGTAACTATCGTTGTTGTTGCTACAGCGGTTATAACCGCTACTGATGTCTGTATGGTAAGTGAATGATGAATTGGCTGATGACGCGCTTGCAAAGTATTCCGAGGGAGGGGCTTCGGTGATCAAATATTTCCGTACAAATGGTTTGCACCGTCTAAGGATTGCAATCATGCCGTCTGCAGCACCAAACAACATGATCTCGCATGGAATTTCTTGTCGAGAATCAGGTGATTGGAACCAGAGCTTCATATGAGTGACAGCACTAGAAGATTTTGCAATATCAACCTGTTCTACAAATCTACCCAAATCGTCTGACCGTACATACAAAAGGAAAGGTTTGCCAACTACCAAGTCAGAATCGATCTTTAAGATCATCTCACATGATGGAGATGCGTACATGATACAAAGACTTCGAGAGAAACGATTGAGTAACATGCAGACACGAGGTTCTAACTCAAGACTATCAGGGTTCCATGTGTTTGCACGGAAAGCTTGATGATGGCGTCGAATACGTGCAAATTCCTACATTATGAATGTCACAGGGGGAAAAAGACATGGTTTAATACAAGCAAGAAATTAAAGCTGGAAAAAGGTCTTTTCCAAATAAGGATAGGGACTGAATATGATAGCGGGGAACCAGGGGCATTTATTGGCTGATTGGATTAGTGTTCATGGGTCCGAAGAGGGACCAATCACATCTCAAGATGCCATCCTATGGTGTTAACTTTTTTTTTTTTTTTTTTTTTTTTTGACACATCGTGAGGCCTACTTCCAATACAGTTGTTCAGAGTCAACGTGGAATGTGAAATGTAACCTTTCGATGACCTCTGACGTATATCCCAATCCGTTAGCAAAAAACACTTCACGACCAAACTTATTGAATATCGTAATGAACAATCAAGGTCGTCCATGATGTACCTCTTCTTTAGACCCTACGAGACTGGTCATTGCAGCAGAATAGGTGCCAACTTTTCGAACTATAGAAAAAACAAAAACAAAAACAAAAAAATCAAGGTTAGAGATACCATTCATCAGCAAAACCAATATTAATATGGCCAAGCACCGTTTATAAAGAAAAGAAGAAAAGCTCTCCATCATTTTGCATTGGAGTGAGACCCACTCGGAGTATCCAATCGACAGAAATGCACAAAGATGAGCTTTCGACGCGTTCAGACTATTTAATACTTTTCTCTTATTTTTTTTTTTTTTTTTTTTTTTTTTGGAAGGGGTCCAATTGGATAAGGTTTACCATGCTTGCACGATGTTTATATGAATGTGGGTAAATATTTGACTTTTTTTTTTTTTTTAATTTTCTCACTTACTGCTTCCTGCTGACTGATCAACTAGAGTGAAGCATGAGACGATGTAGTCGTAGCATATACTGAATAAAACCATACACTGGACATATTCTCCATTCTTATGCCTTATTCGCAACAAAACTTGAGTTCCAACCATTTCATTCATCATACTCTCCCCATGTACGACTTTGACATGGGAAAAGTCCTCTGGGTGAATCACATCGTATGCATTCCAGCCTACAACCTCTTCAGGGTCATAGCCTAGACATGCCTCAATTGAAGACGATGCCCATAGGAAGTTGCCGGATGGTGTGAGATCATGGAAGGAAATGAAATTGTCGACTACAAACATGCGATTAGTTGTTCTTGTTCTTACTGTTGTTAGTATTGCTGTTTGTTGCTGCTGTTGGTTGCTGCTGTTGGTTGCTGCTGTTGGTTGCTGCTGTTGGTTAAAGAAACAAAATAAAGAATTGAAGCTTCTGTCTGAGTATCAAGGTTAGGATGAAAAGAAGGGAAGTTTAAAAAGTATAGAATATATATATATATATATATATATATATATATGGAAAACTCTGAATGATGTGAAACAAGAAGTTCTGTAAAAGGAGATCTAGAGCAGGAGGTTAGTGAGAGTGGGAAAAGAAAAGGCAGAGAGAAGAAGAGATGCAGAAAAAAAGAAAAACAATAAAATTGCCAGTGTTGCTTGCAGAGTGCAGAGTGCAGAGTGCAGAAGTGTGCAGGATGCAGGAAGAGGTGCTTTTTTTTTTTTTTTTTTTTTTTTTTTGTGTCGGAAAGAAAGTTGACGAAAGAAGTGTTTACATGAAGCAAGGCAGTAAGAAAAGAGGTAGTTGTTGTTGAACAACATCACATTGTAAATTATCCACAGGCTAAGTTGCTTCTTTTCAATCCTTGTTGCAAGCTGTTCCCAAACAAAGAGGTTTCCCCAAATTTGGGAAGAGAAAAAGAAGGGGGTTGGGGAGAAAAAGGAAGACATAAAAGAAAATTCCAACCTCTTCATTTACACAGTATCAAAGCAAACTTTGAGCTGCCAAAATACAGCCAAGTCAAGAAGAGCATTGGATATGAAAGCACAGCTTGGTCTATGCGGGCTGAGCAAAGTGTGAGGAGACAGAATGCGAAGACTGAGACAGGGCTCTGTGTGCTGAAATGAAGTGAAAGTGTTTTCACTACGCGCGTACAGCAGCCAGACTTGTACAAAATGACCATCTATTTTTGCTTGGCCCATGCAGTGCAGCCAAAGCCAAAGTCAGTAGCGCCTTGTGACACAAAGATGCAGCATGGAATCAGCTAATGCCACGAACATTTTGCGGTTGAGCGACAACTTTACATGCATTTATCCCTTTTTTTTTTTAAGCATGGACGCACAAAACTGATGCTGTGTGTGGAAAGAATGAAGTTTGAGTAACGAAGGAGGTTTATCTCAATCTCTTTTTTCTCTTTTCTCCCTGCAACTGTTAGCCCAAATATAATTTTTTCCGGACTCTCAACGCTTTGTGAATGAAGAACTGACCAATGACCAACGAACTGATCCCAATTTCGGCAAAGAGTCGTAGAAATCCTCTATCCATGTACATGTACGTCAAAAAAAATCAGCCAACCAGCGACAAGTGCAACCAAACGATGTGAAATAAATGTAGGGTTTATTAAATATTTACAAATTATACATTTCAATGGCTATTACACGTCTACTCCTCACGTTCTTTAGAATCCTCGGGCACATAATGAAACTCGCCTGTATACTTCCGTAATTCATCTTCAAGTTCTAATATCCGGTCCACAGCTGTTAAAAAAAAAAAAAAAAAAAAAAAAAAGTCAATGCGCGGCAGGATAAAAATAAAATAAAACGCGTCTTTTTTTTTTTTTTTTTTTTTTCGGGGGTAGGGAAGAAAGAGGCATATGACAGCATAAACATACCTTTCCTAAGGATAGTGGCTTTTGAGTCTGTGTTTTGTGCACACCTGAAAGTTTTATTGCCAGCACAAGGTTTGAAGATCAACCCAGAATTAAAATTTTAGTTTGGTTATTGATTTTTGATGCAGAATGTTCATAAAGACAGACACGCAAAGGAGACTGTTTGATATTCCATCACAAAAAAATCTCTTACTCTGGTATCACGCTTTTGAGTTCTTCAAATCCTGCATTAATCTTTTCGCGTCGCTTTTGCTCTGATTGGATATGGGCCATTCGTCTTGCTGGCGGCACAAGCTCCTGCATCCCGGACACTTGATAATGATTAATCGATGGAGCTGACAACTTACGTATTTGACGGCCATGATATTTTCTGGGAGCAGACGTTTGTGGCGGACGTGGAGGGATCATCCGTGGTCGTGCTGGAATATAAACTTTTTTGGTACCGCCTTCATGACTGGAGGCTGTTTCTAACGATGCTGATTGTGAGCCTGAATTTGAAGGAGGAACAGCTGCGGTGTCCGCATTCGTATTTGTCTTCATAGCTGTGCTTGTGACTACAGTCAAACTCTTGCTTCTGGCTCGAGGTGGTCCCTCGTGCGGAAAGGAAGATGTGGACAGGACGCTTTGAGATGTCGGATGGGGTAAAGGTATGCTTTCCTGATGATAGCGTTGTTGTTGAGTTGATGACTGTGCTAAAGAACGATAAAATTGATCCTGCTGCTGTTGCTGCGATAGAACTGTTGGCTGGCGATACCGCTGCTGTTGGCTATACTGTTGTAGGCTAGTTGAATATACGGGAAGTGATGAAGATAATGAAGAAGTAGAGTATGCTGGCAAGGGTAACGAACGAGCAGACGACGATGGTTGCTGTTGCTGATACTGCTGATACTGATGCTGTTGCTGATGTTGGTAATAAGCTCCCTGTTGCCGCTTCCTCTGTCCTTGTTGAGACGTAAGCAGATCTTGAGTAGAGTTTTGGTAATATGTATTCTGGAACGATGATGACGGTGTTGTTTGATTGTAATACGATCCATTCATGTTGCTATCATTGTTATCAACAACATGTTCTCCACCACCGCCACCACTCCCATCATTACTGTTATTGGATAGGGGTCCTATTGGCTGATTTTGGTATATCATTGGCAAGCTCTGTGGCGGGTGAAACGAAGATGAAAAATATCCAGTGGATGTGCTCGAACTAGAGTTCCTTCTTCCGCTACCCCCAGGTGTCGATAGTGTGGGAGATAGTACAGATAGCGAAGCTAATGATTCTAAGGACTCGAAGCCAGTGATAGTATTGTCATTATTATCATTGCGGCTGCTACTGGTATTGTTATGGCTGTTATTCCCAAAGCCATGGTTCCCTATGGTATCTGCGCCAGCGCCAGACGCAAGGCCTGAAAGCATAGGGCTACCGCCACTATTATTTGGTGACGAGGGTATCGTGAGGCTTAATCCACCACCAAAGCCCGAGATCGCGTTGCTCTGTGTGAGCTGTTGGAAAGAAGGAGGATGATTATTACGAGGGGCAGAAAAGTCCTCTAGTGGTACCGATCCAGTCGTATTTCTGGAATGGGTATGCTCAGCCCCACTTAGCTGATCGCGTTGCTGTTGCTGCTGCTGCTGCTGTTGTCCCAAGTTATGATGGGCTTGCGTGTGCAGTTGCTGTAGAGGGGGGTTTCTCTGTGGAGGATGCTGCATGATTTCATCCGAAGCTCTTTATGTCAAGTGTGGAGTCTAATCTGACCCTAAAAACAAATGGATGCTAACAATAAAGTTGTAGGGAGCCGATCTAGCGATTTTAACAAACGAAGGATGTATTTGACAAATTACTGATGTAGATTGTGCGAGAATTTTTGAGGGGCATTAGTATGAAGATGAAAAGATAGATAGTTCTTAAACAAAAGAGGCGATACAGTAAGTAGGTGAAGACAAGAAGAAAGAAAAGCAAAAATCCAAGAAGAATAAAAGAGGTGTAGAAGTCATTACAAACCCAAAGTAAAAAAAGAGATAAAAGCGAATAAGTTCATGATCATGTAATGTCGTATTTTTTTTTTCGCTCTCAATATCAAAGATACGCATGCATACACACGCGGATCTGATGAATGGGCTAAAGGAGCTATTTTGTCCGTAACATGTGCTTGTGAAAGAAAATAAAACGGATCTCCTTGTTATAAACAAGACAAACATAGAAGAACCTTTTTTTTCAATGAATGTTACAAGGACCAAAATTGTCTGTGCATTCTTCTTTGTCACTATACTATCGATACAATACGACATTGCAACCTGGGTATACACATGGGAAATTTTGACCACGTCTTCCGATGATGAATGAGATGGGATAAAGAGTTTGGGCAACTTGACTGAAGATTCGTTTGCAGTGAATGTGAACAGGATGGCTTGAGCTGCTTTTTATTTTGTATTACAGATATGGCATAATTACTTTTATTTTTATTTTTGGAAATATCTGATCTGTCATTTGAAATCGACTGGGATTCATAGCCCTCTTTAGTCTTTGTCATATGAAGATGGGATCACTTTGTTCCCCCATCACGAATACTTGCACGGCCTCGAGCCGACCATCCATCCTTTTACTCACCCCCTGATCCGTGGTTTTGCTCATGGCAGAGGACTCTGCAGACACACTCTCTTTCTCTTTCCCTCTCCCTCTTCTCCTCTGGGAATAGACATGGAAGGAGAGTCAATTTTGATCTATTGCTTTTCTTCGTTACAGTAAACTCACCAGATTCTCTTTCTCTTTCCCGTTCTCAGGAGGTGGCACAAAAGAGAGCCTCAACAACACAGCCGCTACAGGGATCGAAATCCAGTGACGTCATATATACGGGAGCGGGCACCCAAAGACACTTGCTGGCTTCTTCACCATGACAAGGTAAAGATTCTACTTTCTATATTCATTGTTGGTTGTGGAATCGCACTAATCGCCTTACTGAAGTGTGTGCACTGTCTTCATTACCCTCGCGATGCTTCCTTACACAACTTACCCCTAGCAGGATCTTCAACAGTGCCTTGATGCAACGCTTGTTGTATTGCATTCCGCGAAGGATTGGACAAACACTAATGCGGACCATGTTACATGGGACACACTTTTTTTTTTTAAAAGAATGTGATGGTTGAACTCAATTCAGCTCGTTAATTGTCCCTCCTATACCCTGTTGGCAGGGGCTCATCGAGTCGTGGTCCATTTCCTCCATGGTATTGAGCTGTCATATTCTTTTATCGCCAATTTGCAGTCCACTAGCCCCGATGCTTTATTTGTTGTATCCTGTTGGTTTACGAAGCTTAAGAGCAGTTTTAAGCCGTTAGCTCTCGATATCAGAGTAGCTGACAACGCTGTCGTTGACCACTAAAGTAAAGATATATTGGCAAATGTTATTTGCACATGTTTAGCATGTATATATTTAATACAGATAGCTTTTTCATCCATTTTTACGACATGTTTGTTTGTTTGTCTTCTAAAGTCAGGCATGAAGAAATGTTTTGTCTTCAAATCGACGAAAAATGAATAAACACTGTCTCCCGATCCTCAAGATAATGCCACCACTTTCATTCATTATTATCAGTATCTATTTATTTATTTTTTCCTTTTTTCAATTGCAGTATGCCTTTCGAACAGAAAGACAGGATCGTTGGATTCTATGAGATTACAATCGCCAAGATCATAGTATCCCACATTCGAAAAGCTCGAGACCTGATTAAAAGATAGGACAGCGAGAAAAATTTGGAATGGATATGCGACCGTCTGAACTTCAAGGCTCTTGTCGTCAGTGTTAACAAGAATAGCGGTGCAACTCTATAGATTACTGATGGCATCCGCAAGCTTTTCAGTCAAAAGAATATCCGTTTTGTGCTACATAGAAACAAGTTCTTCTTCAGTTATGTTGTAATTAAGAAGCAAAGATATGAAGAGAGGCATGTCACAGCTTGACTTGCTTTCACTGAAGAGGAAATGAATGGACATGTATGGAATGAGAAAGTATTGTTTAGCCTTGTGGATCTTGCTTTGAATTAGGCTAAAGCTTCGCTCTAAAGAGGATGAGAAAATTGTATCCAAGTCTCTTCTTAGAATTGAGCGATCTAAAATGATGGTTTGAGGTGCTATTGCCAACACTAGGAAATCAAACCGAGATGGAATGGTCCGTAGACGTAGAAAATCAGCTTCCCCTTCGTGACTTAAAGCAAAAGAAACATTGGACCGTAAAGCGGGCAAATTTGCCTATTTAGCTTTCATTAATAACAGGCAGTTCTCTGCACTACGGGTGTATAAAACAACCGGCTATTGACATATTGGCGTCCATACGAAGCCACATTTACGGCGTATAGTAGTACTTGATATGACAAGAACTGGGATGCAAGCACTAGTGCATGCCAAGGAAGTAATAAAAATCAGTAAAAAAAATCAGCAAAAAACTATATACCGAACTGTATCATGTTGATCCATTACGTTCATCTTTCACTCGCCTCCACTTCTCTGCACATTTATCAACTTTCACCAGTTTCCACACCTTCCACCCACAGCCCAAAGGTAGACAAAACACCAAATGCCTACCTTTATTATTCTCTACGTTCTTTTTGTTAGAAATATGTTACCGAGTTGGTCTCCATACTAATCTAACAATTAATTGTCACTTCATACTTTTTTTTTTTTTTTTTTTTTTTGCTTGCTGCGGCTTCAGTATCATCTACAGGTCTGTCTTAAACCGTGCTCCAGATGCCGCTTGATACCACACCGGACTATTCCGAACCGAAACAAAGGCATTATTTTGTGGAGAGTTCGCTTTAGGATATCTTCGTGAGGACACTGGGTCTGTTCAATCCTTGCTTTCGTCCGCACAAAGCTTTAAAGCTGGCGGCAGGGAATTTAGAGACTCAGATTTGGCAAAATGACTTCAACTCGATCCTGCTCCGAATAGAAATGAAACAACCGGCTTCCCTCCACTTGAACTAAGGCAGCAGCTATCCAGCTGCATATCGCGCATGAGGCATGCCACCTCAAGATCCAGCTAGTTCGCTCAAGCAACTCCATGGTCATATAAGGCTACATGGACCGAAATATGGCTCTCTATCGACTTTCACGCGAACTTGGTTTGCTAAATGAGCCCTAGAGGGCGCAGACGATGCTTTGATTCCTCCCATAACCCGATTTAACAGTACGGCGCCAACTCTAGTGATTTACAGATTAGGTGTTGCACATGGTGATATTCACTCAGACAACATTCTTCTTAAATGTGATCGCCAAATTGACAGGCTTTTTTTTCACTGCTTTTAAATTCTCAATTATTACTTCAGATCCAACGGAGCTAAAAGAAGAAAAAAGCAGCTTATCCTCATAGTCTGATTTACCTTACGCATCCCTCGGAATAATGCCCGCCTAGCCTTGACAAATTAATACTAGGCTTCGCAGCTTACTTTTAAATGCAAAAGCAAATAATATAATAGATAAACTATGCTGTCAGGCTCCTGAATAGATTCAATTGCGTCCTTGATGTCGAGGCTGCGATATAAGGATGTAGTTCATCGCCACGATGCAAATTTTAATAGCATGTAGAGATATATCTTTATTTGGCTGTATCTTTAAAAGTAACATGTTCATAAGAAATTATCCTAAAGCATAACAAATGAATCGGACAACAGCCTGTTGTTTTACTAATCCCGTTCGATATAGTACGTCGATATTAATCTATATTTCCTGTAAATACGGGAGCGTTGTGTTCATGTTTGTTTCTGGACCAATCAGCCTGTTCTTAATGTATATGTGTTCAAGTATGGGCAACAACTATGCAAGGGTGTAACACAAACAAACCTGTATGTTTATGAGATTAAGGCTGCATGTAGCCAACACGTGTAGAATGTTGCGTCATAACTTTAATTTCGCTCAGCCTTTATTCCTCTGTTCTGTATCCGGGCTCTTATTCTTCGTGTCCTTTACGCATTGTTTTTTTGACGTCCTATTTTTTAAACATTCCTTTACATCTACGCATGCAATAATTATACCACGCCTGCCATAAGCCACACGAGCTTCCAAACGTGGTAAAGGAGCCTAGGTTAAGGATCATCTCACTCTCTCCCAAGTATAAATGTGAACCGCACCCTCCCTTTCACAAAAGCACACTTCATCTTCTACCTTGTCAAAGGCCCCATTCTTCCTTCGTGCGGCTGTTGTTAGTCGTCATAGCTTTATTCTTAGTAATGCCCACCCTGGTCGCTTAGAATCAACGGTGTTTTACTTTCCTCATTTTGCCATGAAATACACCTTGAAATCCTTTTGAAGCTATCTTTGCTTCTCATTATCATGCTGTCATTTGACGCTGCGTCCATCAACGACGTTGAGACTGCCATGGTTTCGTTAGACAAGGAGACCGCTTCACAGACTGTGCCCTAGAAATCATCAGGGTGCCCCAGTAAAAAATGGCGCCACTGAGTACTCACACACCAAGACCAAGGCGGCGGCAAAAGCATTTGATCTTCTGATATCCATACATTTGAAACTAGTCTGTATATATGCATATGCACCGGAGGCATCGACATCGTCGTCGGCGGAAACGGAGGTGATTTTAATAGTACTATTTCTAGATTTCGCTTTGCTGGCTGCGTTGGCTTTGCTCGGGGCGCGTCCGGAGTTATGGTTTATCTAGGACAGAGGACATACCTCAGGCTCGCCTAAGGATGGTAAGTTAGTGTTAATAGGCATTCGCTAGAACCATATGCCCTGAGGGTTGACCTCCAAGAAAGATCCCCCCCTCAGCAGGACCAGGGCCAGGGCCAGGACAGGGGTAGGATAGGCGTAAGGTGTTGCCAAAGCCTCTCTTTGGGTGGAAAAGAGGAACTACAACTTTATAACGCCTCAGGTAAAATAGATTTTTTTTTTTTTTTTTTAAAGAGCATACTAACTTGATTTTTTTTGTTTTTTGTTCTCTACTTAGATGAGATCTTTAGGCAGCTCGGGGGTATGGTTCTAGCGGATGCCTATTAACACTAACTTATCATCCTTAGGTGCTCCTAGGAGCTAAGCTAGGACAGGGATGCCTAACACAGCTTAGCGCATGGCATCTCTACACCATGTTTTAAGGCCTTATGTTCTACCTCTGTCTGAACCAGAGCCTCGGATCGGCTACCGCACGGAAGGCTAGAGTCGAAACAAAGTATCAGGACTGCCGGCAGGTATCTGGGTTGGATTCTCCTGAGCAGATGCAAGCCAAACATAAGAGCTTTTATGAAACAGTTCGGTTTTGGCTTGATTCTAGCTTAGGATGGAAACCAGCACAGGCCATAGTCCCAGAAGGAAGAAGCCACTGAGCCGAAGCGAAGGCTTGTCAAGGGATTCGGGGGTGGAAGGTCACAGCGTGGATGTTCCTGAGTGGAGGACATGCCTAAAGATGCTCCAAAGCAGACGGGAACATAGGCAGCGCTGGGTAGCAACGACCTATTATGAGTTCCGGCTGCCTACAAATGCCAATGCAATAAGTAGTTTCTGTGCAATGCTATACGGAAAGATTGTTTAATTAGGTCCGGCGAATAATATGAAACAGCGTTACTAACCTGCATTTCATTTTTAACAGTGATGTTAGCTATAACAGCAACAACAGGCGCAGCAGAAAGGTGCCAGGAAAAAATCTCATTCCAAACACAAAGGAACAAACAATAGCCTCAAAAAACTAATATCCGAAAAAATAAGAGGATCAACGAAAAAAAAAAAAAAAAAAAAAAAAAAAAAACCAAACTCCCGTCAACCTAAAAAAACTCATCCAAAAAAAATAAAAATTAAAAACTGCCTTGAACAACCACCTCAAACAGCCGCCACGAAGAGCTGAACCAATAACTGCTCCGAAGAACCGCCTCAAGGGATTGAGGAATCGCCACGAAGGATCGAAGGACCAAAGAGCCATCTCGAAGACAGAAACAAAGGACGGATAAATGAAAAGAAATAAAAAAAAAAAGACAACAAACAGATCCTGTAGTAGACGCAAAAAAAGATCCAAGAAGCATACTATGCAAGCAGATTTAGTAAGCAAATTCAACAAAGGGCCCAATAAAAAACACCAAAACACAAAAAACACCATCCAAAATAAACGACACAGTTGCAATCAACTCAACCAACAACGGGTATAACTAAACTAAAATAACAGCAGCTGCCCTAACCAAAGCTACCAAGGGTAGTCAATTAAGACATTACAAAAAAAAAAGGAGCCTCAAAGACAGTCAATTCGCTTGTTTCCATCAAACCAGTTTTTAACAAAATACCCTTGACTCCTTGACCAACAAAGTAAACACCAAGGATAAGTATAAAAGCCCAAACCTAAATGTAGCAGCTCTCTGCCCCATTTCTGCAAACATGACAGAGGAGTGTCTGTGACCATTTGAATGCAGACGCCAGTCAGGGATTACACTTAGCGGTAATAATCACTGCCAGCCAAATGAGTAGCGTACGTTCATTCATGTCCTTGGGCTTGAAGAGCAATCAGGCCAATACCACTGCTGGCTTCTATAATCGCTTACTAGGCCGTGCTACCAACCTGTGGAATGAGATGTGCTATCCTATAACATTCTCGACAACCAAGCTGTATATCCTAAAGGATACCAAGTACTAGATAAAACGTCAAGGCAACTAAGTGGTATCTAAAAAGCCAGGCGTTCAATAAAAGCCCGCCCTCCATCGGTGAGAAAATCTCAAAAAGCATCCCTTTCCGCCTTTTTTAAAAAAATTAATGCTACCCCCAGTTGATTAGTAACAGGACAGTATCCATTCAATTGAAGTTGCCTTTGATACCTTTGTTTCTTTCAATATTCCAGATTAGCGCCAAGTAGCTCTTCCTGTCCTATATGATTACCTGTATAGTATGATTCAGGAGCCTAATCTCTATTCGATTTTTTTTTTTTTTTTTTTTTTTTGGAAAGACAAAAGCCATCGCGTTCCCGCACGTCCAATCGCTCCTGTTTGTCGCAAGGGGCTGAAGATGCGAGGAACAGGATCAGCGACCTTTAGTGGGAGTAATAAAATGTATCAAGCGTCTCTCTGCTATAGAGCAGCATGAAGTGGAAGAGTTATTTCGCATCTGAATACAATAAATTGGTTAAATAAACTTATGTGTGAGAAGGGTATCAGCCTTCTCCCCTTCCTCATGGCAAAGGTCAGAATTGGCCATACCCTCCCAAAATGAATGTATAGGACTGGTAAAGACATAGCAAGAATGATAAAACCACGCTTGTCATCCCCGTAACTCTTAATCAACTTGGGGGAATCTGTACTCGATATTTCTATATTTTTATTATATATTATCATTTTCCATTTACGTGAAACGAAATGGCTCATCCTGGTTTGGGGAAAGCAAGATCCACCTAATCTTTAACGAGGAATTTGCTGGGAAAGAGAAAACTGGAAAAGTTCCATCGCCTCTCCGTTAAGATGTACATGTACGTACAGTGACCTAAAACAAGTTTTTTTTTTTTTTTTTTGAAGCATTGTTGTCAGGTATTAATCTCTTAATATCATACAGAAGCGTATTATTATTTCTTCAGACATGTATGAAAAAAGGTATTGCAGCTGCGTGAAAGAGCAATGATCTTCATTCCCTCACTTTTCCTATGCCCTCTCACAGAATCCACTCTGAGCATCTCAATAAATAGCTGCATCAACCTCTTTAACAACGCAAACTTTCTCATTGATCGCTAGAGTCTTTATGTTCGTTGCAATTGAGCTGTATGTCTAGGTTTCTAGGTTATCCAACCTTTTTTCAGGTGACTGTACTCTTCTATCGTGAAATCCAAGAGGTTCTTGCCCCCGCAATCTCGGAAATCTATACATGAGGAGCCAGTGCTCCTCCGGTAAACTAAAGTTCGCTGGCGCGCCGGAGCTATGTTGTTGCTGGGCATTTTAACGCTTTATCTAATTTTTATTCTATTAACTCATTTATTATTTACCAATCGGGATGTTTTGTGAATCCACAGGAAGGAAAGTTTCTTTGTGCAAAGGCCTTTCATTAGCTATTGGTGAATCCCCCTCCCTTGGCCTTGTCAGGAACTTTCACGGCCATGCCTACAAACAGATAATATAAAGAAAGAGTCTGGCTCAAGCAAGCCCTTAGTCTTTCATCCTGCAGTCCTTCTCTAGCTTACCTTTACACATGTTAGTTCCCCTTCTACTTTCAAGCTCTAGACTTTCAGCGATTCGGTCCTTGTTCTTGCCCATAACACGCTTCTCTTACTTTGTGGCATCCGATGGTGTCCCTTGTAAATTTACCTTTATTTCCTTCTTTATTTTTCCTTACCCCTCTTTCCCTTAGCGGAGATACACTTACTTTTTACAACAGTCTAGTCTTTTCTTTTATATTTTCTTTTATTCTTTTTTGACACTGCTGAACAATGTAATGCTGGTGAGTCAGTGATGGTATGGTGTACCCTAATACAAAAGTGAACCGGTACACCAAACCCAATGACGGAGGAAATAAAGAACTTGCTATCTATCGCGTCATATACGTATAGGTCCTCGTAGCGCACCGCGACTAAATATTTGGATACTTTACTACACCTGTGATTTGATAACACAGCGCTTATATGGTAGCGGCAGGTCGTGTTTACATCCTCATTGTTATAAAGATAATAGTAGTAAAAAGATATGAAAGAATAATTAGTGCAAGTGCTGGATTGCTCCCACGAAGCAACATGTAAATCAGGTATCAATCAAATATTAATAGCACATTCACAGATATAATTATACTCTTGCCTTTTTTTCATGAGTGTTCGAAAGCGAGAGTGTCCAAATGTTCTGGAGACGTGCCTTTGATACAGGGTCGGATATCTAATGGTGTAGTCTTTCTTGCTTCCTTGTCCTGTTCCTCACTTTTATTAACCTTTTCTGCTACTTCTCTTCTTCGTTAGTACTTTCGTTTACTTTTTTTTTTTTTTTTTTTTTGCGTTCTGTTGTTTGGTGTTTTCTTTTCTTACTTTTACTTTCATTGACTTCTTGGTACTTACCTTGTTTACTTGAGACTGTCCACCCTACCACCCTATACAGTCCCTTACCCTTGAAGAAGAAGAAAAATATAAAAAAAAAACTTTCCTGTATTCGCTTTCTTTCCTGTACTTTCATTTGCTTTCACTTTCTTGCTATGCTTCCGTTTGTTTCTCTTTTCTATTTCCTTGCCATGCTTTCGTTTATATTTCTTTAACGCTTGTTATCTTTTGACTCAACCTCCTTTGCTGGTTCTCTTTCTTGTTACTCTATGATGATTTACTTTCTTGCTATCCTTTGTTAGTTCATATCCTTTGTTAGTTCATATCCTTGCTACCTTTTGATGGTTCACGTTCTTACTATCCTTTGCTAGTTCATTTCCTTGTTATTCTTTACTGGTTCACTTTCTTACTATCCTTTGGTGGTTCACTTTCTTACTATCCTTTGGTGGTTCACTTTCTTACTATCCTTTGATGGTCTGCTTTCTTACTATCCTTTGATACTTCCTTTCTTATTATTCTTTGCTGCCTGTTTCACTTTCTTGCTATCCTCTGATGGTTCACTTTCTTGTTATCCTCTGATGGTTCACTTTCTTGCTATCCTCTGATGGTTCACTTTCTTGCTATCCTCTGATGATTCATTTCCTTGTTATCCTATGATGGTACATTTTCTTGTTATCTTTTGATGGTTCACTTCTTTAATGCTTCATTTCCTTGTTATCCTTTGGTGCTTCGCTTTCTTGCTATCCTTTGGTACTTCACTTTCTTGCTACCCTTTGGTGCTTCGCTTGTTATTCTCTGCTAGTTCGATTCCCTGTTATCCTTTGGTGTTTCACTTTCTTGTTAGTCTTTGATGGTTCACTTCCTTGCTACGCTTCCATATTTTATCCTTCAATGCCTCGCTTGGTTGCTACGCTTTCATTTCTTTCCTCCATGCTTGACTTTCCTGTTATGCTTTCATCTCTTTTTCGGTACTTCACTTTTGTTATCCTTTCTTATGTTTTTCTAGGCGCATCTCTTTCGTGTCATGTTCTATTACGCTTTCCTTCCCTCTTTCTTTTTTCTCCTCTCATTGCTTCGCTTTCTTGTTATTTTTTTCATTTGCTTTTCTCGACACTTCAACTTGTTACTATGCTATCCTTTGTTTTCCTTCGCTGCTTCACTTCCTTGTTATGCTTTCTTTCTTTCTCGCTGCTTCACTTCCTTGTTATGCTTTCTTCCTTTCTCGCTGCTTCACTTCCTCATTTGTTTTCCTTAGCGCTTCACTTTTTTTAATATACTTTCATGTACTTCTCTTCGACGCTTCACTTCCGAGTTATCTTTTCCTTTGTTTCCCTTTGATGCTTCGCTTTCTTATGTTGTTTTCATTTGTTTTCTACCTTTGCTTATTATAACTCCCTTTGTTTCCCTTTGTGTGTGCGTGTATGTGTTTTTTTTTTTTTTTTTTTTTTTTTTTTTTTTTTTTTTTTTTTCCTTGTTATACTTTCGTTTGTTTTCCTTTTGCGCTTCTCTTCCTTACTATGCTTTCATTATGTGTTTCCATTTCTTATTTTGTTTTCTTTTTTTTCTTTCCTTCTCTTCAATGCTTCTCTTTCTTACCATATCTTACATTTGTTTCTCTTTTGCTTTCTTTCTTATCATATTTTCATTTATAGGTGCCAGCATTTCTTACATATCTTTTTGTTTGTTCTTTTCCCTCGCTTTACTTCTTTGCTACGCTTCCGTTTGTTCTTTCTCGACTTTTCCTTCCCCTTTCTCTCTCTCTCTCTTTTTTTTTTTTTTTTTTTTTTTTTTTCTTCTTGCTTTCACTTACTCTTCCTATGTGCTTCTCTTCCTCAGTTTATTTTCATTCTCTCTTTCTCGGCGTTCCTTTCTCTTTCTTATTTCTCTTTCTTTTGTTGGTTACTTGCCGCTTCCCCTCCTTACCTTGCTTTCTCTTACCTCGTTTCCTTGCTGCTTACCGCTCTTGGGGGTTATTTTGCCTTTGATATAGTACGGAGACAAAAAGTATGTAGTTTAGTATAAAGTAGTGACGGTAGGAGAAGGCAACGATCGTAGCTGAGCGAGAGTGTGTGGATGACATTAAGAGGCACAGGGAGAGACGGAAGAAGTGTGTGCGTGTGTGCTTGTGTGTGAATGTATTTGACAAAGGACTGCGATCGAGACTTACTTTTCAAGAGGTGGAGAGGTGGAGATAAAGAAGTGGAGAAGTGAAGAGGTGAAGAGGTGAAGAGGTGAAGAGGTGAAGAGGTGAAGAGGTGAAGAGATGAAGAGGTGAAGAGGTGAAGAGAAAAGGAAGAGAAAAGAAGAGATATGAAAAAAAAAAAAAAGGAAAGAAAGAAAGAGCGAGCTTAAAAATGAGAGAAAAAGCGTCATTCTCCCAATCTCACTCGTTGCCACCATTTCTTCTTATCTTTGTTGAAATGAAAGTGACTGGGCGCCATTTTGAAACAGCATGAAATTCAAAGAAAGGGTGGACGGAAAACTGTCGGCTTGGATAGCCCGGAAGCGATCCCGTTGCCTTTCGTTGCGACATCTTTCGCATTTGTTGACGTAATAAGCGAAAGTGATACGACTCTGAGAAGAACGAACCAAAAAGCATCGAGAGTATTAAACTTAATGACCATGAGTAGACACTACTCACACCACGACTTCTGGCCCCTAGACTTATATATCGTATGCTTTTTTTGCGATCGCATTTTTTAAAGAAACAAAAAAAAAAAAGAATTCATTTTTTATGCATCTTTAGGAGTAGCCACGCTTTTCATTACATCTCGCTCTTCTCTCTCTTTTATCACTTCTAAAAGTATAATAGACAAGGATCAAGGCTTGTCATAGACTCTAGCACCTTCTAGTTTCTGATTGAAAGTAACACAGTGTGTTCAGGTCTGCTACAGTATCTGGTAGATGCTGTTCACGGAGCCCATCACCTTTCTGGCCCATATCCTAAAAGCAAGGCTGTCTTATTTTTTTAACGACCATCTTGTTGAAGTCACAAGCCTGCCGGATTGAGAGAGCAACAACAAGCAACACGTAAAAAGTATGTAACGCATGTGTCGAAGAAAATATTAACGTTTGTTTATATCCAAGGTCTGCAGGGCCTTCCGGGCCTTTAATACTTTTGATTCAACACTTTCATTACTATTGTATTTAATTCTCCGCATTTAACTTATTTATCCCTCTTTCAATGCTTTCCCCACCTTCACATACATTTTTCCTTTTGCTTCATGTGACAATCCAATGACATCAACTCTCCGTGTGGACGGAAGATGCTTTTTGCTTTTAAAGCGACTGACCATTCCCATATTCGGATAATTTTGTCCGCTTTCAACAAAGATAAGAAGAAATGGTGGCAACGAGTGAGATTGGGAGAATGACGCTTTTTCTCTCATTTTTAAGCTCGCTCTTTCTTTCTTTCCTTTTTTTTTTTTTTCATATCTCTTCTTTTCTCTTCCTTTTCTCTTCACCTCTTCACCTCTTCATCTCTTCACCTCTTCACCTCTTCACCTCTTCACCTCTTCACCTCTTCACCTCTTCACTTCTCCACTTCTTTATCTCCACCTCTCCACCTCTTGAAAAGTAAGTCTCGATCGCAGTCCTTTGTCAAATACATTCACACACAAGCACACACGCACACACTTCTTCCGTCTCTCCCTGTGCCTCTTAATGTCATCCACACACTCTCGCTCAGCTACGATCGTTGCCTTCTCCTACCGTCACTACTTTATACTAAACTACATACTTTTTGTCTCCGTACTATATCAAAGGCAAAATAACCCCCAAGAGCGGTAAGCAGCAAGGAAACGAGGTAAGAGAAAGCAAGGTAAGGAGGGGAAGCGGCAAGTAACCAACAAAAGAAAGAGAAATAAGAAAGAGAAAGGAACGCCGAGAAAGAGAGAATGAAAATAAACTGAGGAAGAGAAGCACATAGGAAGAGTAAGTGAAAGCAAGAAGAAAAAAAAAAAAAAAAAAAAAAAAAAGAGAGAGAGAGAGAAAGGGGAAGGAAAAGTCGAGAAAGAACAAACGGAAGCGTAGCAAAGAAGTAAAGCGAGGGAAAAGAACAAACAAAAAGATATGTAAGAAATGCTGGCACCTATAAATGAAAATATGATAAGAAAGAAAGCAAAAGAGAAACAAATGTAAGATATGGTAAGAAAGAGAAGCATTGAAGAGAAGGAAAGAAAAAAAAGAAAACAAAATAAGAAATGGAAACACATAATGAAAGCATAGTAAGGAAGAGAAGCGCAAAAGGAAAACAAACGAAAGTATAACAAGGAAAAAAAAAAAAAAAAAAAAAAAAAAAAAAAAAAAAAAAAAACACATACACGCACACACAAAGGGAAACAAAGGGAGTTATAATAAGCAAAGGTAGAAAACAAATGAAAACAACATAAGAAAGCGAAGCATCAAAGGGAAACAAAGGAAAAGATAACTCGGAAGTGAAGCGTCGAAGAGAAGTACATGAAAGTATATTAAAAAAAGTGAAGCGCTAAGGAAAACAAATGAGGAAGTGAAGCAGCGAGAAAGGAAGAAAGCATAACAAGGAAGTGAAGCAGCGAGAAAGAAAGAAAGCATAACAAGGAAGTGAAGCAGCGAAGGAAAACAAAGGATAGCATAGTAACAAGTTGAAGTGTCGAGAAAAGCAAATGAAAAAAATAACAAGAAAGCGAAGCAATGAGAGGAGAAAAAAGAAAGAGGGAAGGAAAGCGTAATAGAACATGACACGAAAGAGATGCGCCTAGAAAAACATAAGAAAGGATAACAAAAGTGAAGTACCGAAAAAGAGATGAAAGCATAACAGGAAAGTCAAGCATGGAGGAAAGAAATGAAAGCGTAGCAACCAAGCGAGGCATTGAAGGATAAAATATGGAAGCGTAGCAAGGAAGTGAACCATCAAAGACTAACAAGAAAGTGAAACACCAAAGGATAACAGGGAATCGAACTAGCAGAGAATAACAAGCGAAGCACCAAAGGGTAGCAAGAAAGTGAAGTACCAAAGGATAGCAAGAAAGCGAAGCACCAAAGGATAACAAGGAAATGAAGCATTAAAGAAGTGAACCATCAAAAGATAACAAGAAAATGTACCATCATAGGATAACAAGGAAATGAATCATCAGAGGATAGCAAGAAAGTGAACCATCAGAGGATAGCAAGAAAGTGAACCATCAGAGGATAACAAGAAAGTGAACCATCAGAGGATAGCAAGAAAGTGAAACAGGCAGCAAAGAATAATAAGAAAGGAAGTATCAAAGGATAGTAAGAAAGCAGACCATCAAAGGATAGTAAGAAAGTGAACCACCAAAGGATAGTAAGAAAGTGAACCACCAAAGGATAGTAAGAAAGTGAACCAGTAAAGAATAACAAGGAAATGAACTAGCAAAGGATAGTAAGAACGTGAACCATCAAAAGGTAGCAAGGATATGAACTAACAAAGGATATGAACTAACAAAGGATAGCAAGAAAGTAAATCATCATAGAGTAACAAGAAAGAGAACCAGCAAAGGAGGTTGAGTCAAAAGATAACAAGCGTTAAAGAAATATAAACGAAAGCATGGCAAGGAAATAGAAAAGAGAAACAAACGGAAGCATAGCAAGAAAGTGAAAGCAAATGAAAGTACAGGAAAGAAAGCGAATACAGGAAAGTTTTTTTTTTATATTTTTCTTCTTCTTCAAGGGTAAGGGACTGTATAGGGTGGTAGGGTGGACAGTCTCAAGTAAACAAGGTAAGTACCAAGAAGTCAATGAAAGTAAAAGTAAGAAAAGAAAACACCAAACAACAGAACGCAAAAAAAAAAAAAAAAAAAAAAGTAAACGAAAGTACTAACGAAGAAGAGAAGTAGCAGAAAAGGTTAATAAAAGTGAGGAACAGGACAAGGAAGCAAGAAAGACTACACCATTAGATATCCGACCCTGTATCAAAGGCACGTCTCCAGAACATTTGGACACTCTCGCTTTCGAACACTCATGAAAAAAAGGCAAGAGTATAATTATATCTGTGAATGTGCTATTAATATTTGATTGATACCTGATTTACATGTTGCTTCGTGGGAGCAATCCAGCACTTGCACTAATTATTCTTTCATATCTTTTTACTACTATTATCTTTATAACAATGAGGATGTAAACACGACCTGCCGCTACCATATAAGCGCTGTGTTATCAAATCACAGGTGTAGTAAAGTATCCAAATATTTAGTCGCGGTGCGCTACGAGGACCTATACGTATATGACGCGATAGATAGCAAGTTCTTTATTTCCTCCGTCATTGGGTTTGGTGTACCGGTTCACTTTTGTATTAGGGTACACCATACCATCACTGACTCACCAGCATTACATTGTTCAGCAGTGTCAAAAAAGAATAAAAGAAAATATAAAAGAAAAGACTAGACTGTTGTAAAAAGTAAGTGTATCTCCGCTAAGGGAAAGAGGGGTAAGGAAAAATAAAGAAGGAAATAAAGGTAAATTTACAAGGGACACCATCGGATGCCACAAAGTAAGAGAAGCGTGTTATGGGCAAGAACAAGGACCGAATCGCTGAAAGTCTAGAGCTTGAAAGTAGAAGGGGAACTAACATGTGTAAAGGTAAGCTAGAGAAGGACTGCAGGATGAAAGACTAAGGGCTTGCTTGAGCCAGACTCTTTCTTTATATTATCTGTTTGTAGGCATGGCCGTGAAAGTTCCTGACAAGGCCAAGGGAGGGGGATTCACCAATAGCTAATGAAAGGCCTTTGCACAAAGAAACTTTCCTTCCTGTGGATTCACAAAACATCCCGATTGGTAAATAATAAATGAGTTAATAGAATAAAAATTAGATAAAGCGTTAAAATGCCCAGCAACAACATAGCTCCGGCGCGCCAGCGAACTTTAGTTTACCGGAGGAGCACTGGCTCCTCATGTATAGATTTCCATGACTGCATGGCAAGATCTCTTGGACTTTATGAAATATGTTTGGATAAGAGACGAACAGCTCATTTGCAGCATACATAAAGGCTCTAGCAGTCAGCAAGAAAGTTTGCATTGTTAAAGAGGTTCATGCGGCTATTTATTGAGATGCTCAGAGTGGATTATGTGAGAGGAAATGGGAAAAGTGAGGGAGTGAAGATCGTTGCTCTTTCGCGCAGCTGCAATATCTTTTTTCAGTTGACCGCACATGTCTGAAGAAATAAGAAAATACTTCCGTATAAACACCATCGTACAAGTGCAGACACGGTTACAAACTCCTTTTGAGCAGGATGGCCATCTAGCATTCTATCGAACACTCAGTAATGTTTTACCGGTACAATTTAAACATTCAGAGCGTAGAAAAGAAAGGAGTATGTCTGATGTGTTCAAACACGAGATGTATAGTTGTAAAAGTAAAAGTTTGATACTATATCTGGCAAGAGAATTCTGGCGGTGAGACAATGGTGATAGGAGCGTTCCAAGAACAACTGCGTACTCTCTATATCGACGCTATGAAAAGTCTTGTTTAAGAAAAAGAAGCCATAGTAGAGAAAGAAGAAAGGGGATTCAAACGAAGACGAGATTCGGCTTTCTCTTCAGCTAAATCACAACTCGTTGGGCAGCCATAAAAGAAAAAGCACTTTCATATTGACACAAACATTGGTTGTAAAGGTTACTTTTGCAATGTGTAATTCTTGTAAATGTTTTTATTACTACAATGGTCCTTATCATCACCATCATATAGATTGTATTGCAATTTTCAGGAAGTGGATATGCACTAAAAGGCTCATGTGTAAGGTCCCTGTCTCTGTGTTAGGATAGGATGTGACAATGCTCTTCGTTTCTTCTTTAATATTGGTTAGTGGATATGTTATGCTTTTTCAGCAAAGTAGCTACACTGCTCTCGTTCAGATCACCAAGCACGCATTCAAGGTTTGGCCAATTGTTCACCATCCATTCCGCATCCTCAAGCTGTATTCTCTGGTGTTTATCCCTTTCAAAACTCAGCGAACGTAGTCTCTTCAGATTGGCTAGTTCATCCAGACCTGATTTTAATCTCAAGTCTAGCGACCGCCTATATACACCCCTTGAGGCCCACTCTACTTCAAAATATGAGTTCCAATCTGCTAGATCAATATGTTCTAGCTGTGTCAACTTGCCAAGTCGTCTAAAGGCAATGCGTGTCTTTGTCATGCCTTCTTCAGTCTCTTGATCAACATCTACCTCAAGATCGATAGCCAGTTGAGTCAACCCAGTACAAACCCATTCTGCTCCTTCGATAATCTCTGTCACCGTAATATTAACCCCAGCCAGGCTTTTCAATCGCGGACAGTTTGATAGAATAGTATGAGCAAAACCGGAGCGTCCATTCAACTTCAATGTCTCGACGGTCTCACAGAGCCTCCAGAGTCTAGTCTTTTGTACTAGTTGTCCACTATCCATCACCTCTTGCTTGTCAGCTAGCAATTCCTGTAAAGTGAGTTCATCAATTAGACCATAAGGGGCGCATAACCGTTTTAATTTAGTCATCCGTCTGAGAAGTGTTGCCAAATCCTTGTCATTGATTCGCATATTGATAGATAGATCTGATAGATTACTCAGAGTCCAAGGACGCTGGTGATGTACTACCCTGTAGAATTTTGCATGAGCAGTTGGGTCTCCCTTGGAGTAGTTGCCAATATTCAGTGAACACAATGCTGGACAATTCTTAACCAACATCCCGAGACAATACCAGCCAGTGGACGAGAATCGATTGTTGACTATCGAGACATTATGAATACGCAACGTGCGTATATTTGGGAGAAGATATTCGCTGTCGCCACTACTCATGAAGTTAATAGGTAGCTGAAAGGCTGCATTATCCAATTCCAAGTGCCTAACTTTTTTGCAGACTTGAAGGAATAAGTCGGCTGCAACTTCGGTATATACGTGATAAACCTCCAAATGGTTGAGGTTGGTGCATTCCAATAAAGCTTTCCACAGCTCTAGTGAAGCTTCTTTTGCGGTCAAGCGAAAGCTAGTGATGATGGAGCTGCGAACCTTGATCTGGTTGACAAGGTGGATCGGTGTAGGCCATCTACATCTCTTTCCATATGTAATGGACTTGAGGCCCTGTAACTGCCCATACATCTTTGGGAAGGAGGCTCTGAATGTGTAATCATTAAATATAATCTCTTTGATGTATCCCTTATGCTTATATATTGTTCTACCAGTAGGATTTCTGCTCGATGTGATAGTGATCTCTCTCCATACGAGACGGATAAAAATCCTATGAAAATACTTGGAGACGCGGATACAGCTTAGAAGATCGCTTCGGTCGAGCGACTCGCCAATGAGTAAGAGGATTTCCGGAAACTCCAAAGGATTTAACTTAAGACTGTCCATGTTGCGAAGAAATGGAGTCGATGGAGGGTAATGAGACGTGGATGCACAAATGGCGACGGGACTTTGCGGCACATTCAACAAATCCAATTTGTTAATTTCACTCCATAATAAAAGCCACTGCGCCTAACCATACCCGAAAGCAGTGGTCACTGCCCGAAAGACCCTCAGAATTAGTTACAGGGACCTTGGACTTCCGATGGCAAGCATACCTACAACCGGCTGTCGACTAATAGTTTGCTTATCTACCCTTCAGCAGATGCCCAAGAGTAGTTTTTGGAGGCAGAGACAACACGAATTAACTCTAGTGCTTGGCCTCAGTCCACTCCTCATCTATGGAAAGAAAGCTTTCTTGTTGCTTGACATTGGATATCGATTATATAATTTTTAATCCCTACAAAATAATCAACGCTTTAGTAACAAGTTAAACTTGGAACTCAAAACCGCTTCAGTAAAGTTATTAGGGAGGTCAAGAGGAACTTGTCTGAATGGGGTTTCTCCTTCAAAGAAGTCTTTTTGTTACCATACTTAGTGCGTTGTCGCTTGGTTATTACACCAACTTTTGGCAGATCTCTTCTCGCTGGCGAGGGCGCGGCACCAAACTGACGGTATAAGAAGATTCTCCCCTATGAAGCCTGTGGCATGAGCCCATGAATCTAATGTGATCCAAGATGACATGTAAGTGTTTTCATCGGAGAGCGTGTCAAGGCCAGTGTATCACTTGATCTGCGATTCATGGTCTGAAATTCGCTTGCGGTGTAGTTGTATTCATCGATTAAGGAGTGGAGCCTGCCAATGCTGAATGTGAAGGATAGGGACGTCTTGCCTCACTGGCAGATAAACTACGTACCCTGTAACCAGTAGATCAGACCAAGGTAAAGATGTCTTTAAAAGAGATAAAAAATATATATATTCGCTGGCTAAAAAGAGTTGAGTATTAAGATAATAATTGTATATTGGTCTGTAACAAGACGGAAATAGCTCAAATATTCATGTGAACAGCAACAGGTATTGTTATCTCGAGAATACAAAATCTATGGCTGTTTCACTCGCACTTTTGCGAGGCGAGGATCGGCCTCGCAGTCAGAGGAAACCTCTCGCAGCCCTGTTGCTGCCTTGATAGGTTTGGGTATATCAAATCGTATTTGAGATAACATTATGCGCAAGGCATATCCCACGCGTCTAGGACGGTAGTTTGGCCTTGGCGATCCCAGGGAGTTGTGTGGTTGGAGCGGGAGTGACGCGTACAAGCGGGATAACTATGGCTGCCATTAGTTCCACATTCTAGTGATTCGAACTAGTACCGTTGCTGTTAGAGACAAGGACCAGGGGTCTGCTATCAGTCGATTAAAAAGAAAAGAAAAAAGGAGTAACTCGAATGACATGGATCTTTAGACTAGTATAAAGGCTTGGTAGCACACCTCGAGCAAAAAGAGGCCAGCGAGGAGGTAGAAATGGAAGGAGGCAGGAAATAGAAGCAGGTACTTGGTGCTTTGTTTTTTATAGCTGTGGTCTCGTTCGAGTGACAAGCCAATAGTCAGTTGTTTTCAACACTTTCCATGCGTTGAAGGAAACTAAATAGTCAAGTTTGCTCGTTTTAGTGCCCAGGGCAGATGAAAAGAGACGAGGATATAGTGCACCATATCACCACTGGTGTATTGTTCGCCCAGTGAAGGAAAAAAAAAAAATAAAAAATAAAAAAACTGGATTGTTGTCAGACGTGACAAGGAGAATAAAAAGCAAATGATCTTAATGACAAAGAATACCATAGGATGTCCAAAAGACTGAAGAGAGCTTTATAAGTAAGCTCAAAGACTGAATCACCGAGAGTCTAGGGCTTGAAAGTAGAAGGGAACTAGCATGTGAAAAGATAAGCTAGAAAAAGACTGCACTGCGAAAGACTAAGGGCTTTCTTGGAGCCAGATTCTTTAGTCTTTATACTGTCTTTTTACAGGCATGACTGTGGTAGTTTTTGGTGATGCCAAGGGGGATTCGCCAATAGCTAATGAAAGGCCTTTGCACAAAGAAACTTTCCTTCCTGTGGATTCACAAAACATCCCGATTGGTAAATAATAAATGAGTTAATAGAATAAAAATTAGATAAGGCGTTAAAATGCCCAGCAACAACATCGCTCCAGCGCGCCGGAGAACTTTAGTTTACCGGAGGAGCACTGGCTCCTCATGTATAGATTTCCGAGATTGCGGGGGCAAGAACCTCTTGGATTTCACGATAGAAGAGTACAGTCACCTGAAAAAAGGTTGGATAACCTAGAAACCTAGACATACAGCTCAATTGCAACGAACATAAAGACTCTAGCGATCAATGAGAAAGTTTGCGTTGTTAAAGAGGTTGATGCGGCTATTTATTGGGATTCCCAGAGTGTATTATGTGAAGGAAAATGGGAAATGTAAGAGCAATCATTATTACTTTTTTTTTTTTTTTTTTTTTTTTAGTTGACTTCACTCTAGTCGTTGTCTCTTCGGAGCACATTATGTTCGTGTGGAGTATCATAATACCGTTTCAAAAAGTTGGCCTTGGATGAAACATTGCCAAGCTCACCAAACTGTGAAAATAATTTTGTGTGATATTCACGTGATTTAAATAGATTCATTGTAACTCCATTTCTTATTTTTTTTTCGGGTCCATCTGTTCTCATTCATTGTCAGGAACAATAGGACCATCTGCGAAAAGGAGAAAGAAAAAAAAAAAAAAAAAAAAAAAAACGAGGTGTCAACAGGAGAAAGTAGTGGCAATTACCTTTACTTTTTTTTTTTTTTGTTTTATATTATTTTTATTCGTTTACGATGTATACGTTTCTAAGTGGACTCTACAAGCACCTTACACGACGAGAGGCATATTATATTGTTATTATTGGGCTCGATAATGCTGGAAAGACTGTAACGCCATTTTCATTTATGTATCTTTTTTTTTTTTTTTTTCTTTATTCTTGATCATTATGGAATACTTGCGGCTTTTTTTTTTTTTTTTTTTTTTACTTTTATCAATATGTGAAGGACTAATTTTATTTTATTTTATTACAAAAAAAAAAAAAAAAAAAAGACATTACTAGAAAGGATTAAATCTATATTCCTTGGAGTACCAGGATTACCACCAGAAAGAATCGCCCCAACAGTTGGATTGAACAGTATGTCTTCAAAACTGGGATTATTCGATATTTGCAACATCATATTGATCTTCCATTAATACTATTATTCTTAACATATCTTTTTTTATTTTTATTTTTATTTTTATATAGTCGGAAGAATTGACATTGGAGGCGCTAGAATCAATTTTCAGGATCTTGGAGGACAGACTGATTTACAATCCATTTGGGAACGTTATTATCGGGAATGTCATGCCATTGTCTTTGTTGTAGACTCATCTGATCCAGAGCGTATCGAGGAGTGTAAAAATGCTCTTGGTAATTAAAAAAGACGAAAACGAAAACAACATTTACGATGATCATACTATTCTACTTTGCTATTATATTACACATTATTAGGATTTAATTTTTATTTATTTATATATTTATCTATTTTTATCTCTTTTTCATTTAATTAGAAAAAGTAATTATGGATGACACAGTGGAGGGAGTCCCTGTGCTTATGTTGGCAAATAAACAAGATATGCCTACAGCTTTAAGGCTTGAACAAATCAAAGAGATTTTTAATCAGATTGCAGAGCGACTCGGGGCTCGTGATTCAAGAGTGTTGCCCATTTCAGCATTAGAGGGCACAGGAGTGAAGGAAGCTGTCGACTGGTTATTCTTGCGCGTTCAAAGAAACAAGGCCAATAGACCGCCCATCATTATCTCGCAATGAAAGGGGTGGACTTTTCTCAGTTTAGTTTGAAATTAGAACAGAACAAAATAATTAAAATAAATATCCCGGATAATGTAAATCGTAAAACTCTTCATTCTATTTTTCTTATTATAAATTTATTTATTTACTATTTTTTTTTTTTTCTTCTAATTTTTGTACTCCTTGTTGAACTCACGTCCGATCAACATCCTCCTGATTTCTGAGGTACCAGCACCAATCTCATAGAGCTTAGCATCCCTCAAGATCCTGCCAGTAGGGAAGTCGTTGATGTATCCATTTCCTCCAAGGCACTGGATGGCATCCAATGCAACCTCTGTTGCACGTTCGGCAGAGTACAAGATCACGCCGGCACAGTCTCGGTTGGAGGCATGTCCATTATCGCAGGCACGGGCTGTGGCATAGACATAGGATCTGGAGGCATTCAGTTTGGTGTACATGTCTGCAATCTTGCCCTGGATCAACTGGAATTCTCCGATGGGCTGGTTGAACTGCTTGCGCTGATGGACATAGTCAAGGGTGATGTCCAAAGCAGCCTGCATCAAACCAAGAGGTCCTCCTGACAATACCAAACGTTCATAGTCCAAACCAGACATGAGCACGTACACTCCCTTTCCAATCTCTCCCAAGACGTTCTCCTCAGGCACTTCACAGTCCTCGAAGATGAGCTCAGACGTGTTGGAGCCACGCATACCCAGTTTATCGAGCTTCTGGCCACGAGAGAATCCCTTCATGCCCTTCTCAATGAGGAAGGCTGTGACACCCTTGGGTCCGGCCTTGATGTCAGTCTTGGCGTATACAACAAGTGTATCAGCATCAGGACCATTGGTGATCCACATCTTAGTACCATTGAGGATATATTTGTCACCCTTCTTTTCTGCCTGAAGCTTCATGGAAACGACATCTGATCCAGAGGTATGCTCAGACATGGCCAAACCACCAACATGTTCGCCAGAAATCAGCTATAAAAAAAGAAAAAAAGAAAAAAAAAAAAAAACAATTAGTACACTTAATACGATTAATAATAATGACGATAAAAGTAACCCGCAAAACAAAAACTCATTTTTGTTGTTTACCTTGGGCAAGAACTTCCTCTTTTGGGCATCGGTTCCGTTGCGGTTGATCTGATTGACGCAAAGATTAGAATGAGCACCATATGACAAAGCAACCGATCCGGAAGCACGAGAAATCTCCTCCATGGCAACAGTGTGTTCCAAATATCCAAGTCCAAGACCACCATATTCAGTGGGGACAGTGATACCAAGGAGACCCATATCACCGAACTTCCTCCACATGTCCTATAATTTATTATAAAAACAAAAATAAAAATAAAAATAAATAAGAAGGGATGATAAAGTTTTCATAAATTACAAAGCTGCGCAAAAACTCCAATGAAGCAATTAAGTTTTTTTTTTTTTTTTTTTTTTTTTTTTTTTTTTTTATTTTACCATAGGAAATTCGTTCTTCTTGTCAATATCATGGGCACGAGGAGCAAGCTCCTCGTTAGCAAACCGGTGGACAGCCAAACGGAACTCGTTTTGTTCATCCGTCAAACCGGCCACATGGGCATTGTAAGATGAAATGAAGCGGACAGAGCCAGCACGCACGCCTGCTGTGCGCTGTGAAAAGGGTGATAAGAAGGAATTGTTATTAGTAAATTTTTTTTTTTATTTTTTATTTTTTCAAAGAATGGATCTTGCATAAATTGTATACTGATGAAAATGTCAATGCAAAAAAAAAAAAAAAAAAAAAAGCATGTAATAATGTCATACAGCAGTTGAAGCCAAGCTCGGCAAACGAGTGCTAGCTCTCTGAAGGAATGATCTGGCAAACATGGTTAAGAGCACCGGTAATGGCAATGAAAATTGGGTGTTGAATGAGTGGAGAGAGAGAGAGAGAAAGAGAATGGAGTGTGGGAGAAAAGGAATAAGGATGAGTAGCCTAAACTTCCCACGATCCCACAATAAGGTTTATATCCAGGACACGTACTCGGCCCAGGTATCAACTTCGTTTTAAAGTTTGTACGTGCGTGTACATGTACATTGCATGCATGTTGACACTTAAAGAAGAATTGATCGACCTTTATTGGTAATTTAAAAATACAAGAGCGTATGGGTAGCATGGATATGTGGAAAGAAAGTAGGGAGACAGTTTCTTTTTTTCTTTCCCTTTTTTCCCTTTCTTTCCTTTCATTCCCTCCTTTCTCTATTTTTTTTTTTTTTTTTTTTTTTTCTCTTCCTCTACAGATGGAACCGACTCACGGTTGTGCCAAAATACGTCAGCGCCAACCATGCTGGTCGCGTCTTCAAGACCTTGCGCATAACACCAATATCGCCGCTTCCAATCAGTTCTCTTTCCTGGTCTCTTCCAAATCCCTCAGTCTCCATTGCTGTCAACTCAATCATCAACTTGTCATCCGGTCCTTTGGCTTTGTATTCCAGGTCCAACTTCCATCCGTCACTAACATGACCACCCACATGTCGAATCACATAATGAGAATGATAGGGAAATGGATCCGACGACGATAATGACCATGATACCAAATGTGTATCAAAGCTGGCCACAGTCCAGATATAATTTGGATGGGTACATAACACCGTCAACCTACGATGACCCGTCTTGGGATCATACGAAACCTTCTCGGCAATGAGCTGAGGCGCCTGATGGACAAAGTCGGTCAATGGTCTATCTGTGTTGGCAATCGTCTTGTTTTGAGTCTGGGTCTTGATATAGGGTGTCGTGTCGATCACATAAGATTCCAAGAATTGGTTGAATGGATAGATGGCATTCCAGTCTCCAGGGTTGTTGTTGGGGCTGCGGAAGACAGCCTTGGTTGAAAACATTTCCTCGAGCTCAGTCACATAGGGATCATAAAAGGGACCTGGATCTGCGTGCGCAATATACATCATCGATTCTCCAGAAGTCAAGTTCTTCAGGTGCTGAGCAAAGACACGTTTTGGATGAAGTTCATTATAGGGTGAGATGAACATGGATGTGATCAACAAGATCGCCAAATGGGCCACAAGCAACAGGACAATCATCTTGCGCAACATTGAGGCTCCGAACCGATGGGTGAATGCCATGATGGGAGGACAGAACACAAATATAATAAAGCCAGTCAGGACTGCAACAATATTATCCACGGGGGCATCTACACCAATGCGACCAGTCAGAGGGATGAAAATATCCAACAAGCTGAAGCAGACAAACGAAAAATAGGCTGTAGGCAACAACGAGGCAACAAAGTAGGTCATATAATCCACGCGTGCAGACTCTACACCATCCTTCTTGGCTTCAGCAATGCGGAACTTGTTGAAGAATAGGCCTAGAGTTGAGCTGATCGAATAGAGCGCAAAGACGTAGCTGGAGGCGAGTCCTGTATACGAAGCAAGGCCCAAGCAAATGGTGTAGAACGCATGCACCGCAGAGAACGTGCTCAGTTCGTTCGCACCTGTGCTCGCTTTTTTATCATGGAAGAGGTACTGGACCGAGAACATGCCAACAAGAGCAATAGGTCCAAACAAAAGACAGGATAGCCACTCGTGCGAGAACCATTGCATGGGTTTGCCCAGTGACAACAGGAAGATCACTGACAGGTTAGGAAGGATCAGAGCCGCCATAAACGAGAAGAGGATAGAGACAGTCGCACGCAGGGTTGGGCGCGAGGCTTGAGTGGCCATGGCCAATAATGCGAGTCCTCCAACGACAATATGAATCTGTAATGCAGTCGACCAAGAATATGAGACAAAGAACTGGCCGAAGAAGTCAAAGAAGACCACACTGCTGGTCTTTTCCAAATTGATGAGCTCTGCCTCCTCAGTCAAATAAGTAGCCAATGCCAGGGTATTCTCACCCATGTGCTGGGGTAGACCTGTTTCCATGTACGAGTCCAGATCCAAGTGAGTATGGTAAAGGTAGCTGTTCTTATAGACTGCCATATCAAGTCCTGTTAAGTTTCCATGATCCACGAACTGACGGAAGTCTGTGTCAGAGAGAATGAGCCCAGTCGCAAATAGATCATTGGCAAGGACGGTGCCATGGGGATATGGGACAGTTCTGTAGGCATCGATCATTGTGCGTGAATTGGCTTGGAAGAGGATTTCAGGCCCGGAAGTTCCGCAGGCCTCCAGATTAACTACAGCTCTCACTTGATCCTTAAGTTCATGTGCAGTGATGAACGAGTGGGATGCATCCTGTAATGACTCTTCACCTCCGTTGAACACTTTTTTTTTTTTTTTTTTTTTTTTCAAATTTGATAAGGAATTATTTGTTAGCAGAAAGCATAGTCTATCTTACATAAGCAAGGTATAAGAGAAAAAAAAAAAAAAAAGAATACTTACAAAAAACAATACTGTTCTTCTTTGGAGCGGGTCGCTGGGACATCACACGGATGATTTCCATCATGACACCAACACCAAGGGCATCATCAACAGCACCTGGTGATCCCAACGTAGTGTCGTAGTGCGAGTTGAGCAAGATTGAATTCTGATCACATTCAGGTCCACATGAGAGTCTGACGATGATGTTGGTCATGTTGGTATACATCTTCATGACAACTATTGTTTGCAAATATTGTTGATGTTCATGTTTAGAGAAATTAGGAATTGAAGAATCCCGTTATCCCAAATGTTCCGATGGAAAAAGTATTGGTATTGCATGCATTCGTTACACACACCGAGGCATGATGTAAAAAAAAAAAAAAAAAAAAAAAAATGGACCCAAATTTAAATTTGTAGGGGAGAGTCATTGTAATACAAAGTTGATTTGGGATTGGCCAGAATTAAAAGGCGTGGACAGGGTCAGTGAGCATCAAGTGGGTGAAAGATCATCATTCACATCCCCCCCGGATCACAAGGACGAGACCAATGATCAATTGAAAAAATAACAGGAAACGAGAAAAGGAGGAAAAAAAAAAGAAAGAAAGAAAGAAAGACTGTTAGTTAAAGGCAATATGATTGTATTTGTCCCCTTATTCGGCTAATATGTGTCAACAAAGACCTCGTTTGCATTTGACTTTTGACTTTTGGCTTTTGATGTGATGCCACCCGTGCCTTGTTTTTTCATTGGGCGAAAGTATTTAGTAAAAAAAAAAAAAAATGTATGACCATTGTTGATAATGAAGGCCAAAGATCCTTCCAAATATTCCAGCAAAATGACTGTTGCTGTGCAAAAAAAGCTTTCTTTGGTCAAAGAGTGATGTAGTTGACACTGCTCTTTTCTCCAATGTCATTTCAGTAATACTGTCCTGGACATCAAAAAAAAAAAAAAAAAAAAAGAGAGAGAGAGAGAGAGAGAGAATAATGAAAGAAAGGGAGGAAACTTGCCTTTGGACATAAAGTCAAACCGATGAGAACCATCTCCGACTTGGACCCACATATCAAATTTAGGCCAAGGTTGCTCCAGGTCCTGAGATGCTCCATTCGTACCAACTCCCTTTGGCTGTAATGGTTGTTGTTGTCTTTTCAGATTTGCGATATGGGCGTCCTCTTTCAACTGCAAGAGCTCTTTGATCAAATAATTCTTTGTGTCCAACTCTTGTTCTGTTCCGACCACACGATAACCAATGTCTTCTGAAAGATGTCTTACTACTTTCCGGACATTGGTCTCTGAGAACTGCACTTGGCCCGTTATCGGGTTTACGGACTCATGAACAGGTGTGGGAAGAGCGTAATGAATCTGATACATGATCAAGACTATAGCAGCAAGAAAGCTCAGGAAGATAGCCCAGGCACGGAAGATGATCCTGTTGGATGAAAATGACGAATGGATTTTCGTCGGTGGAGCTCCATATTGATCATATTTGCTAGTCTTGATGGGTAATGATGAAGTAGCATATTTTAGATGATGCTGCTGATGATGGTCATCTTGATCGGAAGGTTCTACCCTGAACTGACGCTGCTTCAGCGCTTGATATGCCGCCATTCAATCTTTCTTTTCTTGCAGCTGATGGGGAAAGGCAGGCTCAATAGTATATATATATAAATATATAAAAGAGGCAGGTAGAGATAGTCGTAAAAAAAAAAAAAAAAGGTAAGAAGAAGAAGAAGAAGAAGAAGAAGAAGAAGAAGAAGAAGGTGAAGAAAAAGAAGAAGAAGAAGAAGAAAAAGAAAGAGAAAAAGAAAAAGAAAAAGAAAGTGGAAGAATAGGAAGAAGGAAAGCAAAAGAAAAGAGAGATGACTGCAAATCAAAAATCAAGGTTCCAAAATAAGATTAAAGAAATTGACCAACAGCCCTGTGATGTTTACAAAGTTTCTCACAGTCCTTTCTCAACATTCTGTGTGTCTGATGTTACCTTTGCGACATTTTTAGATGAATTATGGAGACCATCTTCTCTCTCCCTCTCTCCCTCTCTCTCTCTCTCTCTTTCCACTTTAGAGCCCCATGTCAATGTCAACCCTTATCGCCATGTCAACCGTTATTTTATCTATTTATTTATCTATTTATTTATCTATTTATTTATCTATTTATCTATATATTTATCTTATACCTAACATGTATATATTTCACTTTATCGCCCTTTTATCCAATTGCTGTGCCTCACTGCCTCTTCCTTCACTTCCCGCCCAATCATTGCCCTCCTTTCTGTCCCTGGCCACATCCAATCGCACACACCCCATTGGAGGCCAACTGAGCTCTATTCTTTCCTGCCAATTAAAAAAAGGTTCTATGCCGGGGTTTATTTTTTAAAATCTACTTGCTTTACTGAGACAAGATAAAAATAAAAATAATAATAATAATAATAATAATAATGCCAATGGTATGAATGCGCTTATGAAGCAAATTATATTAAAAACATTACTTAAATATTAAATACTGTTGTTAAACTTGTCGACGTTCAAGCCAAAAAGCCTGCTTTCCTGTCAGTATCCAGCAGACCTCGTCCAAAGCTACGGCTGCCTCCCCGACCAACGTTGGCACTGGCCAGAATACCTCCTACAGGACGGACTTTGGCTGAATTTTTGGCCGAATTGTATAGCCACAGACCCCAGAATGTTAGACACACTCCCGTCCATTGCGTCGCCCCAAGTGTTTGATGGAAATAGATGATACTTGCCACAATCACCACAATACGTTTGACCAATGATGCAATCGAATATGTCACGGGCGAGGTTATGGCCAGGACCGAGAATGCAAAGATGTTTTGGAAAAAGTGTGAGGTACCGTTCAGGAACAACAACCAGGCAATACCCCAAAAGTTAGATGAGTATACAGCATGATTAACACCAGTCTCCTCTGGGAACAAAAGTCCCACGCCTTCGGCATAGAGCCATATAGGGATCATACAAATGGCTGCCATGGTGGATGAGTAGAATAGAATGTTGATCTTATCGAGCTTCTGAGCGTTCGTTCCAATGTCCTCCACAGGATCATCCTCTTTGGTAACCTCCTTGTTTCCAAGTCCTCCAAGCTTCTCTTGTTTCGCCTTATTGCTGAATAAGATCTTTTTCGTAAACACGTTCTGTGTCACAAAAACGAGTGTAGATGCAAGAGCACACACCAAACCAACGAGATTGTTAAACTCCAGTGAAAGACGACAAGCGAGCATTACTCCTGCAGTCAATGGAATAAGTGAGATATAAACATCTCTATTATAGGTCGTTCCAAGAATAACACGGTAGAATATAACCGTGAATAATGGTGAAAGCGCCTAAATCATTGTAAAAGACAATTTTTTTTTTTGTCAGTGGATTGTGTAATTATTGAGGAATAAAAAAAATAATAAAGGAGGGTCATGCATTCAACCCATAATGGACAGTCCCCGATTATGGTTTGATTGCTGCCGATGGAAGCGATAGCCTTTTCTAGTCCAAACCCCCTTGCTCAAGCCTGCGAACCATGCAATGTTGCGTCTTCATTTCATCATTATCAGGCACCCCTTGATAATTATTCTTGATAATGCACAAGGGGTGTATTTTTTTTTTGTTGTTGTTGTTGTTGTTGCTTTGCTCACCTTAATTGTGTGCACAAAGCTCAGTGGGACTCGGCTAATGGCCACACTGGAGAACATATGTCCCACAACCTGAAATCCAACTAAAGGTGCGGTCATTTGCAAAATGCCCATCGTGGGCTTACGGATCGTTGTCATCTTGAACACAGATCCAAGGATAAAGCAGAACAGTGACACAAACACAAACTGTACAAATGTAAGGGTAACGGGGTATCTGAATTGGTTCATGATCTGCTTGCCAATATTGTTGGTCACTGCCGAGGACAGATACCATAATAGGCAAAGCAAAGGCAATTTGCTGCTTCTGTAAAGTCTGAGCAAAACGCCTCGAACTGAGCTAGCATTCATACTCAATCCTGTTGCGGTCGATGATGACGAACCATTTATGGAAGAGCGACTTGAAGGCAAGGACAGCTTACTGTTGGTTGATGAAATGGCTTCCTGAGCAGAATAGACCACCTTGCTGAGACCTTGATTCAACGCTGGAGGTAAAAACGTTGCTACACCATTGAGCGCAGATCGAGTATTCTTCTTTAGTTGCTCTTTTTCGTCATCCAGGTAAAGCTGCTCCTGTTGCTGCATCCGGAATTGGTGCTGATCGTTAAGATATTGTGTTTGATTTGGTGGACGACTACCAAGCGTATTGGAGGTACCCCCCATGTGATAGATGTTTGATCCAGTAGGATAAGAGGCATTGAGGCCATGTGTGATGCTGCTAGACGTCGAGGGATCATGCAAGGAGGGACCCAGTGTTGAGCTCAAGGCAGGCGAGGTCGAACGCAAAGCTGGATAAGACTGTGGTTGATACAAATGGCTAGTCGACAATGGCGACTTTGGTAAAGAGGATATTGGTGTATTGCCTGAAAGGCTCAAGCCATTGATATGGCTGTCATCGTAGACAGGAGTTGAAGCAATTGTGCTCGGTAATGTGGGTACAGGACTTGAAAAAGGTGAAGAAGCAGTAGAGGCCAAAGAGGTTGGTGTGAGGCGAGATTGCTGCGTTTGCTGCAGAGTGTGGTATACGTTAGGATGAGAGCTAGGCGAAAGGTTCTCTGGTGGGGAAGCACCGCCAGAAGAGAAGGAGGTCCTTGGCGTTGGAAGCTGCTGGACATGCACCATCAATGGATTCTCTATACTAGTCCCATTACTGATACTATGATCATTGAAGAATGGTATACTGTCATTATTTTGTTGACCTGGGGTCTCGAAAAGAACATCAGCGGTAGAGATCTGTTGTTGTTGCTGCTGATGTTGCATTTGTGAAGCTTGATGAGCTTGGTTTCTGTGGACAGGTGTTGCTGCAGCTGATGCAGCTGATGCAGATTGATCCTTTGGTTTTGCTGGTTGGTACAAGTGAGGCTGGCAAAGGGGTGGCACACTTGTGGCAGCAGTAGCAGTGACCATTCTTAAAAGGATGGCTATAGTTGATAAGTAAGAGTAGGGAGAAGTGGTCTTATTGAGAGTAGAAAAGGACAACACACAACACAGACCAATCAGGAGATGAGAAGAGGATGGTGGATGAGAGAGACAAGGATGGATGAATAAAGAGCAAGGATAAGAGAAACAGGAACAGGAATAGGCTGGGAACCATGCTATTCAGAAGTCTATTTTTACATTACCAGCCTATAGACTGATAAGCAGATCTGAACTCATTTACTCATTTATACAAATGCCAGGGGGGTTTAGGATTTCCGTCTGCTCTCTTCATAAGATTAGCTGCTCATACATGGAGTGTTTATTCGATTTACCATCAATATACACTTACAAACATCTTTGCCCTGTCAGTCTATATTCTTCCCCTTTCGATCTCTTGATTAAGTGCCCCATGGTTTACTGATGTGTCTCCACCTTAGCGGCTATCTGTAGAGGCGGCACATTAGTTTGTGAAACAGTGCACCGTGGGAGTGAAAAGAAACCAATCCAATCTGCACTGTTGTCTGTTTCTGTTCATCTTGGTGGCTTGGATGCCAATGCTTCTAAAACCATACCCTTTCAAGTTCCATTCCACGTTCAATATGCTTCAGTACTTCAGTACCATCAAGAAAAAAAAAGAAAAAAAAAAAAAACAGAAGAGAAAAAGAATGGCATTTCACTTTTATGCCAACCAAATCTACAATGGTGATGGAAGCATTCGAAATGTGTGTCATTTTTCAGAGGTAAGAGGCTCATACAGTCCAATGTGTGTACTGAATGAATACATATCTAGGCAATCGAACGTTGCGCAACGTTTATCGTGTTTATTGCATTAATATCGCTCATCCTCTTTCTCCTTTTAGGAAAATGAACCGAGCCCGGATTGGGCCTTGCAAAATTCAGGGTCCTTGGACTGGAGCTCAATAAGTCAGACAATGTACTTAAAAAATGACAAAGACAAAGAAATACGGCAGCTGTCGCCTGTAGAGCGCTTATTAAGAGTCTCTTCTATTCAGGAGACCGATTTGCCGCTAATTGGCTCTGAAGATCACGATCAGATTGTGGAAGAACATTTGAGTGTTCAAGAGTCTGTCTGCAAGTTTGTCGAGCCCTCAAAGACTCTAGCCATCGCCTTCAGACACCGTTTTCAAAAAAACGTACGACACGCTTTAGCGTTTACATACAGTGCGATAACAATTCTGTCCAGTGCTAGAACGGTGGAGTTGTACTCTTCTGGAGACTATGTGGGTACTTTCCGAGGAGACCCATTACCTGGTAACCCCGATAGCCTAGCTTCTTCAACTTTTAATAATCGAATGAAGCCTCAGTTATTCAGGATAAAAGTTAATGAAGACTACCCGCGAAAATGTCGTGATCTGTTGTTCAAGGTGACTGAAAAGAAAAAGAAGAAAAAGAAAAAAACGTTAGGGAACATACTAGCAGTCAACTCAAAGATATTACATTCTTCAGTTTTTTGTCCCCAAATCGCAAGGTTCAAGTCTTAACTTGCATTGGCTGGTGATTCAGGGAAAACTACTCCAACAAGATGAATCATCAGCCGTTGCGGCTTCAACAGCATCAACTGCAGATTCTTTACCAACACCTTCTTCAGAAACAACAATGGCAGCAACGTCAGGATTAGTATCAAACGTGTTTCCTCCTCTTCCTTTCCTACTAGAAAACTCTAGAGTTTCTTTAGTATCAAGGAATGACCACAACGCCTCCGGAATCGATCTTGAAAAAGTCAAAGCCTTGATGGGCCAGATGCAGATTGATAGTTTACCACAAGGGGCTAAAGATTTAATGAGAGTAATGGAGCACCATCAACTGTCATCAACTATCCAAAACCAGGGACACTTGACAAGCACAGCAATAACATCTGGTCCGGCCTCTCAACCTTTATCGATATCTGCTCATGATATCTCATCTTCAGATACTATGCCATCAGAGCCTGCTACAAACAAAACCGCCAAAGAGCAAATTGTCTACGCAACAAAGGCGGACCTTGCTCAGATGGAGGCTCGAATTATGACCACAATTGATCACCGGTTACAAGAATTAGAGGATCGAATCTTGAGCAAACTACTGAATGCAAAGCAAAGATAACTATTTACATTTTTTTATTATTATCACTAATGAATGGGAGCACTATATATGAAAATACTTCTGTTTATCCGCAACATGGATTAAAGAGGTCTGAAGTCAAGTTGTTAAAATGCCCATTTTTTAAGTGCATGCTGGGGCTTCCAGGTTATTCAAGCGATTGCCATTCTTAAGGAATATTCGTCGCAGTTCCCGGTGAAGATGGATAAGTAGGGATAGTAGGATCTGATCCCTGTCTTGTCGTTTGGATAGATCCATAGCCTTCTCCTGGGATTAACAATCCTCGTCGTCCTGCTCTTCTCCTTCCTCCATCTGCATTCATTGCTCCAATGGCGCTCAATAGGCCCCTAGATTCGATATCATCCATATCTTCCCCGTCTTCCAGAGCAGGATCTACTCCAAATCCATGTCTGCAACCTTGTACTAGATTAAATACTAGAGCTCCTACGAATACGAGTAAGAGTAGCCATTGAGTGTAATAGAATGCAATGCCAAGTCCTGGTGTTCCCAGAATAATCTTCAAAACAATTGATGAAGTGACAGTTGGAGTGCAGAGTTCAATAGGAGCACCAATATGGCATGGAATGATCAATGTAGGATAGTCGCTGCAGTCTCTAGTTGAATTAGTGATAGTGTGGTTGCACTATATCAAAGACTAATGTTAGTTTCAAGGATTCATCTGGCCTATGTCTTTCGCTATTTCTGAAACACTTTACGATAGACTTACATATTTTTGACTACCAAACATTGAGTAATCAGGGGCAACAGTCATAGTAAGTGAATAGTACATTCCTGTAAGACTAAGCATCAGGAGCATGGTGGCTGCTAACAAGCCTTGTGGCTGTGTTGCGGCTCTTCGGAACTTGTACAAATTAACCCATAGAAATCGAATACCGATGGATATGATGCCCTTGGTAGTGGCCCAGAACATGTAGAGAATGATCATTAACATTAAGATGTAGTCAACAGGAAAGAACTAGTGTTGCATAAAAGGTTAGTGTTAGTATATGTTGAGCTGAGCTGAGTAACACATATGTAATCGACCTTGAGTGTCTATCGGTTACTCACTGGAGACAGTTCCAAGAAAAGTAAGTTGAGAGGATTAGGGAGGTTTGGATGTGTCAGAATATATCCACATGGAGCTCCGCAGCCCTCCTCTTTCAGGTTATCAAGCGTTGTGATGGCGATAGACGTGATCAGCAGTATAGTAAGGGTTGTCGCTGCAAGTCCCAATACAATCTCAAATGGCCGGACAATCCAATGACACTTGTTTGCCCAACTATCTCTAGTCCTCTGCACCATTCTCGACCGGCTCTCCAGGATCAGCTCCTCTCTTTCAAGTTCATTGATCGCAAGACGATCACGTTCTGAAATCTCACAGTTGCTTGTAGGGGGATAACGGTTCCTGATGGCGTTGAGTCGTTCTCTATTCGCAATTAATTCTGCATTAGTTTCATTGACCTTTGCTGAGATGGATTGGTAGCCAGCTAATAGATGCATAGGTAGCAAGGAAAGTCCTGGTGCCTAGAGTATAAAAGAAATGAATTAATTTGTGCGACCAAGATGCTATGAATTGACTGATTTGAAACACTCTAGTGGATGATGGTTCTGCATTGCATACCGTGTAAAAGACAAGAACTAACATCCCGATAATGGACAACACTCCTGCGACAAACGCGAGCGCACCAGGTCCATCTAATGCAGCCCAGCCGACAAAGAGAAAGAAAAGAGATGATGGTTAGTAATGTGGGCTATCATTGGAGTGATTTCAGATGACGAAGTGACGTGAGAATGAGGTTGAGCATCTTTCCACTAACTATTATGCAAACCATAAACAGCTTACCCAAAGCAGCTAGTATTTTCCGAAGCCATTCAAGATCTCTGTTATCATGATCATTGGGCTTGATGAATAGACCTGTCACCAATAAAATACAGGCAATGACGATAAAAAAGGCTGTGTACTTGAGAGAGGCCATCAGTCGTCGCTGCACTGTTTGGTCCTCTTCGAATTCCTCAAAGTAGAAATATGCAAGTGGGATCCAAAAAAAGCAGAAGCTTGCAATCAGGCCATATGCGACTATAGCGCGCCAAGAAAGTATATACAAAGCCGTCATCATGACCATCAGAATTATTCCAAGGTCGCACGATCATAATCATTATTTTTGGCATAAAGTCGTTGAACAAAAAAAAAAAAAAAAAAAAAAAAATTGGTGCACGATAATCAAGTGCAAGTATTTTGTTAATATTGTTTATCAATGTTTAAAGTAAAGAAACCATTGAAAGAGCTGAGTTTCATTTACAAAACATTCAACTGCGCTTTCACGAGGAGCAGGAGCAGAACCGATCTGTCTATCCATTCCATTCTCACTGCATGAAGGCGACTTGTTGCGACATGATTAAGTAAAAAACTGCACGTTTGTGTCTTTACCATAGTAGACGACGCTTACGACAAGTTGCATGCTGGCTATAACTTCGTCCGTAGCCCAGGGACGTCTAAGCCCTGTTGCAGGGTCCAAAGTCCGCGAGACCAAGAAGATGTCAATTGGAAAGAGGGTAACAGTTGAGAGACAGAGTGTAAGAGCAAGGATGGTGATGATCATAGCGAATGGCTCTCTGTCTCTTGCGCTGGAATAGTATACTGTGAAAAATATGGAGAAACCGAGTAGAATCTAAAGAAGGCGTTGGGGGTGGTGAATTACATTGGATAATGTGTCATTATTAGACTAAAGGCTTCCACAACCATGTCTTCTCCCACTGGGGTATCTAAAGCCTTGCGACAAAGAAGTTTTTTTTTATTTTGCTTTTATAGTGGTGGCAGCTTTGTTTCTCTTACAGCGACCATGATGCCAAATACACCCCATGCACCAACAACATGAAGCAAGTTTTCAACCATGACTGAAATGTGAACAATTGTGAGTGGTCGTAGAAGTTCGTTTTATTTTTTTAAGCCTTGCAACAAGAAGTTATGAGAAGTATGCTGTGTAAAAAAAAGGAGTGGCTAGAAGCTGAAGAGCTGAAAATGCTAGAGGAAATAGATTCTAAAACGAAAGCAGTCACTCGAAGGCACCTCTATTGTGTTGAAGTGGAATACGCCTTCTGCACTAGGACTGAGGGGCATAGATAACCATGACAAGCATAGGATGCGTTGAAAGCAGATTCGATGTCAAGGCAATGCTGATTTCGCTTACGCTCAGTCCGAGCAGGCCCTAAAACACGATCGATATCAATACGTCAGTGTTCATTTCGGACAGCATCTCGAAGACGCCCTCTTGTTGCCTTTGTTGCAGCAAGTGCAAGCAGTGAGAGCTGAAGAGGAAAAAAAGAAAAGAAAAAAAGAGAGAGCGAGATGAAGTAAATACTGTCTAGCCAGAAAAATAACAATGACATCGTACTGGAGACTAAGATCAACTAGCCAACCTACAGAATCTGTTTATGCCAGTACTCAAGAGCTACAGGGTGCCATGCGAAATATGAGTTCCTAAAGTTACACAGTATATTCGTTGTCCGAGAAAAAGAATGGACGGGGGACAAGGATCCTTGGACATGTGTCATCCATCCGCTTAAGAATGATCATGATAGGGTCTTAGTGAAGGTGATTAAAGTTGCTACAATACTATTTACAAACCATTGCGTGAAAAAATATATTTCTGTGGTTGCTAGTTGCGCTATGCAGAATGTGGTATAGCTAAAGAGAAAACCAAATCTCACCTTCGCTCAATTCCTTTTTCTTCTTTTCCTTACTATTACTTCTTTTCCTTAAGCAATTTCTTTCGTAGCGTTGAAATAAAAAGCACGCAATGGTTCCTTGAATGCTACTATTGGCATTGTGTCACTGCCAGAATTCTCATGCCAAGAATCCATATCCTGAATCTTTTTTTTTTTTTTTTTTTTTTTTTTTTTTGGGTATGATGCTCCTTAAAGCAATTCTGTCCTAAGAAAGACTTTGCATGTAACGTAAGCTCCGTTCTGTCCGAGAAGTAGTTTCCTTGCCTTCATTTAGACTCTTGAGCCTACAGTTGACGCATGTCATCCTGCCTTTAGTACCCCTGTCTTCGCTTCTTTCAGCTCTTACTAGGTAATGAAGTCCCAATAGATGTCGGTGAGGATTTGGAGTAGAGTTGTTTTTAGTAATGTATTTGCTTTTTTGATATCTTGATAGTAATTTCAGGGTATTCCTCAGCTTCAAATTCCCTTTTTGAGTGCCTTTACTTGATGACAACTTGGGGCTGGAGAGTGATAGGTGTTGGTTTACAAGATTCAAGCGAAACCGACGATGTCCGTCTTTCCTCGTCGATTTGTTATTGGTACGCTATACTATGTATGAATTGACGATACCTGTGTCTAATAGCCACAAGAAGAGCGGCACCCAAGTACAACTCTGCACTCATCTGAGCAGTGTAGTATTGACGAAGTTGGTCTGCGATATTAACCTCACCCATATATTTGTTGTAATCATCAATGATGCGAAAGATGGGTAGTTGATAGAATGCATCCTGCTCAAAGTTTGTGTCACATACAATGGTGTTTAACAGTTACTACTGCTCAGTGCTAAGCAAAATCCAGTCACGCCTTTTTTTTCACTTCCATGCCTCCATTCCCACATTCCATCAACAGCAACATGGACAGTCTTAAGTTAAATCCTTTGGAGATTCCGGAAATCCTCTTACTCATTGGCGAGTCGCTCGACCGAAGCGATCTTCTAAGCTGTATCCGCGTCTCCAAGAATTTTCATAGGATTTTTATCGGCCTCGTATGGAGAGAGATCACTATCACATCGAGCAGAAATCCTACTGGTAGAACAATATATAAGCATAAGGGATACATCAAAGAGATTATATTTAATGATTACACATTCAGAGCCTCCTTCCCAAAGATGTATGGGCAGTTACAGGGCCTCAAGTCCATTACATATGGAAAGAGATGTAAATGGCCTAAACCGATCCACCTTGTCAACCAGATCAAGGTTCGCAGCTCCATCATCACTAGCTTTCACTTGACCGCAATAGAAGCTTCACTAGAGCTGTGGAAAGCTTTATTGGAATGCACCAACCTCAACCATTTGGAGGTTTATCACGTAGATATCGAAGTTGCAACCGACTTATTCCTTCAAGTCTGCAAAAAAGTTAGGCACTTGGAATTGGATAATGCAGCCTTTCAGCCACCTATTAACTTCATGAGTAGTGGCGACAGCGAATATCTTCTCCCAAATATACACACGTTGCGTATTCATAATGTCTCGATAGTCAACAATCGATTCTCGTCCACTGGCTGGTATTGTCTCGGGATGTTGGTTAAGAATTGTCCAGCATTGTGTTCACTGAATATTTGCAACTACTCCGAGGGAGACCCAGCTGCTCAAGCAAAATTCTACAGGGTAGTACATCACCAGCGTCCTTGGACTCTGAGTAATCTATCAGATCTATCTATCAATATGCTAATCTATGACAAGGATATGGCAACACTTCTCAGGCGGATGACTAAATTAAAACGGTTATGCGCCCCTTATGGTCTAATTGATAAGCTCACTTTACAGGAATTGCTAGCTGACAAGCAAGAGGTGATGGATAGTGGACAACTAGTACAAAAGACTAGACTCTGGAGGCTCTGTGAGACCGTCGAGACATTGAAGTTGAATAGACGCTCCGGTTTTGCTCAGACTATTCTATCAAACTGTCCGCGATTGAAAAGCCTGGTTGGGGTTAGTATTACGGTGACAGAGATTATCGAAGGAGCAGAATGGGTTTGTACTGGGTTGACTCAACTGGCTATCGATCTTAAGGTAGATGTTGATCAAGAGACTGAAGAAGGCATGACAAAGACACGCATTGCCTTTAGACGACTTGGCAAGTTGACACAGCTAGAACATATTGATCTAGCAGATTGGAACTCATATTTTGAAGTAGAGTGGGCCTCAAGGGGTGTATATAGGCGGTCGCTAGACTTGAGATTAAAATCAGGTCTGGATGAACTAGCCAATCTGAAGAGACTACGTTCGCTGAGTTTTGAAAGGGATAAACACCAGAGAATACAGCTTGAGGATGCGGAATGGATGGTGAACAATTGGCCAAACCTTGAATGCGTGCTTGGTGATCTGAACGAGAGCAGTGTAGCTACTTTGCTGAAAAAGCATAACATATCCACTAACCAATATTAAAGAAGAAACGAAGAGCATTGTCACATCCTATCCTAACACAGAGACAGGGACCTTACACATGAGCCTTTTAGTGCATATCCACTTCCTGAAAATTGCAATACAATCTATATGATGGTGATGATAAGGACCATTGTAGTAATAAAAACATTTACAAGAATTACACATTGCAAAAGTAACCTTTACAACCAATGTTTGTGTCAATATGAAAGTGCTTTTTCTTTTATGGCTGCCCAACGAGTTGTGATTTAGCTGAAGAGAAAGCCGAATCTCGTCTTCGTTTGAATCCCCTTTCTTCTTTCTCTACTATGGCTTCTTTTTCTTAAACAAGACTTTTCATAGCGTCGATATAGAGAGTACGCAGTTGTTCTTGGAACGCTCCTATCACCATTGTCTCACCGCCAGAATTCTCTTGCCAGATATAGTATCAAACTTTTACTTTTACAACTATACATCTCGTGTTTGAACACATCAGACATACTCCTTTCTTTTCTACGCTCTGAATGTTTAAATTGTACCGGTAAAACATTACTGAGTGTTCGATAGAATGCTAGATGGCCATCCTGCTCAAAAGGAGTTTGTAACCGTGTCTGCACTTGTACGATGGTGTTTATACGGAAGTATTTTCTTATTTCTTCAGACATGTGCGGTCAACTGAAAAAAGATATTGCAGCTGCGCGAAAGAGCAACGATCTTCACTCCCTCACTTTTCCCATTTCCTCTCACATAATCCACTCTGAGCATCTCAATAAATAGCCGCATGAACCTCTTTAACAATGCAAACTTTCTTGCTGACTGCTAGAGCCTTTATGTATGCTGCAAATGAGCTGTTCGTCTCTTATCCAAACATATTTCATAAAGTCCAAGAGATCTTGCCATGCAGTCATGGAAATCTATACATGAGGAGCCAGTGCTCCTCCGGTAAACTAAAGTTCGCTGGCGCGCCGGAGCTATGTTGTTGCTGGGCATTTTAACGCTTTATCTAATTTTTATTCTATTAACTCATTTATTATTTACCAATCGGGATGTTTTGTGAATCCACAGGAAGGAAAGTTTCTTTGTGCAAAGGCCTTTCATTAGCTATTGGTGAATCCCCCTCCCTTGGCCTTGTCAGGAACTTTCACGGCCATGCCTACAAACAGATAATATAAAGAAAGAGTCTGGCTCAAGCAAGCCCTTAGTCTTTCATCCTGCAGTCCTTCTCTAGCTTACCTTTACACATGTTAGTTCCCCTTCTACTTTCAAGCTCTAGACTTTCAGCGATTCGGTCCTTGTTCTTGCCCATAACACGCTTCTCTTACTTTGTGGCATCCGATGGTGTCCCTTGTAAATTTACCTTTATTTCCTTCTTTATTTTTCCTTACCCCTCTTTCCCTTAGCGGAGATACACTTACTTTTTACAACAGTCTAGTCTTTTCTTTTATATTTTCTTTTATTCTTTTTTGACACTGCTGAACAATGTAATGCTGGTGAGTCAGTGATGGTATGGTGTACCCTAATACAAAAGTGAACCGGTACACCAAACCCAATGACGGAGGAAATAAAGAACTTGCTATCTATCGCGTCATATACGTATAGGTCCTCGTAGCGCACCGCGACTAAATATTTGGATACTTTACTACACCTGTGATTTGATAACACAGCGCTTATATGGTAGCGGCAGGTCGTGTTTACATCCTCATTGTTATAAAGATAATAGTAATCTTTTATCTTGTGAACGAGGCATCTCTTAGATGAATATTATTATACCCGAAGAGAGGTGTCTTTGATGAGAGGACATACAAGAAAGGCAAACCTTCACCTACGACGGAGTCACACATTACCAATCCCTCTTCTGCTAAAATGACTTTCCGCCCAGGGTGGTGTCATGAGAAAAAGTAAAATTTATTATTTTAGATCTTTTATTGGCCATAATGGGTACGATCTTCATGCAGTTCTTCAATAGAAGATTGTTGGCAAATGCTTTTTCAATAGTTCTAAATTCTCGGCGCTAATTGTTTTTGAAAAGGGGCCTTTATGGCTCTAAGATCATCAAGTTGTCATGCCCATAACACGAATCTTTTGACTTGGATCTCCTCTTGTTCAACAGGAAATGTTCGAGATGTAAACACTCTTGTGGTATTGGAAGGGATGACAATCGTTATGCTTTGTGAAGTATCCCACATAACAACGTTAAAATACTTAACATCCATGTTCAAAAAGTGTGAACGACAATAAAACATGTGAAACACGGAAACAACCAAAGCTGTATTTTTCTCTTACAAGTAGTCCTACGAAATGAAGTACTCCATTGTATGGTGAGCGTCTTCGTTTGAGGCAAGATATTCCTTGCAGTGATATACATGGGGCTGATATAGTTTTTTGCTATCATGTCAACATTTTCATTTCTCTATTTCAGAAAAAAAAGAAAACCCATGTTGGTATGTTTTGTATATCAGTACGATACACTGTTTATATTCATTCCACCAGGCCCTGAATTGAGCGTATACATCACAAGTATCAAAGTAACTACGAGTACAGTCTCTCAAAGTTTTTCAAAGAAGATATCATTTTTTCAAGGATGTCTACTTGGCAGACCTGCTTCTCCATCTGAAGTTTTGTCTCGCAGGCGCTAGTCTTTGTTCGTTCTCGTCCTCTATTCTTCTGTCAATAATTATGAAGTCTTGTAGTTTTCACAGTAGATGATCATAGAAGAAAATATGGAGATGACAATTCGATTTACAAACTCGACAGTATCACTGTCTAATGAAGAATAGGCTCATTACAACCTGGGACTCCATACGGCCCCCCACAAAGAGAGCGGAAAGAGCGGGGCCCTGAACATTCCTGTTTTTGGACCCTGACTTTTTTGCTCAATCCTTTTTAGCTGACCAAGTTGAATAGTATGACGACTTAAGCTTATTATCCGAGAGCCGGGACCATATATGTCCCGTCCTTTGCTCCCCCCTTCTTTTCTCTCATTCTTGCTTTTCTTTCTTCGTGTGGCTCACTATCAAGAAGATGCAATAAGATCTCTTAATTCCAGTAATAGTCACATGATATTAGTGGTTTCTTATTTCCTCCCAGGGACTCGCATTTTCGCCTTCCTTTCTTGTTTTTCTTCAGTTCCAGCCTCTCCTTTTTTACACATGGACAGCATGGAAAACGTGGACAAGGAAGACAAGGTGGACAACATGGACAGCGTGGATAACGTGGACAACGTGGAGAGTGTGGAGGAGATGGGCACTGTGGAGGAGATGGACACCGTGGAGGAGATGGACACCGTGGAGGAGATGGCCGAAGCAATTAACATTGCACCGACATCTCAAACTATTTCCTCCTCGTCTCAGCAATCAGCCATCACCAATAACCAACCGGCTACGCCCCTACCGCAAACTCAGACCCCAAACGGATCTTCTTCACGTCAAACTCTCGCCTTTTCAAAACGTAACTCAGCTGTCACAGTAGAAGCTATCAATGAGTCTACTGTGGAGATCGCACCACGCCTTGTGATTGAGAAGATGGTCCTCATTAACTTCAAATCCTATGCTGGTCGTCAGGAAATTGGGCCCTTTCATAAGTCATTCACATCCATTGTAGGACCTAATGGCAGCGGCAAGAGTAATGTCATTGATGCATTGCTTTTCGTTTTCGGATACAGAGCCAGTAAGATGCGTCAAGGGAAGCTCTCAGAGCTTATTCACAATTCATCAGGTGCTGAAAATATTGACAGCTGTGCTGTGGAGATTCATTTCTGCGAGATCATGGACCTGGTAATACATTATTTTCTGCTTTTTCATCTCTTATTGAAATGTGCCCCATTTGCAGTGAAATCGATCGACCACTATGGTAAATATTTACCAGTCATTTCAATACCTCATACATTCTGTTTCTCGTAGCCAGGGCCTGATAATTTTGAGCGAATTCAAGGTTCAACTTTGGTGGTGTCTCGTGTGGCCTACCAGAACAACTCTAGCAAATACTTTGTGAACAACTTTTTGAGTTCTTATACTGCTGTAACAACACTCTTGAAGGGCCGAGGCATTGACCTTGATCATAAAAGATTCCTAATTCTACAGGGTGAAGTTGAATCGATTGCTCAGATGAAGGCTAAGGCGCAGAATGACCATGAAGATGGTCTACTGGAATATCTAGAAGATATTATCGGCACATCAGCATACAAAGAGACTATTGAAAGTTCTGCAGTGGAGCTAGAGGCATTGAATGATGAGCGCTCAGAGAGATTGACAAGGGTCAAGTACGTCGAAAAAGAGAAAGACAGTTTGGAGGTAAGATTCTTTTCTTGCTATAGTATTAAGGCATGCTAATATAGTATGTTATTTATCTTTTTGCTAATCTAAGCATAATATTCTAACTGTGCCCCACACACTAGGAAAGAAAAAGGGAAGCAGAGTCATTTTTGAAGGACGGGAACAACCTGGCTTTAAAGCAGTCTGCACTTTATCAGATTTACCTTTGGGAATGCAAAAAAAAGGCAGAAAAAGAGGAGAAACAAGTTGTAAGTATATACTTGACAGAGCTGTGTGCTTCTTCGATTCTATTACAAACTAGTACTCATCAGTCTGGATCCGATAACACATTAGGCTCAACTATCAGCTAAGCTTGAGGAGGATCAGAACAAACATAAAGGGCTTCGAGATGAGATTCAGGCTTTGGAGACAGAGCACAATGCTAGAGTCAAGGAATATGAGGTAACCACTTCTGAAAGTTTTGCCCATTGCAAATATCAAGTGTGTATTTTTGATAAATTTGGAACTAACACAATGTTTCTCCACCCTGAATCAATAGAAAATAGACAAAGAGACAAGTGAAGTTCTCAAACAGTTAGCTAAAATCGATCGTGAAGACGTCCAGATGCAGGAAAACAGGAAGCATTTGAAAAGCAAAGAGAAAAAAATCACAAAATCGCTTGCCGCTGTATGTTCATCCATCATCACTTTGGTTATCACTACCACTAACTCCTTGTCGTCGCCATTAAGAACGAAAACCTCTCGCTTACAATACGCTATATATCTTACAATTTAGGACAAACACTCACTCGCTGACAACCAATCCTGGGTCCGCAACCATGAAGCAGATCTTGTCAAACATCAAGCAGAACTCGAAAAGCTTGAAAAAAATTTAGAGGCTGCAGAAGTGGAACTGGAAAACATTCGTGAAAGTCTCAAGGGCAAAACAGAAGAGTTTACTCAGCAGATTGAGGAACATCAAAAACAGCTCGCGCCGTGGACAGCCAAGATTGTAGGCAAGCAAAGTGAAATTGACATGGCTCAGTCTGAATATGATCTACTTGAGGAAAAGGCTAAGAACCAGCGACTCAATTATGAGAATGCTCTTGAGAGTTTGAAGACACTCAAGAACGCACAAGAAGTAAAAGAGACTGAGATTCTCGAATTAAAGGAGAATATCCAGGCGTCTGCAGGACAGATTGCAAATATGGAACGAAATATTAAGGTAGGAATGGACGTACTTGCAGCTCTCGCCCTTAGCTATCCATATGCGCAGTAAAGAGGCGTGAATCAGCTCACGCTTTTTTCTGTTTTTATGCACTGATCTCATTATAGGAAATGGCTCAAAGAGAAGTACTGCTGAGAGATAGGGCTAACCATGCTAGAGCCCGTGCGGAGGAGGCCCGCGCGTCTCAACAAAAGACGCAGTCTCGCTCTGCCGTACTGAACAATCTCATGCGGCAACGAGATCTTGGGCGGATCAATGGCATTCATGGCCGTCTCGGCAATTTAGGCGCTATTGATGACAAGTATGACGTAGCAATTTCGACTGCTTGTCCAGCTCTGGAGAATATTGTCGTAGATGATGTTGAAGTGGGACAACAGTGTATCGAATTTGTTCGCAAGAGTAATCTAGGCCGTGTTTCACTTATTCTTTTAAATCAACTTCCCAAAAAGGACTTGAGACCCATCCAGACCCCTGAAAATGTTCCTCGTCTTTTCGATCTTGTTCGACCCGCAGATCCCAAGTTTGCGCCCGCGTTTTATAGTGTGATGCAGGATACACTTGTTGCGGACGATTTAAGGCAGGCTAATAGGATCGCATATGGAAAACAGCGGTGGAGAGTGGTAACATTAGATGGACAGCTAATTGACAAGTCTGGAACTATGACAGGAGGTGGCACACGTGTGATGCGCGGGGCAATGAGCTCAACATTGTCTACAGGCGAGTATACAGCTGAGGCAGTAGAGAAGCTTGAACACGAACGCGACCAGGCAGAAACGGCGTATAGATTTTTCCAGCAAGAGAAACTTTCGATAGAACGAGAACTTAGCTCGACTGTGGCTAATGTTCCAAAGATGGAGATGCGCTTGTCGATGTTCAAGATGGATGTGGATTCAAATCAAAAACGCATCTCAGAAAGCGAGAAGCGTGTCGAGATGTTAAAGAAGGAAGCAGAGCCGAAGCCCGCGGATTTAACCAAGATGAAACAACTGTCTAAAAAGGCAACAGAACTTAGAGCTGAAATGGATGCTATCAAACAGAATGCTCAATCGATTGAAGAAAAGATCAAGGATCTCCAGAACAAGATTCTAGATGCAGGAGGTGTCAAACTTAGGGCTCAAAAGTCTAAAGTTGTTGGACTGAGAGAACAAATTGAAGCATTAGGAGACAAATCAACCAAAACTAGAGTAGCCAAGAACAAGGCCGAGAAGGACGTGGTTAAGCTTGGAACTCAGGTTGCAAAGCATGAGAAGGAGTTAGCAGAGGTATCTGAGGATCTGCAGGAATTAGAGAAGCAAATCAAGGAAAAGACGCAAGAAGCTGTCATCATCCGTAAAAAGGCCGAAGAAGCCAAACAAACCATGGAAGAGAAGAAAGAGGAGATGGAGGAGATGAAGCAGGAGCTAGATGAAAAGCTCAAAGTTATTAATAAGATTCGGACTGCTGAAGTTGAAATGAAGAACCAGTTGGATGATTTAAAGCAATCACTAGCAGATGTGGGACGTCGCACCAAACATTGGAGTGACCAATTGAAGGGGCTTACTCTCCAGGAGGTTGATTATGATGAGGATGAGGTTGTGGCTGAACTTCAAGAGATTCCAGAAACAGATTTGGGTATGATTGACAAGCACGAATTAGAGCAACAGATTCAGCAATTAGAGGTGCAGCTTTCATCCGCCAAGCCAAACCTCTCGGTCTTGGAGGAGTACAAGAAGCGTGAAGAAGAGTACTTGGCCAGAGCAAAAGACCTAGAAGAGATTACTGTCCGGAGAGAGGAGGCTAAAAAAGCATATGACGAGCTTCGAAAACGACGGCTGGATGAATTCATGGCAGGGTTCCAGATCATCTCGCAACGACTGAAGGAGATGTACCAAATGATTACGCTAGGAGGCAATGCAGAACTGGAGCTGGTTGACAGTCTGGATCCTTTTTCAGAAGGTATTATCTTTAGTGTCATGCCTCCTAAAAAGAGTTGGAAAAACATCTCCAACTTGTCTGGAGGTGAAAAGGTAAGCTTTTCAGTATGCATGGTGCATGGGATGGTGCTGTTTTATAATCTTTAATTACTATGCTAACTTGAAGCTGAATATCCTCGTATGTATGACTTAGACATTGAGTTCTCTTGCTCTTGTTTTTGCATTGCACCACTACAAGCCCACACCATTGTATGTGATGGATGAGATTGATGCAGCCCTTGACTTTAGGAATGTCTCGATTGTGGCCAACTATATCAAAGAGCGGACAAAGAATGCACAATTCGTGATCATTTCACTTCGTAACAACATGTTTGAGCTTGCGGATCGCCTTGTGGGTATCTATAAAACCAATAATAAGACAAAATCGATCTCAATCAACCCTTCAGCAATCACAGTATTACGGCCGATACCAATGACACCTTCGTCTTCACAGATGTATGGACAACGGCAAGGCGAGGGCGCCGCAAGAAGGATGTCAACAATGTCAAGACATACATCAGATCTAAGTGCCGGTGGTCCTTCAAAACTTAGACATTTAGGTAGCGCTAGTGAACCAATTGCTTTGTAAAACTATTTTTTTTTTTAAAAAAAATTCATACCCATGAGACTGCTTGCCTGAGAGCCGAAACGTGACTTGCAGGCAATACGATGCAATTAAACTTTGTCAACATCAATCCATTACTACACTTTCTACCCTGAACGACATTGTAATATATTTAAACTATTGCCATTGTGACAAGAAGAAACGCGAGGAAGCATGGCCGACTTTGACATTGAACGGATGCTGGAAGTGGAAGCATCAGCTGTGCAAAAAGATGCAGAAGTAGAGCGTATTATGGCATGCTTCAAGCTAGACCCATATGACATCCTCGAACTGGACATGAATTGTGTTGAAAAAGACATCAAGATGGCATACCGCAGGAAATCGTAAGTCATGAAAGGGAAGAAAAAGAATCTTTGGGAGAAATGTAAAGTAAAGCTAGGTTTATTTATTTATTTTTTTGGGATATAGACTGATGATTCATCCTGACAAGGTCAAACATCCGAAAGCACAGGATGCTTTTGATCTACTCAAGAAGGCAGAAATGGATCTCATGGATCCAGGCAAACGTTCATTTTTAAACAGTATTATTGAGGAAGCCAAATACGAAGTCAAGAAAGCACAACCATTGAACATTGCACCGACAGATCCTTTTTTTACATCGCCCGTTTACAAGTCCCTGGTCAAACAAAAGACGAAGGATTTATTGATTGAGGCAGAATTACGCAAGCGCAAGCTGATTAAGAAGGAAATGGAAGCAGAGGGAGCTGAGGCAAGGAAACAGGATGAAGTTATTTCGGAACGGAAACGAAAGCAAGAAGCACAAAAGGTGTGGGAAGATTCTAGAGATGATCGTGTACAGGGTTGGAGGAATTTTCAGGCAGGGAAGACTGCAGGAGGTAAAATAAAGAGGAAGAAACCATCAACATTCAGACCTCCTAGGGCTGTTGCAGAAGAGTCAGCAGTACCTTATAATAAACGGCCAACTACATCATCGGCAACAGAGGGATTTTAGACTTTAAAACACTAAAAAAGAATAAAAAGAAATTTTGCGTTTTTTCTTTTTCCCTTTTTCCTCATACCGAAAAGATATATATTGACGCATTAAGACAACTGCACTCTTTCTGAACAAAGCACTCCCATTGCATTATTTTAGGCAAAAGCCTCTTCTTCACTCCTTTTGCACAAGGAAATACACCAAAGTACCCAAAGTAAAAGCATTGGTTAAACTACACAACCATCCCTCCAGCCATCTCTTCTTTCTCCTTCTTTCATGTCTCTCGCTTTGCTTCAAGAAAAGGAAGGGGCATTAATGACCATTGTCTCCAACAATGCGAAGCCTAACACTTATTCCACTTATTCTGGCAATAACTCTTATAGCTAGGTCAGCAGCCATTAGTATTATCATTAACCATCAAAGTCGGCCTCGAAAGAGAACAATTGTAAAAATGTTTGAACCTGCGGATGTTGGCCACAAAGAGCGGTCTCTGTCACAGATGACATTAAATCACGACGACTCAATCTTAAAGCCTATCAGTAAAGAGCCGCCATTACCAATGTTTGATCACCATGATCATGTGGTAGAGCCGATGCGAATCCAAGCAAAGGATAGAGCCAGATCGCTTCCTACAAACAAGTTTTATGGAAACCTGATGCTTGATGACTCGCACGCCCCGGTCTGGACACACCCGTATGGCTTACGATGGGATGGCGCTAGCCTTGGGCAGCAAGGTCTTGGTATCTCACATATCGATGATGATATGAAAGTATTTGGGCCCTCACAGGATTTTTCCAACCCGACCGAGGAAGGAGGGAACAATTGGGGAGATGATACATCTCCAGGGAGCTCCAAGTATTACCTCAACCCTTTCCTAGTCAGCATGGGGCTTTCTGCAGCAGAGTTTGATACAAATCACCAGATGAGTGTCGGAGACTTTGAAGAATTTGGATGCACCATGCTCTTATTCCCTGACAGCGAGGGAGCACAGGGGCGTCAAGAGAACCCAAGGTCTTTTATCCGGGTCCCTATTGTCAGGGGCATGGCCTTCATTACAGGAATATATCGTGATTTGACTCCACAGGTCTATTCCGAAACCTTAGTACGAACCTTGGAGCGCGATTTAAACCTGAGTTCTGATAGAGTAAATGAAGGCTGGGTTAAGTATAGATTCTTGATCGAAAATGGAGTCACCTGGTTGTTATATGCGAGACCACTAAGGGTGAAAGATGGTCCATTGCAGCTTGAAAAAAAGGAGCAAAGACGCGTTGTGTCCACCTCAGGGAAGTTTACAGGATTGATCCAGATTGCTAAATTACCAATTGGAAACGAAGTGGAAACGGAGCGTCTCTATGATCAAGCTGTTGGTGTTTATACCACCGGAGGACACCTCTCTGTCCTCCAGAAAAATCTGAAAAAGTAAAAAACAACTCTAGAGCATATAACATATATAGCTCATAGACATGCGCATCCTATATCGGTTTTGTCTTAACTTTTTTTTTTTTTTTTTTTTTTTTTTCACCATATTTCAACAATATAGTGATGCAGGCGGCTATAGGATCGATTGGAAGTTGGCTGGGGACATTAGTAAAAAGTTTATCCACTTCACGCTGCCACATCATCGAGAGATCCTCACAGATATCGCAGTTCCTACATCAGTGACGCTTCCATCCACGACCAAAGGTAAGATGGTGGCATACGAAGGACCTATCTGGTTTCTATATGAGCCTGAACGGCTCAAAGTTGGGCTCCTTCCTGAGAGTTGGTCAGAGGTTGTTACGTCAGAGCGATTAATCGAGATTCGACAGCAAGCAGAGAGAGACGCTGAGCTGGATTTCGATCTTGATGCGGATCTGGACTCAATGTATTTTTCGGGCAAGAGACTTGCCAAATTTGCGCTCCTAAGTTTGGTCGTAATTGATGTAATCGGGGACCGGAATGGACCCTTGTATGAGAAATGTCTTTGGAAACTCAAGAGGGCTTTTGAGCGGTTTTTGGACAATAAGCAACAGTATCGCTTGGTTTACGACAAAACCTGGCGAGGACTAATTAGTATACAGGGATTGGAGAAGGGCGCCTTGGCTGACTTTGGGAACAGTTGGTACAAGTAAGTAACTCAGATCTGTTTTATTGAACTTTGAGGTCTAAAGATTGACCATTGACGATGGTTATCCTCGTTTTTATTAGTGATCACCACTATCATTATGGCTACTTTATCCATACTGCTGCGATTATCCGTCACTTAGACCCTAAATGGAGAACCAGCGATGTCTCAGCATTCGTTAACAGCCTCGTACGCGACGTGGCAAATCCTTCCAAAGACGATCCTTACTTCCCTGTCTTCCGCTCCTTTGACTGGTTTATGGGCCACTCGTGGTCCCAAGGAATTTTCGTTTCATTGGATGGCAAAGACGAAGAATCGACGTCTGAAGACATCAACTTTTACTATGCCATGTCACTTTGGGGTAGAATGGATAATCAGCCCGAGCTGGAACGACTTGGTCAGTTGATGTTGACGATTGCGCGCAGGTCTATCCAAGCTTACTTTTTGTTGGAGAATGACAATATGAACCACCCAAGAGCCTTTATCGGCAACAAAGTGACTGGTATCCTTTTTGAAAACAAGGTTGACCACACAACCTACTTCTCATCACGCATTGGTAAATTATTTAACCCACTCATGGTTTTTAATATTCCTTCTTGCTGTCGGGATTGCTAAATATGAATCAGTTTCTCAAGATTGCTCATGGCTAAGGTTTATTAACTTTTCTATTTATTTAAAACATGTTTATGTTTTGCAGAGTGCATTCAAGGTATCCAAATGATTCCGGCTACACCGGCGTTACCACTCGTGCGCCGACGCAAGTTTGTACAAGAAGAATGGGAGAGTTTGTTGAAGTCCCGAGTCGGATATATTGAAGATGGTTGGAAGTCGATCTTGATGATGAATTATGCCACATTGGACAAGGAGGCGGCATGGCAATACTTTTCAGTCCGAGATGGTGGACGAATACCACTTGATGATGGTTTGACCCTGACATGGGCACTATTCTATGTTGCTTCAATGAATACTTGCTCAAAGTAGCCTATCAAACCACATTTTAAAGATAAACAACGTTTTGCCTTTAATATCCAACTCTCCTTACGTAGTCAACTTTTTTTGTGTCACCTGCCACCAGCTTCCATGACACTACGCAGGGGTTGTAATCAACTGCGGCGCCCCACCACATGTTTATATTTTTTAGATGGTGCTATCCATGAAATATAAACACTGAAGGCTCATGACAGTGTGACAACTTCCCAGAAAAAGCATTGTGTTGCTTCTCATGGATTTCAAATCTTTATTGTTTTTATTATTATCATTATTATTTTTTTCTTTGATTTAATGTTCTCTTTTCTTCCATTTCCAACATTCATCAATTTCTTCTTTATTCTCATCACTCCATTATAACAAACTTTTGCAGCCTCAGCTCGCCTTTTAATAACCCTTCTCTATTGTCTATTGGACCACACCTCCCGCATTTTCCTAATATTGATAGTTACGTTATTCGCCTTTTGCACCCCATTCTCTCTATCCTACCGTTCCCAGATACCCGCGAGTGATGAGCACAGCAAAGCCTGGTTTGACAGTTCCATACGTACCTCCAGACTCAGCTTCCACTTCTGCAAAACCTGCCCGCTCGCGAAAACAACGCTCCAGCAGCAATCATCCAAAGAAACTTGAAAAGAGTCCCTCCTTTAATTCAGATTTACACAATGGACTAAACTCAGCCAACGCTGGTACCAGCTCCTCCTCCACCGGCACTGGCGCCAATAACAACAATGCCTCTAACAGAACTACCTACAGTAATAACGGTAAAGGCGGTAGTGGCGGCAAGGGCAGCAGTAGCAATAAAGCCCGCCGTAATAGCACAACTGCCTCCGAAAATGATTCAGAGTCCACAGCGGCTTGTGTATCAAGTGCACCTGTCGAGCGTTCACGGGGATATCTCTCTCGAAGGGAGAACAACACTGGCGCGGCCTCCGACACCAGCTCTAGTAGGCCCACGGGATCAACTGGCCGACTTTTTGATCCTAAAAGAGACCCTATCCCGGTTGTGCCTTCTACCTCGACAACACAACAACAGCAACAGTCATTCACACGCTCTAATCCAGGTGACACCTATAATCATGATTTAGGTGCTCACAGGCGATCGAGTCATGGTTCGCAGAAGCAGCAGAAGCAGCAGAAGCAGCAGCAACAGCAGAGACAGCAACAGAACCATAGATTATATGATCCCAATCGGCCGCAGCCGCAGTCAGTGCGTCATGAAGGCGCCTCTGTATCATCTGCCTCTATTGCTCCGACGACGACGACCGCCGCAGTTATTCCTAATCAACCTTCAAAACAGAGTTCACCCTCAGCAACTACGCCTTCACATGTGGATGGTTTAGTCAAGTTGACTAGAGATATCCAGCAGCTGGAAAAGAAGATGATGGAGAAGCCTGCACGTCGGACTTTGGATAGTGACGATGACATGGACAGTAATAGTAGACAAAGCGGCCATTTGGCGTGGCATCAACGCATGGACAACTCCAAAAGGTACAATGTGATTTTCCAAAAGAAATTGTTGGGATGTCAACACAGCAAAAAAAGAGTGTTACTGTTAGGATGTATAAATGTTGGTGTCACAATAGGCGCGTGCAAGTGTGGTAACTTTATTGAATTATGCAAAACTCATCTTTTTTTTTTTTTTTTTTTTTTTTTTATTTATTTATTTATTTATATTTGTTTGTATTACTTTTCTAGACTAGCATCAAAATATCTCCAGTTAATACAGGCCGACTTCAAGTCATCGGTAAAGCATGACATTGATACTCGGTGCTGGAAACTCGCCATTTATCCGCTTATCGAGACCTTTCGTGTAGCATTAAGGAATTCCGATCATGCCAACCAATCGCTTTCCGAGTCGGATGAAGACCATAGTGAGACCATTCGACATTACTTTGCACAATTCATTACGTTCGCTCAAGAATTTTATGGGACTCTCAAGTCGACTCTTCAAAAGCTAGAAGCCAAGCATGCGACACCTAATGGCGGTCTTGCACAGACAGCATACGTCCCCCGATGGCATCGATGCATTGGCATCTTGGGCGACCTTGCACGTTACCGATGGTTGCACAAGTTGGATGATGATGCTTCGCCACCTACTAATTGGTTGATTGTGGCACGAAGATTGTACCGCGAAGCGATTGATGTTGGTCCTGGTAATGGCAAAATGTATAATCAGCTTGCACTCTTGGCAGGTTGCCGAGGATTAGAATCCTTGTATTACTATAGCAAGAGGTAAGTTATCCTGTTATCCTGAAAGCATCGTTGCTGGCGAAAATTAATCTAATAGGGGGAAATAAGTATTAATATCCTTTCCCTTGCGTCCATTAAAAAACATGATAATCACTTTAGTTTGACAGTTCGATCATCCTTTATGAACGCACGTGATACATTGACCTCGTTTTTTGCAGCAAATGAACAAATCAGACAACTTCAGGACTTGTCGTTGAAAAACAGCTCAAAAACTCGACAGGCTAGCCTCGTCAATACGACCTTCAAGGACTGTGAGGGCTCGTTCTTGTTACTTCACGCTATGCTCTTTGAGAAGATCAATCTCGATAACTTTGAAAGGAGACTTCGAAACTTTTCGAAACAATTGAAGGTCCTTCACACCCAGCACTCATTGCTTACGGACGATTCGAGTAAAGAACAGAGCTTGAAGGATTCTACTCGATCGACGCGATGGGATGGATTTTACTTCATGATGGCTGTTATCAATATTTCAGCTATTTACGAGTTCAACTGGAGCTCCTCGGCGATTGCAAAGTCCAACACTGCATTTGGCGCTTTAACGGATCATTTGGCAACAGTGGTAACCCTTCCATACTCATCCAAACTTCTTTTATTGACAATGGAACAAGCAATGCAACGTTACTTGACCAGCGTTGAAGAGTCCCAGAAGAAGGTGGCAACATTGTCTATTGAGGAGCAGCAAGGATGGCTTGTGTATTGCCATGTCGTCCTTTTATGGATGGCCAGCCGCCCCTTTGGATCTGGAAGCAACATGACTGATAATTGGGAGATGATGGTGAATCTCGAGACATTACCGACATTTTGGACAACATTGACGAAGTTTATGAACCATCACTGGAATAAAATGTCACCTTTTGAACAATCGGATATGCTTTCAGCATTATCTGAGGAAATGTCGAATCACACGGCGAGTTCAGAATTGGACCGAGAGGAAGCAACAGTGCAAGAGAAGCCGTTATTCAAGGTATCGCCACCTCCTCTTGGTCACGAATGGGAGTTGCGTGGACTCGCTTGGCTGCCCACTTGTCGTTTTGGAAAGCAGACGTTTGAGGGACCACAACCGGCCATGGATGACATGGAATTGAAAGGTGATAATCTCTGGAAGCAAGGATCGTTGACAACAGAACACTTGATCAAACGTCTTGTCGAATTAAGTCTTATTGCTGCAATGGTATAGTTAATAGAGCTTTTTTTTTTTTTTTTTTTTTTTTTCTTGTCATGGATGGATTTTGAATCAAGTTAAATTTTAACTTTTCTCACCTTTTTATTATTCCTATCATTCATTTCAATATAGCATATGGAGATTGTGGAGTTTGATTTCTGTGAGAATGCATTCAAGATCGGTGATGGATACACTACAAAGATCGAGGAATTTGAAGCAATGTCATCCACACTATCCAGCCGTCATAACGGCCGTAATGCTTTTAACGGGACGAGCACTGAGGACTATTCTACAGACGATAACATCATGTCATCGTCCCATGCTAGTATCAGCCATGATTCTGGGATCGAGGACGACGAAGGTGCATTGTTTTCTTCAGATGGCATGGATTATTCCACAGCAGAGATTATGGAACTCAAATCGAAGCGAGACCAACTCAAATCATTGCTGGGAGAGTCGAGTTTGAATGGAAGAGAAAATGCCAAGCTCGGGTCGCTGCAGCGTGATCATAGAGCTCGAAATTCACCTTTGGCTTCTGCATACGACAATCAAAGTAGAAGTCCCGGAAGAAAATCCAAGGGTACTGGTAGTGGACGAAGTGGATACGTGGATCGTCGGAACCCGACAGCAAGTGGCCAACATCGATCCTCGCAACAGCATCAGCGCAGAGCCATGGTTGCAGATAATGCGATATTGGTGATTGATACCAACTGTTTGGTGGCTGACTGGACGGTGATTCAACGTGTGATTTCTGCGGACCGATGGACGGTTATTATTCCTTTGGCAGTGATTACGGAACTGGATGGTCTCAAGAACAATCCTGCGCCACTTGGACCGGCAGCAGCAGCAGCATTGAATTATCTTGAAGGATGTCTAGCCATGCGACCCAAGCCACGTCGACTCAAGATCCAGACTAGCCGAGGCAACTACATGAACGACTTGAGTTTCCGAGTCGAGTCTTTTAATTTTGAGCAGCAGCAGCAACAACAACAGCAACAGCAACAACAACAGCAACAACAGCAACAGCAACAGCAGCAATATTCATCACAACATAGAAAAACAGGCTCCACCGCGGGTACTGTATCGACCTATGGCGATGATCGAGATGAGGAGGAGTACGATGGAGATGAAGAGATTATGCGTAATCACAATGTGGATGACTTCATCCTTGGGCTATGTTTCTGGCATCAGGAAAATAATGGATCGTCATTTTCATCCCTAGCTGGCTCACCCTCAGTTGGATCGCAGTCGAACAAGGGTTTGGGACAACAAAACCAAGGTTCTGGTATCTATTTGGTGACAGATGATCGTAACCTACGTGTTAAGGCTCGAGCTAGGAATGTAGAAGTGCTTGGAAAAGAAGATCTTTGCTGGATGACAATGAAGCCATAACTCTTTTACTGACAATAAAAAAAAAAAAAAAAAAAAAAAAAATTGAGACTTTTTTTTATTTTTCATTGTAAGGCGCAGTGATGATAGTTTGGGGGGGGGAGGGGGAGGAATTCTACTGTTTACTGTTTTATGATTGTTATTGATTGTTTCTATTATTCGATCAAGAATTTAGTCCTGTCCAAAACCCTGACCTCCGAGATACCCCTTAAACTTGTACAGTCAGCAGCAGCAGAGGTAGGAGTAGAAGTAGAGCTAGAGCTAGAGCTAGTGGTAGTGGTAGTAGAAGTGAGAGTGGGAGTGGTGATGGTGGTGGCAGTGATAGGCAGGACTTTAGGGGGAACACCTTCCTTCTGGAAGAAGACTTGATGATTCTTCCTTTGGATGATTCGATCCTGATCCAGATTATGGAAATAATACCGTGTAGGACGGTGATGATCGGATGGAATGGGACGAGGAGGATATTGGAAACTGTAGAACTCCATTGTTATTATTGCTGGCTTTTTTTTTTTTTTTTCCTTTTCTTTTCTTTTCTTTCTTGCCTCTTTATCTTCTTGTTGGCATTAAATCCTGTCCAAGATGTGGGCCTTGAATACTTGAGTAGGAGGGGAAAGCCTTGAGTTGTTGTATACTCGGAGGATGAAGAGGAAGAGATTAAAAAAGAAAAAAAAAAGAAAAAGGATGAAAGGGTTTTTATAAATATATTTTTTTGCTTCTTATCGTCAGCTTTGTTTTCTTTATTGTGATATTACTGACATACTGACATAGAAGAAGGTAGAAGAAGGAAGAACGGGGTCCCATCCTATCATCATTGTATCCATTGTAAATGACGTTTGATCCAAAAAAAAAAAAAAAAAAAAAAAAAAAAAAAAAAAAGAAGTAAACGACATGGTATTGTAGGTGTCAGTGTTGGTCACCTCTGTTTCACATGATTCTATAGTATAGTATAGTATAACAGATGAAGATGCAAGTAGATGAGGGGATGCCAGGTGCTTGAGGCGCAAAGATACCAGATGTTCGAGGTTCCCCAGTCTATGTAGGTGCGTGTGTGTGTATAAAGGTGAGTGGGGCATAGCCAGTTGAATTCATCAGATTCTGACACAGCAAAATTAAAAAAGAAAAACCGCCACTAACTAAGACAAATGAACTATCGTTTTTTTTTTTTTTTTTTTTTTTTCTTGACCGAGACTTTGTTGTTTGTGTTCAGTTTATGGATGAGTAAAGGTCATGGGATCATGAACCGAGATTAAAAGAGTGAAAGGCAGGCAGGACTGACAAAAGCTGGATTACATGAACGTCCTGGTTCAATTAACGCGATTTGATATTTGATAGGTTGGAATGAGGAATAGTTACATCCACCCGTTCAATTTTCCCCTTGACATCCATTGGGCAACCGAATCGTCCCATCATTGGAATAAACACACTCTAAACAAACGGACCTCTCCAACTCTGTCGTTATTCGTGAGCCGAAAAAAATAGTTCCCATTCATTTCTCTCCTCTTTCCCTCCATCATTTGCTTTCATTCCTTTCATTCATCAGTTCTCATTCCTCTTCAGCACTTTTTTTTTTTTTTTTTTCCTCCTCTAGACACCTTGACACTAGAGAAATATCATGACAGAAGACTCACAAAATAAAAAGGATCTGGCCCATGCCAGGACAAAGACGTCGTTCGATGTCACCAACATGACCAATTTCCTCTATAATGGGCCCTCGAATGTGGAGCATCGTCGATATATTATTGATCTCATTGCTCGTGAGCCCATCTTCAACAAGGATGATTGGTATTTTTACTCTGCTGACACCCGTTGAATAAAAGAAAAAAAGTTTTTTTTTTTTTTTTTTTTTTTTTTTTTAAAAATCAAGCTAACAGCAACATTTATAAATATGTTTGTGTTTTCCTCAGGGCATGGTTGAATCATACGGATGCTGTCAAGCGTGGCATTGCCATGTCGGCTCGACTAGCTGAGATTATGTTGGAAAATGATCTAAACCACCTTGACTTTGCGACAGTCGTTGAGGCCATTGACGACCCGCTTCCAGTAAGTCGTATTTAAAAAAATGAAAAGTAAAAAAACTTTGACCTGTGGGGAAATGTGGAGAAAAAAGTCTAATTGAATAAAATTAAATCTTCTTTTATTTATGCTATTGCAAGATTCTTCTACACAACGGAGGTAAAAAAAAAAAAAAAAAAAAAAAAAAAATTCGTCATTGACAGAATTCTTACAATGTAGCTCATTCTTGTGAAGAAAGCATCTTGATATTCATTCCTTTATCTTTTGTTATTTTATTTTATTTATTTTTTTAAAAAATAAGCCTTTATCCCTGTAATCGATGCTCAAGGAACTGACGAACAGATTGAAAAATGGGTTGTTCCTGCTCAAAAGTACCAGATCATTGGGTGCTATGCCCAGACAGAGCTTGGTCATGGTTCAAACCTCTCCAACCTTGAAACCACAGCCACGTTCATTAAGGAGACGGACGAATGGGAGATCAACAGCACCACCTTCACAGCCGCCAAATGGTGGATTGGTGGATTAGGTACCATCTGCACCCATGCAGTTGTCCAGGCCAAATTGATCATTGATGGCAAAGATTATGGTGCTCATGTCTTTGTAGTCCCTATTCGATCCTTGGAGGACCACAAACCTTTCCCGGGCATTGAGGTCGGAGATATTGGTCCTAAAGCCTATGGAGGCTTTAACAAAATGGATAATGGATGTAAGCTGTAGGATTCATATAAAGCACACATATTAACTGAATGAGAAGAGAAAGGACGAGCACCCGAGAAGTTTAATATTGACTGACTACTATCTTTTTAATTTTATTTCCAACCTCGTTATAGTTGCTCGCTTCAACAAGTATCGCATTCCACGCGAGAATATGCTGATGCGATTCTCCAAAGTCTCCAGAGATGGTGTGTTTACGAAACCACCTCATGATAAGGTAAAAGCCCCTTTTTAAGTGATACTTTTTCAAATCTTTTGTAACCATATACTCCCATTTGGCTTACATCCTTTTTTTTTTTTTTTTTTTTTTTTTCTCCCTTCTCTTTTAGCTGTCATATGGCTCCATGGTTTTGTTGCGATCTGTCCTGATTCGCCAGATGGCCTTGTACCTATCACGTGCCACTACAATCTCTACGCGTTATCTGACTGTGCGTCGTCAGTTCAACAATCCTACGAGCCGAAACGACGCAGAGTTGAATCCTGGCCTTGAGACTCAGGTGATCAACTATCCCATGGTCCAGAACCGTCTCTTCCCCATGATTGCTCAAGCCTATGCGCTCTACGCTGCAGGATCGGTCATGATGAATATGTACATCAATCTAATGACCAGCCTATCGAGTGGCAAGGTTGATGCACTGGCCGAAGTCCATGCTACATCCTCTGCATTGAAATCCTACTGCACTACCATTGGAGCAACGGGCGCAGAGGAATGCCGAAAGTTGCTAGGTGGACATGGGTATTCATATTTTACAGGTCTGGCGCACATGTTTGCAGAGATTGTGCCCTCTAATACGTATGAGGGGGACAACTACGTGCTAACGCAGCAAATGGCCCGATACCTGCTGAAGGAACTCAAGAGAGCCAGATCAGATCCTGACAAGGTGACGCCATTCTCAAAGTATCTGCTCTTGACGCTAGATGGTGAACGGTTCTCGAGATCTTCATGCTCTGTCATCAGACCTGAGGATTGGCTTAAACCGGAGATACAGATCGCAGCCCTTGAGCACCGCTGTGCACGATTGGCGATGGAACTTTACGATGCAGTTGAGGCGAGCCACGGTAATAAGAAAACATGGTCGGACCACAATATTGAATGCTACAGGGTATCACATGCCCATGCGCAATATGTCATGGTTCTCTGGTTCTTACAAGCGATCGAGGAAGCTCTCGATCCCGAGGCCGACGAGGATTGTCGAGCCAAGCCCGAGACGGCCAAGGTGTTGATGAAGCTCTCGCACCTGCACGCGTTGCATACCATTCAAACGAATCTGGCAGATTTTGTGGAGGATGGTTACTTCTCACCAGCTCAATGCCAATCACTTCGAGCACAAGTGAAAGTGCTGGTAGCAAGTTTAGCAGATGATGCTGTAGGTCTAGTGGACGCGTTTTATCATCCGGATTATCTGTTGGCATCCGCATTGGGTGCGTCGGATGGTGATGCATACAAACGACTGTGGGATAAAGCTCAGTCTGAGCCTTTGAATCGACAAGAGGTCTGCGATGGATACAAGGAGTATATCCGACCCATGTTGAAGAAGCATGGTGACATCAAGCTCTAGAAAAAAAAAAAAAAAAAAAAAAAAAAGGGAAAAAACAGATGGTGCAGTTGGAAGAAGCGTTACCATAGATTTTAATTAAACTAAAAATGGGCTTTACTCCTGTTTGTTTTTGTACGTGTCATGGAGCATGGTGCTTATCGATGATGTGCAGGATTTTTTCATAGAGATCTGTAGGAATATCATGTTTTTCCAATATATATATATATATTTTTTATTCTTTGTAAGAGAATGAAGGAATGCTGTGGTTTCGTGTAATGTCGTTGCCTTGTCAGCTCAGCCTTCCACGCGGCATTTTTTTACCAATGGTTAAAAAAAAAAAAAAAAAAAAAAAAAAAAAAAGAAAACAATTGAGAGCCAATGCCACGCATGACACAAGAGCAAAGTTTTTTTTACGGGTGTGTAACGAGAATTGGTGCGGGCGGGACAGACAAAATGTCAGAATGGAACCAGTGACCAATGACTCCGTATGCGATCCAGCCAATCAAAAGATCATTCCCTATCTCTATCCATAGTAAACATTCAAAGTCTTTTTTGAACACGGATACAATCGAGTATTGAATAGAAACACTTACACATGTATTATATAAATATACGCATAAGCATATTACTCCAAATGTCTTCACAACTAGACGGAACTAATATACAACAGCAATGAAGACGTTATGGAGGGAGAGAGAAATCTAGGCAAAAAAAAAGGATACCTACGATCAATCTACGGGAAGGAAGAATGTTTTCTTGGCCCCTCTCCCCACCTGCGTCCCTCCCCCTTCGTTGCAACAAGACATCATTTATAATCCATCATAAAGAACATGTTAGACTATATCTGTGGGTCATACAGTAGGAAGAATAAACGTGTTAATTTGATTATGTCCTTTGTCCTCCCTTCTGTCCCTTTTGTCATGGTGTCACAGTGTCACAGCCGCTGTCATATGAAAATTTGATAGCATGGCATGAGTTTGAGCACTGACAACAAAGACAAGAAAAAAGCGCTGTGGACAAAGGGGGGAGAAAACAGAATCGGCAAATGCTAACCACATGTCCAGCAAAGGCAAAAAAGGAGATATCCGTAATGGGAAGGGGCAGAGAGAGAGGATATGAGGGAGACGTCGTCGCGAAAGTTTGTATCTGAGCGTATCTACTCATCCTTTACCATCTACGAAATTCATTTTTTTTTTTTTATCCTTCCCTTTCTACTCCTTTTTTTTTTTTTTTTTTTTTTTTGGATATGGCTTTCATTTTAATTAACATGTTAGTCATTAATCAAAGCACACTAAAAAAAAAAAAAAAAAAAAAAAAAAAAACGTCGTCCTTTCTCTTTCATTCATCTTTTTCGATCGGTTCGATCTCTCTTTGTCTTTTTTCTTTTCTTTTCTTTGTGCATGGACTGTACAACGAGATGAAACTAGACCAAGACATGGAATAAAATAAAATAAAATAAAATAAAGAAATAGCAGCAATAGAATAAAAAATAAGATAGTGATAAAGTCAAGAATGCATTGGACAGTGAAATAAAGGAGAAGAAACCGTGCACTGGCTAGTGAAGCAAGGGATTGCCATGCGAGACAAGACATACAAGAGGCAGTATTTTATTTGTGGTGGAACTTGTTTACTTTAAGGCAGAAGAACAAGTAAAGAGATATACATGTATGTACAAGATATAAATGCAAATAAATATCATTTATTTTGTTAGTAGGCTGCAAGGCTTTTTTGAAATGGATAGAGTTGTTTGGGATAGAAGGATTCATGATGACTTTTTTCTATCAAATGCCTCTCTTTCCCCGAGATCCTCCTCTTGTCTCTTTGTTTTTTTTTCTTTCTTTTCTTATCCATGAATGTTGAATGCAATGCAATGATCAAAAGAAAAAAAAAAAGTGTTCCCTACCCTCCTTGCTTTGATGATGTCTCAATGTCAATGGTCCCTTGCTTGGTCCTTTCTCCTTTCTCATCCCATCCTTCACCCCTTCCTTTGACACCACAGGGGTGACGAGCCATAAAAGATAAATTCGATAATTCGATTGGATTGTTCGCTGTCACGTTTGAAGTCAAGATAGATTCATGTATATAAATATATATACTTTCTGTATGTATAAATGTAATCATTGATAGATAGCATTCAAAATAAAACAAAATAAAATAAAATAAAAAAAAAAAAAGCTGTATTAGTTTTTAAATGGACTGATCACTTTCGCTTTCTCAGCTGTAATTTGTTATTTGTTATTTTGTTATCGGTCTTTTCTGCCACAAGGGTCCATGATTCCCGAGAGGGCGCATTAAAATACAATGTTCCAACTCTGTTTGTTAGTGGCACAAATATCTCTTTATCAAATCGCCCCATTTCCACTTTCATCCTGACATTTCACCGCGGATTGTATTTCCAACGAATATAAATACCTTCCATCCTCCCAATCTCCTCTTTCTCAATTGTTTCTCTTTCTTGGTTTCCTTTGCGCTTCCAGGATTTTCTTTTTTTTCCTTATTCTTCTCTCGCTCTCTTTCTCTCTCACTCTTTACCTTTCGTTGGTGCTCTTCACTCTTTCTCTCTGCCTCTCGCTTTTCCTCCCTCTCCTCCTCCTCCCTTCCTCCTTCCTTCTCCTCTTCCTACTCTACCTCTTCCTACCCTCCTACTCTACCTCTTCTCGCTCCTCCTCTTCCTCTTCTTACCTTCCTCTTCCTCTTCCTCTTCCTTCCTTCCTCCTTCCTCCTACCTCTCCCCCTTCCTGTCTGACCATCTTTGGTCCTTTTAAATCCTTTTCCTACACACACCTACAAACCATCCTTGAGACTTTATCAAGAAACACAACTTTGATCCTGTACTCAATCCATCTACCGATCCATCTACCTTCTTTCCTCTCAAATTTAGTCATCCATTCATATCTATACCGTTTCGTCTTTGTCTTCACCGACTTTTTATTCTCTTCAAGTTTTAATAATAAACCTGGAAGCGCAAAAACCGTTTTTCTTTTTATTGTCTTCCAATTTTTTTTTTTTTTTTTTATCTCTCTACTTTTTTTCCTCTTTATCTTTCAAGTACTATTCGGTTTCTCTGTCAATCAATGCACTCGTCTCTTGTTGTTGACTTAGACATGAATCCTCCTCCGTCCTGGTCAAAGCCAGCCTCGGCTCTGGGGCTATCGAGTAATCTGAACCACCTACCGCAATCACAGCAAGTCCGTCAGCTCCAGGAGCAAATTCAACAACATCGGAGATTACAGCGTCAGCAGTCTCAGGGATACGGCTATGGCTTAAGAAAAAAGAGCAGTCAGGCTAACGGTGACAGTAACATGGACAACAATGGCAGCTTCGCACGAGGCAACACTGCCAGCACTAACCAAGATCGTCCCAGTATGTTTCAGCAACCATCATTCGGAGGAGGCCATCAACATATCAACATCAAAAACACTGATGACATGATCAGTGACGAGGACATTGATGAAGACGAGATGGACGAAGAGGATGATAAAAAGTCCGAAGATCGCAACCAAGCCCAAGACAGTGGCGGAATGATGGGTCTGCATCATCATAGGAGCCTCTCCAATTCTCAGGTCACTCAGGGTTTTGTTATCCCTTCAGGCTTCACCGGCTTTGCTCCTTCCTCCCCTTTATCGCCTTCATCGCCTGGATCAATTACTTCAGACACCAGTCCTATGACTTCTTCCATGCTTTCGCCTGGTCTATTGGCTTCGAGCACTGCTGGATACTCTCACCATCAGCACTCACATGGTCGTACAGGCGGTAATGGTGGTAACAACAACAACAACAACAACAACAATACCAGCATCCATGGAATTGAAACCTCGCTTGCGTCTCTTGCCTCACTTTCCGTGATGCCTTCTTCCTCCCCGTCACCTTCCGGATCATCTTCTTCAGCTGCCATGCCCATGGCCATGCCCGGGGCTACCCGTGGCCGCCCTGCGTTTTCCTCTCATTATTCCGGACCTTCAGCTACCACTCCAACGACACCCTCCTTCCAACCTCAAAGCCTTCCGATGATGTATCAACACCATTCCTCCGGATTTATCCCCACCTCTACCGCCCAAACCCCTTCATTCAACGCGATCTCCTCCGCGATCACTCAGCACTTCCAGAGACAGCAGCAGCAGCAACAGCAACAGTTGACTTCTGCTGCCATGTCTTCCTCGTTGCCTGCAAATAGCAGTTACAACCAATTTCAGCCCCAATCCTCACCTTCGCAGCAGTCGCAGCCACAGGAGGCTCAACCCCAAAACTCTCCCAGGACGCGGAGCAAAAGTTTGACCATCCCTGCTCCTCGGATCATCCCTCCAGCACGTGCTCTCCCGCCTCGAGCGCCTCAAACTTCGGCTCCACGCAAGTATCATGGTCGTCAGACACGTAAGGTTCCCTCGGTTGTGCCTACACCAAAGGAGCCTGTGGACCCGACACGCCGTGTGGCTCACATCATCTCGGAACAGAAGAGACGAGAGAAGATCAACGGCGGATTTGATGAACTCAAGAGTGTTATTCCCGAATGCGCCCAAAACACCGATTCCAAGGCGACGATCCTTCGAAAAGCCGTTGATTACATCGTGGCATTGGAAGAAGAACTTCGAAAGTATGTTGACTTGTACCAGATGGAAGCAGGCAGCAACCCGGAATCCTCTTTAGAAGATCATGAACGTGAACGTTAGGTTCTTTTCTTCTCCTTCTTCTTTCTTTTCCCCACCTCTTGGTTGAAGTATTTGAGAGTTTCTTTTTTCTTTTTCTTCCTTTTTTAGGAATACCCAACGTTTATCGAAGATTGAATATTCACCCAAAAAAAAAAAAAAAAAAAAAAAAAAGTATCAAAAGATTACTTTGTAGTTCAAATGGGAGGAACAAATTTAGCTTTTAGGCGTCATTTTGAATGACGTACAAATAAATAGCAATGCCCCAGATAATTGTCAAGTCGAAAAAAAAAAAAAAAAAAAAAAAAAAAAAAAAAGAACAATAGGTTTTTAGTAATACACCTCAAGAAGCGCTTGATATTCATGTATATTTTGTACTACTTTATATTTTATATATTTATATTTATGTTTACATCAATGTCTGTATTGACCGTTAAGGGATATATTGAGCGAATTTAAGCCTTCGGTGTCATGGGTGTTGTTGTTGCAAGCCTTTTTTTTTTTACTTTTATTGACTGTCAGGGGTACATGCATCCTCTGCGCCACGACTAAATTGTATTTGTTGTGTGTCCAGAATACACGTAATGTCTTTTTTCAATTCACCTAAAAATAAATAAATAAATAATATATAATGATAATAATAATAATAATAATAATAATAATAATAATACAAGTATAAATATATATAATGCAGGAACTGAAATTGGTTATCATGAAGAATTCTCTGCCTTTTTTTTTTTTTACCTACAAACAAAACCTGAATCTCGAATGACGATTGCAATGCGTTCATAGATTATACATTTTCCCAAATGACACGTGAAGGATAGTGACAAAAAAAAAAAAAAAAAAGAGGCGGTTGGCATTAAAATATATAACTGTCGATACAAATTCCGTGCTTTAGTTGGGGATGGAAAAAAAAATGCTGTCGTAACAAGAAAGGAATAGAGCGCATAGTTCATAAACCATGTATGTACATTGGTAATGTGGGGGATACTCATAAAGATCAAGTATTATATGAAAAGGCCGAAAGAAGGAGGAGTTACACAGTAAGAGAGTATATAGAACACGGGGCAGTAAAATGGTCATCACTAATACAATAAGTCTTAAACTTGCAGAGACAGAGCTCTTGATAGAAACCCCCCCCCCAAATGCAACACGAATGATTCAACGCCAAAATATATATGTGGTTCGGATTTCGTCTGGTCAAATTGCAATACAATCATGTGCACAAGGGAAACCGTGGCAAAGGACATCAATCACTGTTACTGCAGCTGCGCCAGACAGAAGTTTACTATCCCTGTATAGATTACTCTTGGTATGATGCCACAATATATATCATGGCTACCAACAAATCTCAAAAAAAAAAAAAAAAAAAAAAAAAAAAAAACGTCCACATTTATCTTTCGCGACGCGTTTTTTTTTTTTTTTTTTTTTTTTTTTTAGTCATAGTCATCTCTATGTCGCATATCCTAATGTTTACATATCCAAGTCATCCTAATGTATTCACCAACAATGAAAGAATTAAAGGCAAACTTGGGATGTACAGGTGCAAGATCGTCTACAAGACTGTGCTCCAGCCTTGGGTGGAGTGGCCTGCGTCATTGCTTGAAATGGCTTAAAGAAAAGGGAAGCCTAGAACAAATGCAGCATCCTTTAGTTCAATGATTTTACAACATGTGATATAGTCGTTGAGCTACACATCCTAACCTGTCCCATAATGTCATACCATATCAAGAGCAACACGGACAGCTTACCATAGTAATATTTCCTAGGCACAGTCTAGCAGGTACGAGCAGAGAGGGAAATGTCGCGTCTTTGATCGGAATTTCACACCGGCCTAGAAGTTACTTCAAATGTTCGTAATGCTAAAAATATACGAACGGTGTATAGACCCCCGTTTTAATTTTTACTCTCTACAAATAGTTCAACATCAACACCACCCATTCTTTCCATTGCTCCATGTCACTGCCCTAACAAGAATAAGTGATCTTGCTTCTTTGTCATGGCATATTCACTCGCTCCTATGACATTCCCTCCACAGCCCTCTCTCCTTACTTCTTTTTTTTTTTTTTTCTTCATACACACATTCTGATCAATGTCGACAATCGTCAAGAGACTCATCTCAGCTGCACATGTCGCCATATTCACCTACGGCTTTCTGCTCCAGCGTAACGATAGCGAACTTTCTAATATCAATGCAATTGGTTTCTCCATCTACTGCTCCCGAGGAGCAGCGCTCTGTCTGGCCTTTGACATGGCCATAATCATGCTCCTAGTCTGTCGCAAGTTGCTCTCCTATATTGCACGGATCGTCTTTGCGTTCAATATCGGCCATGGCACAATCTCCGAGGGAAGCAACTCCAGCCTGACTTATTACCACAGGTTCCTCGCCTATCACATCCTTGTATTTTTGACGATCCATCTATTAGGGCATTGCGTCAACTTTTATCGACTTGAACAATTGGGCCGCGGTAGTGCCATGTCATATCATTTTGGGACCTGGGCAGGAGTGACTGGATACTGGATGCTCCTCTTACTCGGCATCATGTTCATCACAGCCCATCAAAAGATTCGAAAGAGGAACTATGAAGTCTTTTGGTATACTCATCATTTGGCTCTTTTGGTCATGGCCTTCTACACATTTCATGGCTACGGATGTTTTGTAAAGACAAATGACGGTGAATGTCGTGGCTACAACTCTTGGAAATACATTGTGCTCGCCTCTATTATTTACGTGATCGAACGTCTACTCCGGACCTTTGAATCTTTTCAGCCCATTGTTTTGTCATCCGCCATTGCTCATCCTGGAGGTGCCATCGAGCTCAATTTTAAGCAACCTTCCCTTCATTATCGTCCAGGACAGCATGTTTACCTCAATATACCCCGGCTGTCCAAATTTGAATGGCATCCGTTTACGATCACATCATCACCGTTCGAACAGTATATATCATTGGATATTCGACAGGACGGTGACTGGACAAGGAACCTTGCAAGATTATTGGGATATGGACCAGAAACACCGCGGATAGAGCAGATACAGGTTGTTCGGGATCGTTCATTACTGCCTCTCATCAAGGTTGATGGTCCATATGGAGGGCCTAAAGATGATGTTTTGGATTTTGATCATGCGGTGCTCATTGGGACAGGGAACGGAATTACGACCTTTTCGGGTATCCTTCGACATATTTGGTAAAGAACTTTTTTTTTTTTTTTTTTTTTTTTGGTTCCTTTCACTCGATTTGTATATAATTGACCAGCTTTAAAAAAAAAAAAAAAAAAAAAAAAAACGATAATTAATTTTGTACAACCCAATTATAGGTTTCGGCATCAAGAGACGCAGAGCTCAAGACTTGAAACATTAGATCTATATTGGGTGTCGCGCGACGCCAACAAGCTTGAATGGTTTCAGTCACTGTTCTCAATGGAGAAAACCATGGAGCTCTTCAGGACAGGGTTGATCCGCATTCATATATATTTCACATCAGAAACAGCTTATTCATCGTCATCGTCATCGCCATCGCCATCAGCCCTTTGTAACAATCTATCTCCTAGACGGAGCTCCAGTATTGGGATTAAAAGATCTCAGCAGAATGATGAAGCTATTAGACGGGAAAATAAACGCACACAAAACCCTCTACCTCCAGCTATCGAAACAACAACAACAACAGAGTCTATAGGGCTGGCTTCTGGAAGTGGGCGACGACGATATTCTGAAGATGATGATGAACATGAGGAACATGAGGAATTATTGTCGCCTTTGGATCGTTATGGCGGTGGTGATTCGGCATTAGAATCGGGCTTGCTTATCTCCTTACAATCGATCTCTTCGCCTTCCATAAACCCACAGCCCACATCCCATTCTAGTACAGCAACAGCAGCAGCAGCGGCAGTAGCACGGGCAGCAGAAAATATAGAACAGGGTGATGACGCCATTATAGGCCCTAACAATATACATTTTGGACGCCCTGATTTTGCAACTCTATTTGAAGACATGAAGAGCAGGCTCCTGTTTCAGGAAGAGGAGAGTAATGGTGAAGGCAACGACAGCGAGAATGACGGCGATGGTAATCAGGATATTGGACAACAGCAACAACGACAACAACGACAACAAGGACGAAGACGACAACGACAGCAATCTTCTTCTGCAGGAAAGATTATTAGAGTCGGTGTCTTCTATTGTGGATCGCCTGGCTTGGGAAGAACCTTGGCGCACGAATGTAGCCGTAGTAGCGATTCGCGTATCAAATTTGTCTTTTCCGGGCAATGATGATTTGGCTAGTTATAGAATAATGAATATAAACAATGGAGCTATAGATTTTTTAAAATATCTGATTTGACAATCCTGCGCTTCGCTGTTATTTGATAACCCTTTTTTTTTTTTTTTCTTATTGACAAGGATCCTCAGGGTTGTTATTTGACAATCCTTTCTGTTGCCATACCTCAACGACGCGACTTTATAACAATTTGACTTTGACAAGGATTTGTACGGATAACGTGCCTTCGTCTGTTTTCAGAACAGATTTGTTCCAGATTTTCCTCAATTTGCAAATAAAGAGGCTCTCCGCAATAGCTGGCTATGAGAACCTAACTCCATTCCAACCTCTTTAACTGACACTTATCATATGGTGTGACGTACATTCCAGATTTTGTGACAGACGAAGGAAGAAGGTACTGATGGGCGCGTTCGATCGGACCATTTGAATGACATACTAATTCATACCATTCATATCTTGGAGACACCTATTTGGGACAACTCATTTATAGAACCAACATCTAATAAGTCCTTCATGGCCTCGTGGGTCCCCGTTATCAAAAAAAAAAAAAAAAAAAAAACCATCCATCTTTCTGAGACAGGTCTACATTAGACGTGGATGTGCATTATCACTCTAACACCTTCACCTCTTTCTGCTTGAATACCCGTGCCTTTAAGTATTTAATGAGCCAACACGCTCTTGACCTTTTAATGAACGCGTCTCTAAAATCAAGTCTACTGCGAAATCTATATAGCAAAGTTAGACATTCAATGACTTAGAACCGCTTAGTGACAAAGATTATATATCCTCGCTATACAAAAAGCATATGATTGTTTTATAGATGTCAATAGCACTTTTAGGTAGAAAATAAATAACGGCCAACTACGAAGATTCCCACTTCCATACTGACATTTTCAGATGTTCCGGAGATTTGGGGATAAGCGTATTACTATTTGCTTAGTAGAAAAAAAAAGGTGCCAGTTGGTGAAGAAATGTCAAAATTAACTTAAACTCGCTCATACATTCATGCTATATCCCAAAGATCCTCTACTACCATTCATATTAGCTGGAAGCGTCTATACCCTGGCCATGAGCACCGAAATCAGTCCATAAAGGCGAAACCTGTTTTTAATTGATATGGCCTTAGAGCATAACTCGCTATACTGAAATGGAATGTTATGACCAAAAACCTTGAATGGCTTTTTATCTTTGTTTTTTTGAAACAAGCAAAAGTAACATTGGTGATCAGAGGGAATAAAGCTAGGTGTGAAGGCAACCTTTATTCGGGAAAAGGTCTGCTCTATACATAAAATAATAGTGTTAGGGGCTCTATTTTAGCTATTTTGGGAATTTTGGGCGAAGCGTCGTAAATTCAGGTATGTTCTGTTACATTGAGTAATGAAAGGCTGTTAACATCATTATGGATAACTGTCCACTACACGAATACTGTTGAAGCGACAATCAAGGAGCGTGGATTCAATCCAGTCTCTATCTCACCATACACTCCTCCCTTGAATCCCATCGAGCAGTTTTGGCTCGCTCTGAGATACAGATTTAGGCGTAACACCACCAATGAGACCGTAAGTGGCATAGAGTTGCCTTATTTTTGAAATCCGGATTGACCACACTCCTTTCCTTTCCCCTTGCTGTATAAATTTGGAGAAACAAAAAAAAAAAAAAAAAAAAAAAAGCACTAATATGAGCCACTTCGCCACGTTAGAAAACCTCGTGGGAACAGAAGGAAACGTGGACAATCGGTAGATGAAAACCTAAATTCTTTGATTTCTATATAAAACAATATGAAATGGCTCCAATAAAAGCGAAGACTTTTATCTTTTTTTTTATTCACGAAAGGTTCTTGCCTTTTAAAGTTTTGCGTAAGTACAACAGAACAAAAGGTTGGAAGATGACTGAAGATTAAACCTCACTAAACAACAGAAAAGGTCTATTTTATTTATTTGCTATTTCTTTTTTTATGATGGCCCGAGTGCGTATCCGCCAATATTCTTCTGCCTATCAATTATATGGCATTCCTCTTTCACCTGTTCCTCAAACATCCCTATTATGTTAATGTAGGCTGTCGCATTTTGCATTGCGTTTTCCGCATTTTGCATTGCATTTTTCGCATTTTGCATTGCATTTTTCGCATTTCGCTGTACCATTTGCTTTGCTGAGCCTAATAGAGCATCGTAGCGACGGAGGAGTAATGCGCTTACGCACTTGTCGGCCGCGGCAGGGTCGCTCATATTTGCTTCTTGAGGTGGAAGGGCGTGGACAGATATTTGATCGTCCTCTTCATGAGAGGAGCCTTGTTGACTGCCTTGTACAGCGCTTTGTTGAGGCTCTTGTACAGTGTTTTGTTGAGGTTCTTGTGCAGTGCTTTGTTGGCAGTCTTGTGCAGTAGAAGCTCTTTGATGATCTTGCACAGCGGCTTTTTGATGGAAATGATGAGGCAGAAGTTGTGGCTGGGAGAGGGTGCAAGGAGATTGCGACCCGGAGCGATGAAAGTGGGGAGAGTAAGAGGAAGATGGGGTGGGCTGAACTTGACGAGAATCAGGAAGAGCAGAAGGAGCTGGCCCAAGAAGGACCCTCGCTCTCGGATCTCAAAGCGGAGGTCTCCAAGGTTCAATCCAATATGAAGCATATCCGATCCCTTATAGTCAACATGGGATATGAGTTGAATCGATTGTTCGTTTCCTTGGAAGAAAATGATAAAATTACAAGACAAAAAGTCCGCGAAGAAGCCAGGACACAAAGACTGCTTGACCTTATTCATACACTTATGGCTGAAGCTAAGGATGAGACATCAACTTCAAGTAAGCGAGGCTTCTCTGGCGCTAACACCCTGGACTTATAAGAGGTCTATATATTTCTCATTCTAAAATTTATATCTGTTCGTTAGATCGTTGTATGAGCCCAAATCAAGTGGATGCCAGGGAAATGAATAGCATGTAGCCACCGTCCACAGTAGATATTAGGAGACTTCCGCTGACTGTTCACCTCGAAATGCTACAAAAGATTGCAAGGCCAGGATAGAAGCCTGAGGATGATGAAGATTATGGAGAGGAGGATAGTGATGGTAGTGATACCAACGATGCGACCGATGATCATATAGGAGAGCTGAAAGAAAGGTTAAAAAAGGAAGGATGGAAGACTGAGGATACTGTAAAAGTATAAAGAGGAAGAGGAGAGTTCCTCTAACAATAGTGATCGTCTCTCTGACCCAAAAAAGATGTTTGCTAAAGCAGGATTAGAGCCTGAAGATTATGCGGAAGAAGAAGAAGAGGAAGAGGCGAAGAGGAGGCATGAGGACGATCAAGTGGAGGTCAAGGTTGAGGAGGAGATCGGTAAAGTAGGGGGAGAAGTGATGAGCAGCTATGGAGATAAGACAAAACGTAAATTAGTTGACGTTGATGACATCAACGATAGCGCAAAAAAACGAAGTGACTTCTATAGGAAATAGAGAGAGCTCCAAGAGGTTGAAATAAAAAAATCTAGCCCATATCTCGCTGAAGCGTTTGTTGTAGCTAGAAGGGACCCTTCGTCCAGCTACTCGATTAACGTTCCTACTATTGCTTGCACGACTAAAGATCCTCCAATACTGCTTGCAAGTTCCGAATAGTAAGAGTACGTTTACATGTGCAAGATGGACTATACTCCAAGGGTGCTTCAGGATCCACAAGGTTTTTAGTAGTATACGATGAGGCACAGATCCTTGGTGAAGCTTACCCTAATGAATTTGAGCCAACGATAGCGAGAGAGCCTGCTCGGTCATTGCTTTATCCTATTTTGTGTGCAACTCGAGACATCGCAGGTTCGGAGAAACTCACGATCGTCACTACTGGGACAAGACTCTGTATTTACATTCTTACATGGGCAGAGAAGGGTGGATCTATTCAGGAGGGATACAGCAGTATAATCATTTCAAAATTGCTCGAATCATTCTTGGAATATCTGAAGTTTGAGTGCATGGAGTTCCCTGGATGGGTTGGTTATGAGTCAGTCAGTACTTATATCACCAATCTTAAGGGCCTACTCAAGGACGAAGCCGCGAAAACTCGCCTAGATGAACTCCTACCATCACAGGCTGTTGAGTTGATGGTGAAAAAACTTGTTTGCTGTTTTCGTCCAATCACCAAATCGATTGAGAAGACCATTGAATTCAACACGAAATATGGATGGAAGCGAGCAGTCGACCTTGTAGAAAAGGATCTTGTCTCATACGATTTATGTAGAGAGAAAGCCAACCTCTGCTATGAACTTATTCGGTTGGAGAGAAAATTTACTCAAAATATTAAGCTATCCAAGGATTTTAAGAATCGATGCTCGGCTCATGAAATTTTAAAACTACTACTCTTTCAGCGCTATATGTTTGGAGATACGAGTATAGTACTTCCAAGGGCAGAGCCTTTGTTAGTGGAACACGCTCTAGGTAGGTTCAGTATTGTCGGAAAGAAAACAACCACTGTAGTAGACGAACCATTTGTGCTGGCTGCAGTAGAAAACTATTTCAAGGCGCAGGACCCTGAATTTGTAAATAGTTTAAAAGCATGGAACAAGCTGACAGTCCTCAAGCCCAAGGACGTGGGTGGGAACCGATGATGATTGGCGTTTTCATGGACGTATTTCAATCAGGATCAGAAAATAAGAATCTTTGTAACTGGGATCACAGCCCAACGATCCGTTCTATGTGCGAAGAGCTCGATGGAGATACAGAAATAGTCGGTTTGCGCGATAACGGCAACCAGGGGATCACGCATGAGCATATTTCAATGAAGGATTTCATGTCTGCCCATGTTAACAACAACTCAAGACACGAAGATATGACTGTTCCCCCGTTTTACTTCCCGTCAAATATGCCTTCAGGGCCGGATATAGTCTTTTACATTCGAATCCAGGAAAAAATCTTCCCTGTGTTTATGCAGCTCAAGCTTCGACATGCTCTTATGACTTTTGAAGCTAATAAGGCCGTGGATACAGTATCGGAAAAGAGTATCAAGACGCATGTTGGGAACTCAAGAATTACTGCCCTTGTAATATTTTTGTAAGTATAGTAGTTGCGTATCCTGCCAAACTATTAGACAGCGTGAGTCGCGTACAGGGGCTTTGTCTTAAGGAGATTGAGGCTAGGGAGAATATGCTTGCAAGGTTGCGCAAATCTAAAATGCCTGAAGCGGACCAGGACCTAAAACAAGTGTTGATCAGGATCGATCAGAAAAATATTCGCAAGATTTTTCCAGCGGAGCATGTTGATTTTCTGGATACAATCAAACGCAAGTTGGAAGATGAAGATGCTGAAAACCAAGTCAGCCCTCAGAAAGTTATGAAAATATGAAAAACATCTGAACAGTTGTCTAGCTCATTCGCAAAATAAAAAGAGTGTGTGTAACGAATCGATAAACAATTCTTTGCACAAAAAAAACGTCAATACTTTTTTTAAAAAATGTAATGCTGCTAGGGCATATTGTATTCGCAGTATTTGTCAGAAGCGCGCAACCCATCTACTTACTTTATCTATATGGAACTGTATACATCCGAACACTGCCACATGCGTTCCTTGAGCAAAACTTTTAACATGCACATGCACTTTTACCATCTTTGCTAAAAGCAGCAGCTCCAATTCATAGTGATCATTCCTACAGAAAACCTACTATCTTCATCTGAGACCCTCGGTGGGGGATTTAAGGAAATGATCTCGGGCATTACAGATTCTGGTGAGTTTTTATTTTAATTTTTTCATTGTTTTTGGTGGCAGGGATAGCGCACTTAGTATCAGAGATTAACGAACTATCTCAAGCGGCGTCATCTAGCTGAGCTTGATAATAATTTAGACAGAGCCAGATTTAGTGATGATAGTGATAGTGAAGACAAAGAAAGTTAGTGCTACCAGGACTCAAACTTTGTAATAAACGTCAGAGGCAACGGCGAGGAAGTAATTTCTAGACAAATATAAAATATGAATAAGCTCAAATAGTTTACAAGATGAAATAAATATAAGGAATCGTTTATTATTATTCCAAAACCTCGTTGAATAAAAAAAGGAATATATAAACTGGATCTTGCATACTACATCATGGATGTAGTTCTGATTCTGGATGAGGTGTCATCTAACTTTGGTCAGATGACAAGTGTTACCGCCATGAGAGGTTTTCACAAGGTTAATAATGATATATTACGAGACTTCGTTAAGGTATTCAAGAAGGTGATTGCCTTGGATGCTGAACTGACAGACCGAGACGTTCAGATCATCAAGGAGCTTCGAGATGATTCCCATGTTATCTATAATGTATTCAAGCCGCAGGAAGGACACCTCGTCTCTTTTTATGAGAATGAGGCTTCTCTGAAGTTAAAGGTTATTAACTTAGTCAAGTCTGGAAAGAAGATGTGGATATATATCATATATATCACACTGAAGGCTGAAGATACCGAAAGTTTACATACTGAATTGAAGGATATGGGATTCATTGGGATGTGTATCTCTGCGAATTCCCTGGAGTTAGAGAAGAGGGCATTTGCACGAAATCGCGCCAACTCTCGACTAAACAGATCAACAAATGGGGATCACGTGGTCTCCAAATCGAAAACACGCGTTATTAGTCGTGTAGAAACAATGGATAAGATCGGACGCATCGCAATTGGTAAATGGCATAGCTCCCTCCTTCCTTTTTTTTTTTTTTTACTATATTCCTATCCTTTCCTTTCCTACTTCAGATGGCATCAAGGTTTCGACCATTGACTTCGGTCTTCAGGACATTTCCCAGAACAGGAACAATAGCTAGTACAACAACAACAGTGGCAACATGCATGCCAAAGACGGCCCCTAGTCTTGCAATAGTAGCGATTAATACAGCGACTAATGGACGACGATCCCTTTCGTTGAAATCCTTTTTTTCGCCTCGCAAGCCTAAAAAGGATGCATTCACCTCTCAATTTGAACCAGTATTGGAGCAAGCAAATTTGTTCCATCCCCTGAGCAAGTCGCCCATTCCTGCAGTTCGTCAAAAGGCAGAATGGATATCGAAGCATGGAAGCTGTGCAGTTTGTAAAGACCAGGAACATGAACATGGACATAAGCATGGGGAGCATAAGCCTGAGCAAAAGAAGAGAAAGGCACCAACGTATGAATGTCCAGATTGTGGATATCCAACTCATTGTAGTGAAGAGCATTACCAGATGGATAAGGATCGTCATAAACATATCTGTGGAATCCTTCGGGAGATCAATGAAGACGAACATGATCTTCGATCTGGCCGTCGTATGAAGGAATTTGAATTTCCAGGTAAAGTATATACGAGTTTTTATTAAGGGAAAGAAAAAACTCTTTCTTTATGCATACTCATAGACAATCTTCGTGGAAGGAAAAAAAAAAAAAAAAAAGACTCCTCCATAACAACAATGACAGATAGCCATGAAGAAGGAAATCAGACGTCTTTTCGGAAAGCAACTAACATGGATATAAACTATTTTTTTTTCTTTTCTTTTTAGGTGCTCAACATCGTGATGAGGCGATCAACTTGTCAAATTGGGACACATTCTTGTACACTCGTGGATTCCTCAGCATGAACTCGGAGCGTTCAATGCGTCATGTCTCACATGTGTTGACTTATCCTATCACCATTGGCTCGGTACTTCATCAATCTTCGCCATATCGACTCGGCAAGGATCTTACTGTCGAGGGTCTGAAGTCGTTGGCAGGTAAATATGGATTTTTTTTCTAGTTTTGCGGGCTGCATGGGCATATTGTTTCGGATGTACGAATTGTGCTCTACAGGGTCTCTTTTTTATTGTGATGTGGTTCTTATCGTTTTATTTATTTTTATTCTGTTAGCCCTTCGCCACACATTGCATCCGGCGGTCATTCCAGGAATCACTCAATCTCAGGATCTTCGTACAATTGCAACACACACTGTGCGTATCTTTTGTTTGGGGGCCCGTGCAGAATCTCATCTTCCACCTCATATCTACATGCAACTCGCCTATCTGTTCCCAACGACGGCCTTCCAGATTCATTTTGTAGGACCGGATGCAATCCCACCACATACGAAATCCAAGGATCCTCATCAGCATGTCCATTATGAGCAGATCACGTTTATATATGACAACTCTCGTTATGAGACATATCATGCAGAGGCAGGGCCCTTCAACCCTTACTACGATGTGTTTTTCCTCTTCTCACCCGGTCTAGCCCATCCAGCAACGAAGGATATGTGGAAGCCTACGATCCCATTATTGTTGGATACAAAATGTGCGATCTTTGGAACAGGATTCGATGAACAGGATGTGATGAATGATGTCAATGAGATTGAGAATGCAGGCTATGAGATGGATTGGCTGATGAAGCCTCGAGAGAATGTGTTCCGATCTTTGAAGCATGAAGTCAACTTGACTGATGTTCGACAATCAGCACAGTGTAACTGGGGTATCTGGGGGATCCGTGGACGTCGTTATGATGTGAGACCTGCGGAGGAATAACAATCACAAAGATAATAATAAACAAAAATTAAGGTGGCCTTTTCTTTCCTTCATCGTTTTTCTCTATATCTATTTTATTTTATTCTTTTAGATCTCATCAGCATTGTCTCCCTGTATAAATGTTTGCTTCTTTTTTATCCTTATTCATTTTTATTTTTTTTTTTTTTTTGTTGAGCATAGGAATAAAAATAAATTAAGGTATATATAATAGATGGTGGTGATCATGATTGAATTTGTAAACCATACTTATCATGGACTTGCCAGATATTGAGTACTGCAACGTATGTCAGACTTTTACCCCTTGGGGTTGTCCTGCACTCTCAGTAATATCTGAGACGAGCTCTGACTCCCTTTCTATCCTCTTCTCTCTTTATCCAATGTTACCATCCTTCTCCATTTCTTCACATACCAGCTGTGACAAACATGTTTGAGCGGAAGAGAGGGAGAAGAAGGGTGGGACTTTGAAAGAGGAAGTGGTTAGTCAGCTACAATATCTCCTTTGTAGCCTACAGGCAACCATTACAGCTGCATTGGTCCATTAGGTGGGATAGCTTTTTATTTCCTTTTAATTATCATCCTGGACGAGCAGAGTGAAACTGATAGAATCTTTTGATGCGGAAGAACAGAAAAAGTAGAGAGAAATATGCTCAGTTAAATTTTTCTTTCCCAATTCAGCATGTACCTTGTTTGAGAACGCTCCGACTAGATGGTTTTTCAATGAATCTTTTGGTGCCCTTTATTAATACATTTGACATGACTCAAGTAGGGGTCCTAAATATATTTCACTTGATGGATTTTTTTTTTTTTTTTTTTTTTTTTGGTAAAGAGGAATAGATCTATAGTCCTCATAATACTAATAGAGTAATGAGCGAGGTGTTCTCACTTACGCCACGGTAGAAGTAAGATCAGAGCTCAAACATAGTCGACTCTTTTCTGATACAAACTGTCTAAAGCACAAACTGTCTAAATGCAACGATTTCTCCAGATAGACTTCAGGTTTGCCACATACCTTTATACTTTTGGAGAGAAAATATTGACATGTTGAAATATATTAATCTGCCGACCATACTGTGTTGCCAAGAATTTGAAAAGACAAATAAACTCTCCACATTCTCTCAACACACTCTTGCACACTCTGCATCCATACCTCGTGAATCGCACAGTACCCACACCAATGGCTTCAACAGGCCTAACAAATACAGATTGACCCCTTTCCCACTATGGAGACACTCTCTAGCCTCAAGATACCCGTGCGACAGCTACGATGACGATAGCGGGTGTACTGATATTATTCAACAACCAGAGAAATCATTTCAGGTTGATACTTCAGGGGCGACGACGACATCGCCACACAAAATTATAAAGAGCACGCACGGCCTTTTTTCCAGGAACTTTAAAAAATACGCCGCAGATTTGTGTTTAACATTTTCAACTGCCTTGACTTCCATCTTGAAAAGTATCCATTCATTCTAACCCATCTACCCATCTCTTGATGCAAAAGCACATGAATACTTTCAGCCAGCTCAAGTTGTATCCGAAGCATTACGCTTAATGAGCTCTACTCAACAGTCCAACGGCCTCACCCAAGAGTATGATGTATTGGCCATAGTCCTTCCGGACTCTATACCTGATTCTACCTTAGTTCCGACCTCTCATTATGACTATCCAAACCAACTAGAGGGCTACTGGAAGCAGCAAACACAACAGCACCAGCAGAAGCAGCAGGACCTACGAAAGAGTCAGCAGAGCCAACGGTGTCAACAACGGCTTGAAGAGTTGAGCCAGAAGCATACTCGTCGACTAGAACAATTGCAGCAACTGTATGAGGTACAACGGCGACAAATAGAATTGGAGCAACTTATACTAGAGTCATCGCAGGGAAAGACATTAGAACAGAAAGAACAGTGGCTAGAACAGCAGCGACAAAATAGTACAGCAGGTGGAACAGAATGACTCGGAAGATTTTGAAAGGAACCTCAAAGCAGCCAACCAAGGAGACATTAATTCTCAGTATAATCTAGGCGAGATGTACTATCGGGGCCAAGGAGTGGCTCAAGATTACTCAAAAGCGTTTGACTGGTACCTCAAGGTAGCCGACCAAGGATATGCCCATTCTCAGACAATGCTAGGCGAGATATACTATTTTGGCAAAGGAGTACCTCAAGATTACTCAAAAGCGTTTGACTGGTACCTCAAGGCAGCCAACCAAGGATATGCCCATTCTCAGTGTAATCTAGGCGAGATGTACTATCGGGGCCAAGGAGTGGCTCAAGATTACTCAAAAGCGTTTGACTGGTACCTCAAGGCAGCCAACCAAGGAGACATTAATTCTCAGTATAGTCTAGGCGTGATGTACTATCGGGGCCAAGGAGTGACTCAAGATTACTCAAAAGCGTTTGACTGGTACCTCAAGGCAGCCGACCAAGGATATGCCCATTCTCAGACAATGCTAGGCGAGATGTACTATTTTGGCAAAGGAGTACCTCAAGATTACTCAAAAGCGTTTGACTGGTACCTCAAGTCAGCCAACCAAGGAGACATTAATTCTCAGTATAGTCTAGGCGTGATGTACTATCGGGGCCAAGGAGTGGCTCAAGATTACTCAAAAGCGTTTGACTGGTGCCTCAAGGCAGCTAACCAAGAGTGTGCATCGTCTCAGTATGAGCTAGGCGAGATATACTATTTTGGCAAAGGAGCGCCTCAAGTTGATTCGAAAGCTGCCGAGTGGTATGTCAGGGCAGCGTTTCTTGACGAGCTAGACCGGATGGTTGCTGAGGGTAGGTATAGCTGGGATTCTGAGTCAGATGAAGAAGACAATACTCAGTTTAAGCAAGCTACAGTGCAGGCTGAAGATGAAGGCATTCCTAAAGATCGCTCAAAAGGTAGTGACCAGGCTATCGAGGTCGAGCAAGGCTTTGATGACACTCAGATGGAACTAGATGATTCGTATGAGGGCGGTAAAGAGGTCCTATAATATACGCCAGGGGGTCATTTACTGGAAGCGACTGAACAACTACAACAAATGCTAAAAGTGCAGCAACAAAAACAGCAGCTCCTAATACAACAGCTAATACAACAGCTAAACTTGCCCCTTAACATTAGCACGAAAGTCAATGATCTTAATCACGTACAATACCAACAGTTGCCGTACCATAATGCAGCTTCAGATAATACAGTAACCGTCAGACGCAATCAACCACAAGCAGCAAGATCTAATGGCGATCGTGCCACTACTCAAGACGATGCAAACTTTACTCAAAGAGAACAGCAGCGTAATGAGCGGTCAAATAATCAACATGGACAATATGCTGCTGCGACTCCATCAGGCCAGTCTTCTTCTCTCGAAGCCTTTCCCTCCTCATATACCTTCGAAACATCCTACCGCATTGTACGCAAACATGTTTGCCATATTTGCGGTAAAGCCACAACTACATCTTCTAACCTCAATACACACATAAGAACACACCGCCCTCCATCAGAAAAGCCTTATGGCTGTACGTGGAAGGACTGCAAGGCAAGATACAATAGAAAGGCTGAGTTCAACCGCCATCTCGAAACGCATCAACGCAGGACCGGTAGATACAAGTGTGATTTATGTGGCCAAGGGTTCACCAGGAAAGACTCGCTTCTCAGACACACTCGCACCAAGCATCACAAGCCTGGTCTGTCATCTGACGAGTATGGGCTTCCAAACAGTGCAAGTAATCCCGCATCTGGGTCCAGAGCCACCACTCTTCCCTCTCTTGAGACACATTTCTAAAAGATGGAGAAAAATCCAACTTTATCATTCTTATACCTCACTGTCAATCATTGTGTCTTTCTTTATTTATTTTTTTTTTTTCGATAATTACTTTACACTACTCTATTAGATCCCATCGGCATTTCCCCCCTGTATAAACATCTGTCTCTTTTATATCCCTCCTATTCATTTTTATGTTCGCTTTTAGTTTAATTTGTTTATTTCGGTTTAACCTTAGGAATAAGATAATAACAATAAAGGGATAGCTAATGGCGATGATGATGTTACTTGTAGACCGTACTCATGATGGACTCGCCGGATATTGGATGTTATTGAGTGTGCTCTGCACCCTCAAATCTGTGTTCGTAGTGGAATGGGTTACAATAAAAGGCACGTGACGATGAACATATAGTAATGCGGTGTATACTCCTTTCAACTTGGAAAGGTGAACGATCTTGACATAAGAATGAGGACCGTTTCCCTATGCCTTATTAAATGAGCACTCGGGCTGCTGACGAGACTAGCTTGATCAATTATCTATTCCATTCCTTTAAATAACTTTTATTGAATCTATACGAAGCCAAAACATTCCTTTGCTGCGTTGATGTTGGATATATAGGGATATAAGAGGAATGGACAAAAGGTCTGTAAGGGACAGAATGATAGATCAATTGAGAGGAAAGTGGCCGAGGCTCTGTTACTCTATGAGGAATTGGATTCAGGAATACTTATATTGATTGGAGGACTACACTTGTCAGGTAAGGAACCAGGTTAGTGATGCTTGATACGAGTGTGCCTGACAAGTGAATCTTTTCTGGTAAACTTTTCACCACATCTGTCACATTCGAATGTAGTGGCTCCAGGCTGGTGTGTCCCAAGATGTCGTTTGAGCTCGGCCTTTCTATTGAATCTCGATTCGCAGCCATCCCACGTACAGCCAAAAGGTCTTTCTGATGGAGAAAGGTGGATTTTTTCGTGAGCTCTCAAGTTCGAGGCTGTAGTAGCGGCCTTACCGCAAACACAGCAGATGTGCTGACCATGCTGAATATATCCAGGGTGTAGGGAAAACCTAAAAAATAGGTTATCCCATAGTTGTTGTTGCAATTGACGCAGGTACTTCTCCTCCTCCAGTATTTGTTGTTGCAATTGCTGTAGGTGCTCCTTCCCCTCCTGCACTAGAGGAATATGCCACTGGCATAGGCTGAGCCATGCTTGCTGATGTTCTAGTAGCAGCCAAATCCTTTGTCGAGTTTGTGTCTCCAGTAGCCGCTGCCGCTGGAGCAGAAGAAACTCTTGAGGCTCATCGACGCTATACTGTGGGACTAAGTCCTCGCTCAAGTCGACTGTGTAGGATTCGAGTAACGGTAAAGGGGGCGATCCATCAGAGGTATCTCCAGTCGAGATTCTGTGTTCTTTTTTGCTGCTGTTATTCATTGTTGGTCAGCGGCGGCAATGAAGTATGCCTTTTTTTATGAGATATTGGTACGTAGTATTGAATTCAAAGAGAGTGTAGGCTGCAGTAGTTTGAGCCAGATGGAGAGAGTATGCGGAGGACGTGTCTAGGGAGAGAGAAATGGAAAAATGGAGTATTTAAAAAAAAAAAATAAATTACACCACCCAAGTGGTGTATCAGGTATGGTAATTGTCAGTGCGTCAAAATTCGGAGCCAACCAATAATAGAACATGTTTGTGACCAAATGAAAGAGGACGCTTTTGAAGATCAAGATTTCACAAACAAATGTCCATTTTTACCGCAGTCATTACGCCGCCACTCGGTTTCTATGCTGTCGCTTGCCTTGGAATTAAAGCAGAGAGTGTGCTTTTAGGAACACGCGAAGGAATTGAGCAATTAATTGTGTCTCTTTCTACAAGTGCATTTACCAAAAGTCTGCACAAAGACAGCTTGCACTTAGACAGTCGACATTTCGTATATGAGGAACATGGTAAATCGAGATCCAAAAGAAAAGCAAAATGTGTATAAAAGCTTGAGTATTCAGATACAATCTTTAGCTGAATCATGTTATAAGGATTGATATAGAGTACCAAAAAGTGCAATGAAAATCCATCTGGGTATAGCATTCTCTAAAAAGGTTCATGCTGAAATAGGAAGGGAAAACTTCTGATATGTTTTCTCCTCTTTTTCTCTTCTTTTTCTTTCAAAATATTTTGTTCCTTTCAAGCCTGAATGATGAGTAAAGGAACAAAAAAAAAAAAAAAATCCTACCCATCCAGTACAAACGTAATGGTTGTTTGTAGGATACAAAGCAGATATTGGGATCGACTAACCATCTTTGCTTTTAAAGCCCCCGCTTTTTCTCCCTCCTTTCAAATAGACATGTCACAATTGGTATGCGAAGGAGTGAAGGTAGACGGTTGCACTGGATAAAGAGAGAAAGAAATCAGGAATATTTGAGGATGCAGAGCAAACTCAATAGCATTCAATATCCGGCAAGTCCATCATGAGTACGGTCTACAAGTAACATCATCATCGCCATTAGCTATCCCTTTATTGTTATTATCTTATTCCTAAGGTTAAACCGAAATAAACAAATTAAACTAAAAGCGAACATAAAAATGAATAGGAGGGATATAAAAGAGACAGATGTTTATACAGGGGGGAAATGCCGATGGGATCTAATAGAGTAGTGTAAAGTAATTATCGAAAAAAAAAAAATAAATAAAGAAAGACACAATGATTGACAGTGAGGTATAAGAATGATAAAGTTGGATTTTTCTCCATCTTTTAGAAATGTGTCTCAAGAGAGGGAAGAGTGGTGGCTCTGGACCCAGATGCGGGATTACTTGCACTGTTTGGAAGCCCATACTCGTCAGATGACAGACCAGGCTTGTGATGCTTGGTGCGAGTGTGTCTGAGAAGCGAGTCTTTCCTGGTGAACCCTTGGCCACATAAATCACACTTGTATCTACCGGTCCTGCGTTGATGCGTTTCGAGATGGCGGTTGAACTCAGCCTTTCTATTGTATCTTGCCTTGCAGTCCTTCCACGTACAGCCATAAGGCTTTTCTGATGGAGGGCGGTGTGTTCTTATGTGTGTATTGAGGTTAGAAGATGTAGTTGTGGCTTTACCGCAAATATGGCAAACATGTTTGCGTACAATGCGGTAGGATGTTTCGAAGGTATATGAGGAGGGAAAGGCTTCGAGAGAAGAAGACTGGCCTGATGGAGTCGCAGCAGCATATTGTCCATGTTGATTATTTGACCGCTCATCACACTGCTGTCCTCCTTGAGTATCAATGTCTTCCCTCCAGGCGAGAGCACTTGAGCCTTTATTTCACTTTTATCATGTGTGATGCGAGAGAAGCAACCCCCATTGCTTTTTTAGTATTACGAGGACGAACATGATGTTATGGACCCTTTCCTTACCACCAAAAAAAACCCCCCAATCTCTACTTGAGCCATGCCAAACAGATTGATAAGAGGCACATTAAGAACTATCTGGTTGAACTATTCTCAAACAAGGTACATTCTGGATTGGATAGGAAAAGCCGATGTGATATTTTTCCTCTTCCTACATCAAAAAAAAAAAAAAAAAAAAAAAAAGCTGCCCATCCAGTGCGACTGGGTCTGACTAAACACTTCTTCTTTCAAAACCCACCATTTCCTCCCTCTCTCGCTTTCAAACATGCATGTCGCAGCCGTTGTGCGAAGGAATGGGGAAGGAGGACGGTTGTATTGGATAAAAAGGGACGGAAAGGGGACCAAAGCTCGTCCCTGGGATACGTAAGGGTGTAGAGCTACCTCAATAGGCAGAACCCTAGCAAGTAATGCATAATTGGTTAGCACTCGAGTATAGTATCCAGATACTATCATGGTTACAGTCGCCAGTTATAGCTTTCATTAAAATAAAAGTAGAAAATGAATAGGAGTATAAGTTTTTTTTTTTATTATTATTTTTATTCCACTTTAATACTTTGATTCAATTCTTTCTTAGTCTATTGTATCATCATAATCCTTATAGGATGGCATGTATTCAACGTCAATTGGAGGTCAAGTAGGGTGTTACGCGACTATAGAATTGTCGAGGATAATAGCTACAGGGCCCAATCCTAAAATCAGAAAATGCTTAGAGCACAGCAAAAACAGCCACAATTACTTCAGCATCTATCACAAGATCTTAGTTTACTTCCCAGTATGAACGAGGGAGATCAGAATGAGGCAAACGACATAGAGGGGTGCGATAATAATGCTAATCAAGCTAATCAAGCAGAGCGGGTTTCTTCTGCGACATTTGCGGAAAAATTGCAACCTCATCCTCTAATCTTGGCCCACACCGAAGAACACATCTCATCAGAAAGACCTCTCGGTCGCCCGTGGGATGGCTGCGCTTTGAAATTTAATGAGTTAAATCGCGTCACACTAAAAAAAGCAATTAGAAATAATTTGCAAATGTGCTGCGGAAATACTCGGTTGCCTGGACACACCATTTATACCTGAGGAAGACTTGTTGTTTCGCGCTTTAGTTGTTGAACATTATTATCACACCACCGCCTGTGAAGCATTTCCTCTAATGACTTACTTCCAAAGATACCCAGACCATGCCTCTTGGAGATCGAAGCTTTGGGGGTCTGGAAGAAGCCGGGAATAATTATAAAGGAATGAACAATGACCTTTGCGGCAAAGGACCAATGTCAATAAATGTTTGCGGCACAGTGCAGGTATATTTTTGTCTAGTGTTTGTCGTATAGGGATATGTTCGCTCTTCACGCTCAATACTCTTCATTCCTCAGCATTCACCATTCACATTCAGCATTTATCGTTCATCCATCGTTCATCGTTCATCATTCATCATTCATCGCCCATCGTTCATCGTTTATTATTCACTCTTCACTCTCCAGCTTCCACCCCGTCCCACAACCCTTTCTCAACTTCTCTTTATATTGCCCTCTGCACCTTGTTTGGACAGGTGTCTATTCCTCTTTCATACACGCGGCAACTTTGAGAAAAAACTATCTTTCCTAATCATGGCAGCGTTAAAAAGGTCAAGGTCTGCACCAAGTCCGTCAAAAGACTCCGTGTGCTTGGAGCCAGACAATTCCCCCGATCGCGCACAAGAAATCCCACTCCTTCTCAATTCAGAGGTCCACGAACCTGCAGAAGACCCAGATCAATGCTTGAGTATCCAAAACCCCAATGCACCGGCCAAGGAAGCTGCGAGGGCTAACAAACACATTTGTCACATTTGCGACAGGTCCCAGAGCAACGCTTCCAATCTCAAGGCCCATATCATTAATCACGACAAAGATAAAGCCTTTAATTGCGGACAGCCCAATTGCAAGTACAAGACTAACAGGAAAGCAGATCTCAACCGCCATTCCCAGACACATCGCCCCAGAGAGGAGATCAAAAGATGGAAGTGTAATGGGTGTGACTTAAACTTTTCAAGACAGGATTCGGTCCCAAGGCATGCAAAAAAATGCAAAGGAGCAAAGCAATTTAATTTGGCCTCCCAAGAAGCTGCTTTCCAACCGACTCTATTTAACCCTACGATTATTGAACAAGGATCGTCTCAATTAACTATGCCTAATATGTCGCAGTTGCAGCAAGGGGAGCTACAATGTGTACAGCAACAACAACAACAACAACAACAACAACAACAACAACAACAACAACAACAACAGCAGCAGCAGCAACAGCAGCCAAACTCACACACTGGTTATCAGATGGATGTCGGTGAATCCAACCAGTATAGCCAACCGCCACTCGCGCCTCCGAGTCAGGAACAATCCTCGGTACCAATGCCCTTTGTCAATCCGCAAGATCCCTCCTCTCAGCCTGGCGTCATTGGATACGAGCCGTTTCAACCAGCCGTGCCTAATATGTCACAATGGCAAGGAGAGCAATTACAAGGTGTACAACAACAACAGCTATACTCACATACTGGCTATCAGAATAATGTTGATGGATTCAACCAGTATGGCCAATGGTCATCCGCGGGTCCAAGTCAGGGACAAGTCTTGGCGTCTATGCCCTTTGGCATTCCACAAGATCCCCACCTCCAGTCTAACCATGTAATGCTCGACTCGACTCTGCTTCAAGTTCCATCCATGGGTTCATGTCAGGTGCATCCCTCGGCACCAACATCCTTTCCTTTTCCACAAGGCTACCACCAGCCTAACCATGAGCTGGGCCAGACTCAGTATGAAGTCCAACTTATAAATATGAGCCAGGGACAAGCCTTGGTACCAACACCCATTGTCACCTCACAAGACTACTACTCCCAGCCTGACGACGCCAGAATCAACCTGACCCATAACCAACTTGGATTCGGGGGCGGAATCCAAGGGCAAGACTGGATGCTCTATGCCGGCCAATGGAATTGAAGCCTGTAGCACGTTAGCTCAGCTGAAGACAGTGACCAACACTGTGGATGCTTACTCTGTATAATGGGAACCTCAGTGAAGATACACAGCACTCAATGCGGCTGACATTACACAAGAAAAGGCTCGCTCAAGGCGCATACAGGCATGCAAAATTCATCAAACACTTCGCTTGCTCCTCTGGCCGCCCTCATTAGTCTGCAACACCCTATCCTTATTTAATACTTAATACTTGATACCTAATAGATATAGATATAATAACATTACTATAATTATGAATAAACCAACAATAATTACTATACCCAGAAGGACGCAAGATACAATCGATTCTGTTTGAATGCAATAATTTCCTTGGGACTTATTGCTACTGTTAAAGTGCTAACTGGAACGACTCCCTCGACCCATAAATAAGGTTTACCATATAAGTTTGCACTTTTACACAGAGACGGCCCACATCCATTAATGCAATTCCCTTGATTGTTTATGAAAGGTTGGTCCAGCCATCTGAGCCTGATCCTTTTCCCAGACTGAAGCCAATTCTGTTATTGACTAGAGTTTACCTAAATTTATTATTTCTATACTCCTCCCTCCACCATTGTCTCTTTAGTTTTTTTTTTAATACCAAAGGTTCACAGGGAAATGGGACTTATTACCTACACTCTCTTCTTAATTATTGTGCCTCTTTAAAAAAAAAAAAAAAAAAAAAAAAAAAAGAAAAAAGAAAATAGAAAGAAAAAAATGACATCCTTTTATTACTTCATCATTTCCTCTTCATATATTCACTAACACACAAAACTGAGTGAATGTTTTATTTTTAACATATCCCAACAAGAACCTGATGCATTGTCATGGATGCTGCCCCCATGGTACCTTTTGGTCTTGTTAGAAGAGCTACTAGCTTGAGAGGATATGACCTACCACCATTACTGCAATATTATTTAGGAAAATTACTACAACTAGTCAACTAGTCAATCACCCAGTTTTGGAGATGAAGTCCGGAAAAATCAATTCTTTACTTTTACTTAGATTCAGCATAGCAGTGCAAAAGCCCATGTCTCATTGATGCTACGGCTGCGATTTCATAGAACGTATTTTATTCTTGAGAGAGGTATGTTAAGTGAAAGCGACTAAAAATCATATGAGGAAAAGGTTCTCTATTATTCGTTTCCATTTCTTCAACCGGCTGTCCAGCAAGCGATAGCTTGACACTAGCAGATGGTGCAGCAGTAAAGCTATTCAAATGTGTATGTGTTACGTTGGCAAATAATAATCAACAGCGGAACAAATTTTGTAGACTAATTTCCTAGCCTATTGTATCATAGTATTCCTTAAAGAAATGGGACGTGTCCAATGGATGCTGGTATCAATTGGGGACTAAGCATGCTAAAGCTCTAAGGGTGCTTACTATTTATAAGGTCCAATCCTGAAATCATGGAGCTGAACTATTGCCGGATGATACTCATCATGAAGATATTATATGCCATATGATTTTTAGTAACAAGGAATTTATCAGGAAAGACTTGCTCCAGAGGCACGCTCGCGTCAGGCATCGCTAGTCTGCTCTTTCACTCCTCCCATGCTAAAAAAGGCCCGCATCCGCGCATGAGGCATCACCCTCCCTCAGGTTTATCATTCCTGTACTCCATTGTCATCTATTGTATCTTTTACCCGTAACCGAAACCGTTTTATTAGCGAACTGTGTACAGTATAATATAGTAATTCGAACAACTCTGCAATATCATTTGCTCAAACCAATCTTAATTCTAAAATCTGATTGATGGTCGAAAGTTAAAAAAAATGCTCGCGTGCGTGAAAACCCACGTGTCGTATATTTCCGACAATGTCTGTTGCACATCCTCCGTTTGGAATAATTTATTTTGTGTGGCACCATCAATAGATTTTCTACGGCATCTAATAGTTATTCAACGGCACCTTGCAGAAAATCAACGGCACAGATATTATATATTTACATTTACTTGATGTTTGTCGTTTGAAATTTTCTTACCTTCACCTTCGACATTCTTCTTCATCCGTCATTCGTCATTTTTCATTCTTTTCATTCTTTTCATTTTTTACTTCTCTTCATTCACTCATTCATCCATCATTCTTCACTCTTCACTTTCACTTTGTCCATCTCACAGCCCTTTCTTTAACTCTTTTTATACTGCCTTCTGCACTCAACGTACTATTATCTTTCTTAGCCATGGCAGTGCTAAAATGGTCAAGATCTACATCAAGTCCGTCAAAAGACTTCGTGTGCTTGGAGTCAGACAATTCTTCCGATCATGCACAAAAAATCTCACTCCTCCTTAATTCAGAAGTCCATGAACCCAATGGTGATCCGTCTCATCACCTGACTATCCAAAGCTCCAAAGCTCCAGTCAAAGAAGCTAAGAAGGCCAACAAGTCCTATAGTTGTCCTATTTGCAACCGCAAAACTTCAAGGTCAATAGACTTTGAACGCCACTACCAGACACATCTCTCCAAAGAAAAGAGAAGAGTATGGATCTGTGATAGATGTGGCACCAAATGTTTTAGGCCCGACACGCTGAAGAGACATAGGGATACAAAAATATGCAAGAAAAAGGCATCTCAATTAGCGTCACAGTTGCCAAGGCAGCTACAAGGTATACAACAGCTACACCCGTATATTGGCTATCAGGACAATGTTGATAGATTCAACCAGTATGGCCAATTGTCATCCGCGGGTCCGAGTCAGGAACCAGTCTTGGCGTCTATGCCCTCTGCCATTCCACAAGGTCCCCACCTCCAGTCTAACCATGTAATGCTCGACTCGACTCTGCTTCCATTCATGGGTTCATATCCGGTGCATCCCTGGGTACCAACACCCATTGTCACCTCACAAGGCTACTCCCAGCCTGACCACGCTAGATTCAACCCGACCCATAACCAACTTGGATTCACGGGTGGAAACCAGGGACAAGACTGGATGCTCTATGCCGACCAATGGAATCAAAGCTTGTAGCACGTTAGCTCAGCTGAAGACAGTGACCAACACTGTGGATGCTTACTCTGTATAATGGGAACCTAAGTCGCCACGAAGATAGACATCAGTCAGTGCAATTGACATCACACAAGAAAGGGTTCGCTCTTGCTCTAACTGCATCCAATAGTTTATAACGTCCTACCTATATAATTTTTGATACTAGATTTATACTTGATACTTGATAGATTTATATGATACTTGATGCTTGATAGATATATATATATATACATTGCCATGAATAAACCAATAGTAAATTGTTATACCCAGAAGAACACAATGGGAAACGCTCTTTTTTTTCTCTTTTTTTTTTTTTTTTCTTCCCGAAAGAGACAATGACGCGAAATAGTTTTTTGGCGTTGAGGGGGAGGTGGCGTATTTATTTGGGGCATGTGCTCCTGACAGACACAGAGACGATGGATTGTTTGTTTGTTACTTTTCTTGGTTATTGCAATTAAATGCTTTTCCTGCCATTGGTACTCCCATCTATTTTTTCCTGTGCTGTGCCGCCATTCTTGCATTGCTCTGTCTTTTTTCCCGTCCACACCCCTTTCTCTCTTTCCATTCAAAAATCGACTTCGTTTCCCTTTCTTCTTCCTTTTCTTCTTTTTCTTTCTTTTCTTCCTCATCCTTACACTTGACACCTGCAATCATCTGTTCAATTCCTTTCACTTTTGATCATATACCATACGCAACATTTTTGTTCCTGAGCATCAATTGCATTCTCTCTCTCTCTCTCTCTCTCTCTCTCTCTCTCTCTCTTTACTTTCTACCCTCTGTCATCCTTTCTCCCTCTTCCCTCCCTCGATTATTATTATTCCATAAGCCGTTATGATTTCCGCATCCAGAAGATACCACCCACAGTCCGAATTGCCATTGGGCAAAGTAGATGACAAGGGCGCCTATCAGCTGGTGGATGGAAACCCAGGTGTGCGTGATGCAGTCTCGTACCCGGATGTTGGCGCCTTTGACGCTCTTTACAGACGTCCTCATGACAATCATTCCTCGGTCGAAGAGATGAGGATGACATATGCTCTATTCCCAGAGTTGAGCAGTCTTGATATGCCCTTGGATCCCTCATCCCAGTCATCATTACCATTGACGTCTTTTATGAACATGCCTCCAATCCATGAGGGCCCCTCGCTCTTTATGGAATCGAATCCCATCACTGAATACTCTGAATATTCCTATTTCTTGCCGTCTTCTTTCGACAGCAACTTCGAGACAATTCATTGCTCACAGCTTGAGGTTCAAGAGAGAACCCCATACAATTTTTTTGCTGCGCCAACCCATCCCAATAATTTTTACCCCACTGTACCTGTTTCAGCAATGGCAAGTCCTGCATTCACAACAGGGGATGAGAATGATGTTATGGATGTTTCAACAGCAGCAACAGCAGAGGCAGACTCGGATACAGAGATGGAAGCAGATGATGAGACGGTGTTCAGTTTGAAGAAGAGGAAGAAGAACAGATTGACATCAAAGACGACTGATCAGCGTAGGAGGAAGGAAAAGGCGCCCAAGGTTTATACGTGTGAGTACCCAGGATGCAATCATGGCAAACCGTTCAAACGGCTGTTCAACCTTCAGCAACACCTCAAGACCCACTCGCAAGTGAAACCATTCCAATGCGACGCACCTGGTTGTGTTTATGCATCGATCCGTCGTGGAGACCTCAAGAGACATTTGCGTGGACATACTGGCGAGACTCCTTATGGATGCCCGGTTGAGAATTGCATGATGCGTTTTCAGCGAGTCGAGGCTCTGACTCGTCATAGAGCGAGAGATCATTAAGCTGATTCATTAGCATAGCAGACACGTGAAAGGGAACAAGCATATAAACATATTTATTCCACCATTTTTTATGATATATATTTATACCTTTTTTAAAGAAAGAAAAAAAAAAAAAAAAAAAAGAAAAAAAAAAAAAAAAGCAATAGACCTTGATGCAATTGATCAATAGTAGCATAGTAGCAATTGACGTGGTTTTGATGAATGATAGCCAGTAATGAGAAACTTTTTTTTTTTTTTTTTTTTTTTTTTACCAACAAACACAAAAAAAGCATAATAAAAACGATTAAATAAAACGATCAATTAGGTCAAAAGTCGTTGTGACTGTTGGGATGGTCTCCTCTGTTTTCATTATTTTTATTGATCCGATCACCTTGGAAAAAAGGAAAAAAGAAAAAAGAAAAAAGAAAAAGACAGACCCTCACTTTCACTTCCTCGCTCTGTCTCTCTCTCTCTCTCTCTCTCTCTCTCTCTTTCTTCCCTCTTTTGTCCGTATATGCCCTTTCCCTCTAGTTTGAACTGAACTGAAAACACTCAACCTATCCATGGACAACAATACTGCAGCTTCTGCCTCGTCTGGGGCCCGGCCAGAACTCAAACCCAAGCCCACTCCCTCGCCAAAGCCTATTCCAACAACACTCTCTGGGAAACTACGGGCTAAGCTGCCTAGTCGTGGTTGGATGATCTTCTGGGGCACCATCGGTTCCATCGGAGCTCTGGTCACTCGTGATCATTACTTGACTGTGGCTGCAAAGAAACGTGTTGCAGACAAGGTGGATGTCTTGGCAAAACAACCATGTGGCGTTCAAGAGATGCCTCGTAAGGTCACTGTTTACATCATGCCACCCCCTGGAGATGGCATTCACAAAACTCGTCATTACTTTAAGCAATTTGTCAAGGTAAAACCATTGCTCTCTTAAGTACCTTTCTCAACCATAGACACTTAAAAGAGAAGCATTGAGTTTTTTTTTATTTTTTATTTTTTTTTTTTTGGCCCTCTTCTAGAAGCTGACTATTGTTTTTTATTTATTTTATCAATACTCAATGCTAGCCTGTTTTCGATGCTGCTGCATTGGATTATGAGGTCAAGGAGGGCATGACAGAGGGTCAGATTCGATCAATGGTGGCTGCAGATGTCCGAAAGAAACGTCAGATCGCAGCAGGAAAGAGATCAGAGTTGACAGAACAAGAACAGAGTGCACCCATTGTTCCCCTCAAATCGGTCTCGGATGGCATCGTTGTCTTGGGTAGAATTGCGTTAGCTGAAGTCCTCAAGGGATACAATGATGGATGTCTTCAGAGCCTTGATGACCCTGAACCAGTTGCTATGTCTGAAATGATCAAGGAAGATGATACAAAGTCAATAACTCCAGCTCAGGAAGCCACTTTACTCGCAACAGAGGCCACAGGATCTACAGAGTCAACATCAACAACAACAGTAACAACAGACAATATCGATACAACATCCTCAACAGCAACCTCAACAGAACCAGCAATAGAGACATCAAAAGATGAAGAGACTCTTTCACCAGCTGCAACTGAGGCTGTAGCCAAGGCAGCTGCGGCTGCGGCTGCAGATGTAGCAGCATCCTCTGTCACGATCCCACAAGATGAGGCCTACTTCTCAGTACCACCTTCGGGACTTGAACCTATCGGATACATTCCCTTCAAAAACTTGGTTGGATTCCGTAACTTCCCCAAGAAACTGTTTGCACTTTTCAATTCGTATGATTGTGTTGAATATGCTGGAGGTGCAGTGATGAAAGTTGCATTTGCAGAGACGAAGGAGATGGACAAGGATGATTTGGATTTGGGACGAGATGAGGAGCCCTTGTTCCAAAAGTATAGGGGACCTGTGGAGATTGATATTTTGGATCGAGTACGAGAGCAGGTCAAACTCTTTGTTACACCCACACATATTCCCGAACCAAGAATGGTGGCTGCAGACGAGGAAGAAGTGACGACAATGAACTGAACCTGAGTTAATGCCACCGTATTTTTTTTTTATTTTTTTTCCTCTTCTGCTTTTCCTTTGTCTTTTTTTTTAATTAAATATTTATTTTTTTTATTGTATTGTTATTTACAATCGATCTATGTAGTATTTCTTTATTTTTTTCAGACTCATATTAGAAACGAACATTGCATTGTGTAAAAAAAAAAAAAAAAAAAAAAAATCTTCATTTTTATCACTGGGGTGTATGGCAGCTAAATGTTGTCCTAGTCAAGTCAAAAGTAAATAAAAAATAAAAAAAAAAGCTGTACATGAAGAAAAATATTAGCTTCAAAGCCTTGGCCCTTAACCTTCGATGCAAGAAAAGAAGAGAGCACCCAAGATTTCGGTATATGGTTCACTCCCAAAGAGGATACTAGAAGATGTGCCATCAAACAATTCAAATAGATCCAAAGTATCACCGCTCGACTTGATTTCAAAAAGATCACAACGGACAAAGAAAAAATATCCAATGATACCACCACCGGTCGTCCATGAATCCGAGGAGGACTCTGGATCATCTGATTCGGAATATGGATCCTGCTACAGTCTCATAGACGACTTGGCCTTGGCAAAGTTTTTAGAAAAAGGGGAAACAAGATCCAGGTTCTTGACTGTCGAGTTTGTATTAATAAGCCTTGTTCTTCTGAAGACCTATGCATATGTCCCACTCTGGAAGGAAATGAAGTAAACCGCGCGGAGCTACACCGGTCTACCATTAGATCATCAATCTCCTCTGATATGAATGAGGTTGAAAAGCCAGAGTTAAGTAGGGAGGAATTGAGTAATGAGCCTTTATCCAAGGACACCCTTTGGAGCTGACTGACAGTATTTGCCCTTGTATATGTATATGAATAAAATAATAAAAGGTTTAAAATACATAAATATATATAATTTCTTTACCTCCCCATGCGCGAAACCAGTATCCTGCTCAGGAAGCGAAGTAGAGGGAAGGATTGTGCGAAACCTAACACGCCATGTTTTTTGAAGGCAGAGCTGCCTACCATGCTTGTCATTGTTGCACAGACTAAGGCACAAACCACGTCTTTATGAAACCTGGCGTGCTGAGAAAAAAATTCAAAACGACATTATTGTACTTCGTGATAACTATTATTTGATCTAAATGATAATGATGATAAGAGCCACCACAGTAATAAAAATATATTGATGCAAAGCATTGCCATTGAAGAAACTATCCAAAAGTGGAGAATGATCCCTCGAATTGAATAGCCTATGCAACCTGCATTTGGCTCAATAGGGCAGTGTTTTTTTTTTAATAGTTGCCCAAGGAATTGTGCAGCAGCAGGAGATAGTTTAGTTGAAGAGATAGCTGAATCTTGCCTTTGCTTGATCTCTATTTTTTTCTTTCCTTACTATTGCTCCTTTCATTTATACGATTCTTTTCACAGCGTTGGTTCCTAGGATGCTACTTTCACCATTGTGTCATTGCCACGGTTCTCTTGCCAGGCATAGTCAAACTTTTACTTTTACAACTATACATCCCAGCTTTGTACATTCATCGGACGTATTTCTTTCCGATTCGTTCTCCGAATGCTCAAATTGAACCCGGCTAACAATTACTGGTTGTTCAACGGAGTGCCCGATGGCTATCTTGCTTGATATCTGCACTTATTCGTCAAGCAAAATCCAGTCACATCATTTTTTTTTCTTTTTAAAACTCGATACATGTCTTCTCACCAAAGCGGGAGAGGGATGCGGGATCGGAACGCAACGAAACGAAACGAAACGAAAGACTGGGGGGGAGAGATATGCAAAGTCGATGCCAGCAAAGATAAGGAAAAGATTGCAATGTTCCCCCACCCCCTGAACATCAAAAATACAAGTCCGCGCATCAGAAGAGTAGGAGTTGAAGGCAACGTATACGATCATCGCTTTTATCGAAACTTGCTTGAACAAACTATGGATTGTTTTTCTTTTTTGGTTTCAAGTCAATTTAACACATGCTAGTTTAATCACATGTGTCACACAGTCTAACATCAGCTGTGCTTGTTGACCCATTACCGAATAACAAGAACACCAAGCGTAAATTACATCGTAGAAAAGTAGGTCAAATAAAAAAAAAGGCTTTATTTCAATCATTTGAGTTTACAGGTATAGAAAGCGTCATTGCTGACAAGTTGAGTGGAGAGGTTGAGAGAGATATAAGAATATTTTGATCCCTTCTAGGATGCTTGGCGTTAGCAAAAAAAAAAAAAAAAAAAAAAAAAAGGCCTTCATCCTTTGTAAAGCTATGATAATCCCACGCCAAGTAAAATATGTACATGTACATACGTTGTAGTGGGTTTGATTTTGATTAAACTGCTTTTTTTTAGGCTTTAGACTTTAGTCTGACGAGCAGTTGAGCTTGTGGCAGAGGCAGTCGTCTTGACACTGTTCAATGATGACATGGTTTGTCTGACAGCACCTGAAGGAGTGACTCCAGTGGCCCTTGGAGAGATGGACTCGACAAGCTGCTGCAAAACGACGGACTGGTGTTCAGGATGGAAAGCACTCTTGAGTGTGGACGAAGATGCGATCGTAGGGGCAGCAAAATGACGGGCTGGAGCCTGAGCGGAGCGAAAAGCGTTCAAGATGGAGGACATGGCTGTTGTTGTTGTTGCTGTTATTATTGCTGCTGTTGTTGTCGTCCTTATTTAGTGGGTTGAGAGAGAGAAAAGAGAGAAAAGAGAGAAAGAGAGAAAGAGAGAAAGGAAGAGTATCAATGAAGAAAAAGGAAGAAAAGAAAGAGAAAATGAGTGGAGGGGTATTTATTCAAAAAGATTTTAGTCTAGTGAATAAAACCGAGGTGTACGTACATGGAGATTTGGAGAGGGGGATCTAGCAGTTCCCCTTCCATTATGTTGGCCATGAGACCATTAGAACCCACATTAGAACCAAACTTATTTGGATGTATTTGGAGGACAAATGAACCTGAATTCATGCATTCTGCATGAACAAACCTACTTCTCCACATTTTGTTTGTGGGGTAAAATAGATAAGGAAACAAAAGAGTTAGAGCATTCAGAGATCTTTTTAGGCAATGCCTGCATGTTACATGTGCATCACCTTCACTACTTTTCGAGTCGCACAAGCTTCATGAGCATGTGGTGTGGAGAATAAAAACAGTCAAAAAGTCTCTTTTTTAGGACCATCTCAATGATGCTAAGCATTTGATGACGGACATGTTCGTTGCTGCTCTGTTGTTTCCTCTTTTAGTTCAAGGTACAATCTTATCTCAAACTCAGCCATTGATCTTGTCAAATGAAAATGAAAAAAGATAAAAAACGTGAAAATATATATATAGCCCGTTTCATTTGGTCATGATACCTTATATTTTTTGAATACTTTCGAGTGTATTGGCAGCCAATTGGCTCGCTTGTTGCGAGTATTGTTGCAAGTCCGTCACGTAGTGAAATGCCACCAGAACAATTCAATCATCGTTTTTAGATTAAAAATATAAGGTATCATGACCAAATGAAATTGGCGATATATATATAGAAGATCGAAGGGTTATCTTGCAAAAAGGCCATAGCCCGTTGTAGCGTGGGCTGTCGGATGTAAACTTTTTTTTTTTTTTTTTTTTTTTATACCTTTCCACCTTAGGGGAGTGTAACCTACAAAGTCGAATACAGTGACCATTGATTAAGCGAACATTAACATCCTGGTCACCAAACCAGCCTTTGCCAGAAGAGGAGGAACTTCTTTTTTTTTTTTTTTTAACATGACGTGTCCGTCCTATTTGGAAATTGACAAACCGACAGCCAGTGCTAATTACACCAATCTGACATTTCCGATGTCCATCCCCTCTAAATACTCGGACTATCCTCGCCCACATTGAAGATAGCGATGTTAGAACGAAATCCATCACTCGGTCCCACGCTAAACTCACTGCTGTGGAACAAGTGCACAGATCCAAAAAAAAAAAAAAAAAAAAAAAAAATCATGCGATTATGCATGCGTTTCCTCGATGAAGACGCTCTCTTTCCTTTTTTCGTCCTCATTCACATTCACATTCACACACATTTGCATCATTCTCAATTCATTGTTTACAAAGTTCAAGTCCCAGTATGGCCTTGCCACAAGAGATAGTCCAAAAATTAGAACAGATGCGGATATGTCTATCAGAGCCATCAGAAGAGGATCAAGATCAAGACTCCGTTGCAAACCTTGATAACAAGTTGGGGCAAATGTTTCTTAATGGTTCTCACCCCAATGGTGTAGCGGGTAGTCCTGGTTTTAGATCCCGCAAGGAGGATCTGCTACAGTCATTGACCCAGCTGAGCATCTCTACAAGTACTTTTACTACTCCTGCTCCTGCTCCTACCCCTACTCCTGCTCCTGTATTTGCTTCTACCCTAACTCCTGTTCCAGCCACCACCGCTACTTCCACCGCTACCACTACTCGCTCTCTATCGACGTCTCCACATACTTCTCATTATAAAAATAGTCATATTCTGGGGTATTCGTCCTCGCGATCGTCAACTGCCAGTCCTTCGTCTTCTCGTCCTGCTCCATCTACGAACCCTAAAGGCCCCATCTGTCCTTTTACTCTACCAGGCGGTATCCCATGCAGAAGCGGCACATTTCCTATATGCGCTACTGGGCATATTGCCGAGTTTTTAGCTACAGCGATGTTGTCTGAGGATATACCCCTGTTTGATAACTTTCTTTGCGCATTTCGAATTTATGTACGCTACTGCGTGGCTACCTACAATGGCGGTATCCACAGCAGTAACAGCAGTAGGAAAAGCGACAGGAGCCATAACAATAACGACAATAGCAGATCATCAAGAAATAGTAGGGAAGCTAGAACCTCTAGGCGGTCGGATCCTTATAGGAGAACTCAAAGTGTCAGCAGCAACAAAAGTTATGATAGCTTCGCCACAATATCCTGTCAAGGACAGAAAAAGTCTATGGAATTGGAACAAAAAAAGGACAAAAAGATGGCCGGAATGATGACAGAAATGGAACTATCTTGAGTAAAGAAAGTGATTGCTAAGGCCATACCACCTATTGGTGTTATCATAACTATATTCTTTTGTCAGCAATGAGAATAAAGGTCGCGCTTTGATCACGCACACGTAAATATAAAGTATATACCTCTAAAAAAAAAAAAAAAAAAAAAAGCGGAATCTCAATATGTGATAAATATTCCTGCTCGGTAATTTGTCAGTATACCAAGTACCTCCGATGCGCATGCTCTACAGAGCTTCTAATGATGACGAAAACTGCATAGTATTGGAATCCGATAGGGAGAAACCACATGGTGGCGTTGTCCATTTGAAAGTTTTCGCATGGAATGAGCTCCAACGCCGTCGAACAGCCATGCCTTGTCGCAAGGGAATTTCGTAAAAACTGTGTCGACAAGGAGATATGGCAGCCAATCTAGTGCCCCAACTAACTAAGGAAATACAGAATGAAGCTTAACCGAAGAAAAAGAATAAGAGCAAGTGAAGACGGGAAAAGGAGAGAAGACTGATTAACATCGTTGGCAGCAGGAAAGGTGGCTCAAATGGCTCTGCTTTCCTAAAATATTACGTCATGCGTCGTCGCGTGTAGGACAGGATCCTAGCCCATGCAAACAGTTAATTTGATAAAGTGCACAAGGCACTATTGTAGTCAAAATGTAACGTTTTTATTTTATTTTTTTATTTTTATTTTTTACTTTTGTCACCATTATCACGGTATCCTAATCATCAGTGGTAGATCTTGGAAGCCTCATGCTCTTGTTCTTCATACCCATTCCAGGCTATTATGCAAATATACGTATATTGTGCGACTCCAAGAACCATTTCAACAAGTCAGCTGTCTCTTTCTCATCGTTCAGAGCACCATACACGTATTTAATATTTGGCCAATTGTCCACCATCCATGTCGCATCCTCAAGCTGCATTCGCTGGTGAGCATCATGTTCAACCACTAGCACTTCTAGTCTCTTCAGGTTGGCTAGTTCACCTAGACCTGCTCTTAATCTCATGTCCAGTGTCCTACTATGAGGATACAGAGAGCGTCGTGTTAGGTTAAGATGTTCTAGCCGAGTCAGCTTGCCAAGCTGCTTAAACGCAATACGTGTCTTTGCCATCCCTTCTTCAGTCTCTTCATCAATATCTGCCTCAAGAGTGATACTCAAGCGAGTCAATCCACTACAAACCCATTCTGCTCCATTGACAATCTCTGATACTGTAGTTTTAGGTCCTTCTAGTCTTTTCAGCCGTGGACAATTTGATAAAATAGCCTGAGCAACACTGCTATCTTTACCGAACACTAACGTCTCAACTGTCTCACAAAGTCTCCGAAGCCTTGTCTTCTGTACTAGCTGTCCATTTTCCACCACTTCTTGCTTGTCAGCTAGCAACTCCTGCAAAGAGAGCTGATAGAATCTACCCCAAAAGACGTCTAACCGCCTTAATCCTGTCATCCGTCTGAGAGTTGCCGCCATATCCTTGTCTTCTATTCTCATCTCACGAAAACATATATCTGATAAATTATTCAGGGTCCAAGGATGCTGAAGGAGTAGCTCCCTGTATAGTTCATTTGTGGTGCCACTTAGTCTAATAGCCAATAAACGCAATGCTGGACATTTTCTTATAAACATTCCAAGACAATACCAAGAGTTTTGGTTGAGGTTGCATATAGAGAGAGAGTCCACACGCAGTGTGTGTATGTTTGGGAAAATATACTCGTTGTTCTCCCTACTTAGGAAGTTGACATGGCCCAATTCTAAACACCGAAGTCTCTTGCAGACCTGAAGAAATAAGTCGAATTCGACATCGATATATGTAGTTACTTCCATAACCCCCAAGTGGTTGAGACTGGTGCATTCTAGTAAAGCATTCCAGATATCTGGCCCATACTTAATAGCTCTGCTCACATTAAAGCCGGTGATGATGGAGCTGTGGGCCTTGATCTGATTGATGGCGTGGATCGGTTTGGGCCATGAACACCACCCTTTGTATGTGATGGGCTGAAGCCTCTGTAGCGACTCATACTTCTCTGGGAATGAGTCATTAAACTTGTAGCTGTCAAATGTAATTTCTTCAATGTATTCGTTATGCTTCTGTATTGCTTTGCTGCCAGGTTCTCCTCCCTGTCCGACAGTGATTTTCTTCCATATGAGGCTGATAAGAGTTTTATGAAAAGCCTTGGAGACGCGGATACAGTTCAGAAGGTCTCTTTTGTTGAGCAGCTCGGCAATGAGTAAGAGGATTTCTGGAATCTGTAAGGGATTCAGCTTAAGGTTGTCCATGTTGCGAAGAAACAAAGTCGATGGAGTGAGGAAAATAAAAAAAAAAAAAAAAAAAAAAAGTGACTGGATTCTGCGTGAACAGTGAAATTGAATTCCAGGAACACATCATAACCCTCCCTCATCTGCAACAAACCACAGCTCGTTGGGCAGCCATAAAAAATAAAACAAAGCCCATTTCATACAAAGCATTCTGTACAGCAGGATGCAAATTATATCAATGAGTGAAATCAAGCGTGGACTGTAAAATCCAGCCACATTTGTTTTTCTCACTCCATCGACTTTGTTTCTTCGCAATATGGACAACCTTAAGCTGAATCCCTTACAGATTCCAGAAATCCTCTTACTCATTGCTGAGCTGCTCGAGCGAAGCGACCTTCTAAACTGTATCTGCGTCTCCAAGGCTTTTCATAAAACTCTTATCAGCCTCATATGGAGGAAAATCACTGTCAGACGGCAAGGAGATCCTAATAGTAAAGCAGTACAGAAGCACAAGGAATACATTGAAGAGATAACATTTGAGTCTTACACCTTTAAGGCTTCTTTCCCAAAGAAGTATGGATCACTGCAGGGACTCAAGTCCATCGTATTTGGAGATGAATGTAAATGCTCCAAACCAATCCGCCTTTTCAACCATATCAAGGCTTATAGCTCCATCATCACTAGCCTTTGCTTGAACGAAAATATTAAGTTTTCGTGTTCGTCAGAGCTCTGGCTGGCTTTATTGGAATGCATCAATCTCAGGCACTTGGAGGTTTATGACAAAGTTATTGATGTTGGAGCCGACCTATTCCTTCAAGTATGCAAGAAACTTGAGCACTTGAAATTGGAAGATGTGTCCATCCAGCTACCTATCAACTTCTTTAGTAATGAGGACAGCGAGTATATTTTCCCAAACATACACACACTGTGTATTTCGGATCTCAGGATAACCAACCCTCCGCATCCGTACAGCAGCTGGTATTGCCTCGGGATGTTAGTAAGGAATTGTCGAGCATTGCGTTCATTGGACATTGAGAGCTGGGACGAAGAAGATCAGTCAGACTTCTACAGGGTATTCCTTCAGCACCCTTGGGCTCTGAATAACTTGTCAGATCTATGTTTCCGTGAGATGATAATACACGACAAGAATATGGCGGCAATTCTCAGACGGATGATAGGGTTAAGGCAGTTAGACGTTCCTTATGGTAGATTCGATCAGTTCTCTTTGCAGGAGTTGCTAGCTAACAGGCAAGAAGTGATGAATAATGGACAGCTAGTACAGAAGACAAGGCTTCCGAGACTTTGTGAGACAGTTGAGACGTTAGTGATTGGTATATATAGATATAGCAATGTTGCCCATGCTATTTTATCAAGTTGTCCACGACTGAAGGAACTGAAAGGATCTAGAACCACGATATCAGAGATTGTCGATGGAGCAGAATGGATTAGCACTAGATTGACTACACTAGCTATAGATCTTAATGTAGGTATTGATCAAGAGACTGAAGAAGGGATGGCAAAGACACGTATTGCGTTTAAGCAGCTTGGCAAGCTGACTCGGCTAGAACATCTTGACCTAACACGGAACTCCCTGTATCTTCCTAGTCGGACACTGGACATGAGATTAAGAGCAGGTCTGGGCGAACTAGCCAATCTGAAGAGACTAGAAACGCTAAAGGTTGAAGATGACCACCAGCGAATGCAGCTTGAGGATGCGACATGGATGGTGAACAGTTGGCCAAATTTTAAACACATATATGGGACTCTGAACGATGAGAAAGAGACAGCTTACTTGCTGGAAGTGTTCTTGAAGTCGCATAATATAAATTGGAGAATAGAAAAGCACTGTCACATATAGCCTGGTATGGAGAACAAGAGCCATAGCCATGAGGCTTCGAAGGCCTACCACCGATGATTAGGATACCTTCGTGATAATGGTGACAAAAGTAAAAAATAAAAAATAAAAAACGTTTCATTTGACTACAATGATGTCTGCTTTTTGCATCCCATGGAGCTTTTTAAACAATGCATTCGTCAAGTCTATTTAAAAGCGCTCTTCGGAAAGAGTTTTTTAAGCATTGCTTATGAGTGGGCTAGGTCTTGTTAGAACGAACTAATGATAGTCTAGTCTTGTGTAGCTGCGCTTTTTTTTTTTTTATTGGCCAACAAGGACCTGAATCATTGTCTAGGACATACACACTCAGAAAATAGCTACAGAGTATATCGCATGGCCTAGAAGTGATCCCGTTACTCTCTCACTCCAACGTATGTACTCATGTTCCTTCAAAGAGTGCATCAAGACAAACGAATGGAAAGATCCAGCCTAGATTTCTTGCTTCCTCTGTCGGTCGATAGGAATCAAGTCAAAACTCTCTTCTCTGCAGCATAATCCACGCCTAGTTTTTTTTTTTGTAACATTTCCCAGATGTAAGAGTTTACAAGCTTCCAAGTGGCAAAATATATCTAAAGGACATATTGCAAGCTAGCTTATATTCACCAACTATTTGACCTGTGCTTCTAGTTCAAAGGATGACTCACAAAGCGGCCAGAGGTCCTAGCTACGGCATTGAGGACAGCAGAAAAAGAGGGATTCGATGCCTCCCAACTACCAGATTGGCTCACATAGGAAGGAGATCATTGCAACTTTGGAGGCAATCAAATGTCAGTGGGGGCTCATATGAATTTGCTGTTACCAGGATTTGGGTTCTTGGAGATATCTTTTATGCACTATCAAAAGACATCAGTCCATGTCACATTGATGATGTGGTATGAATCGGTATCTCTGTCTTTGCTGACGACTATCCCTGCCATCCTTGACAACTTCGACATCTTCAGCCACTTGCACTTCGACTTCAGAACCAATGTACATTGATCCAATGCTTATGCTTGAGAGTTCAAAGAGGTTTTGGGGAAATTCTAGTAGTTCCCTTCAGTATTATTGTCTAAAAGCCAGACAGTTTCCATACTACACTTTATAATATTTCTCCATCTTTTTCCTTTTTACTCAAAAACATAATTTCTTATCCTTTTGAGGAAGATGTATTTTCAATTATGATTGACACCCTGAGAGACGCAGTTACATGCACGTTTAGAGTTGGAAAGAGTGCGCAGTAGTTTCTGAAACTCAATTTCTCTGTCGACACAAATTCCGGCCACATCGTCGTCTTTTTTTTTTTTTTTTTTTTTTTTTTTTATCGCTCCATCTCTCGCAGCATGGACAACCTTAAGCTGAATCCCTTCGAGATCCCGGAAATCTTCTTACACATTGCCGAGCTGCTCGAGCAAAGAGACTTCTAAACTGTATCCACGTCTCCAAGGCTTTTCATAGAACTCTTATCGGACTCACTTGGAGGATAATCACAATCGGACAGGGAGGAGAACCTGACAGCAAAGCAGTGCATAAGCATAACGAATACATTGAAGAAATTACATTTGAAAGCTACAAGTTTAATAACTCATTTCCAGAGAGGCATGAGTCGTTACAGAGGCTTCAGTCCATCGCATACACATGGTGGTGTTCATGGCCCACACCAACCCGCCTTATCAATCAGATCAAGGCCCACAGCTCCATCATCACTAGCTTTCATGCAACCGAATGTATTGAGTATCCGCCAGAGCTCTGGAAGGTTTTGTTAGAATGCACCAACCTCAACCACTTGAATATTAATCGCAAAGATGTCGATGTTGGAGTTGACTTATTCCTACAAGTCTACTAGGAACTTCGGCACTTGGAATTGGACCATGTAACCATTCACCAGCTCCCTGTCAATATTCTTAGTACAGAGCACAGTGAATATATTTTCTCAAATAAACACACACTCCGTATTGACCATGTCAGGATAGCCGACCTTCTGCATTCGTACAGCGACTGGTATTGCCTCGGGATGTAAGCAAGGAGCTGCCCAGCATTGTGTTCACTGGACATTAAGGGTCACAGCCGAGATGAAGGAGACTTCTACAAGGTAGCGCTCCTTCAGCATCCTTGGACTCTGAATAATCTGTCAGACCTACGTGCCTATATCACAATCGAGGGCGAGGATATAGCAACGCTTCTTAGACGGATGAGTGAACTAAAATGGCTATGCCTCCCTAAGTGTAAATTCGGTCAGCTCTCTTTGCAGGAGTTGCTAGCTGACAAGCAAGAAGTGATGGATAATGGACAACTAGTACGAAAGACAAGGCTTTGGAGGCTTTGTGAGACAGTTGAGACGCTGGTATTCGTGATAAATAGCGGTATTGGTGGCCAGACTATTTTATCAAAATGCCCACGACTGAAAATACTGGATGGATTTGTAATTACAGTATCAGAGATTGTCGATGGAACAGAATGGGTTTGTACTAGGTTAACTCGCTTGAATATCTATCTTGAGGCAGATATTGATCAGGAGACTGAGGGAGGGATGGCAAAGGCACGTATTGCGTTTAGACAACTAGGTAAACTGACTCGGCTTGAAAGTCTTGACCTAACAGGATGGGACCCAAGGAGTCTAGATAGACGGAGACTGGACATGAGATTAAGAGCAGGTCTGGATGAACTAGCCAATCTGAAGAGACTAAATTGGCTAAGCTTCAGATTTGATCGCTGCCAGCGAATATAGCTTGAGGATGCGACATGGATGATGAACAACAGGCCAAAGATCAGAGGTGTGGGTGGTGTTCTGAACGGTGAGGAAGAGACAGCTGCTTTGCTGAAAGAGTTCTTTGAATCGCATAGTATATCCAATAGACAATAAATATAAAGGAAAGTATGATCAGGTCATACCCTGGTATAGAGACAGAGATCTTATACATAGATCTTATAGTGCACATCTACTTCCTGATAACTGTTATTCGACCTAAATGATAATGAAGGTGATAAGAGTCGCCACAGTAATGAACATATGCGCAAAGCATTGCCATTGCAGAAACTATCCAAAAGTGGAGAACATCTCCCCAACTTGGATAGCCTATGCGCAGCATGGGTTTGTCTCAAAATAGGGCCTTTATTTTGCTGCCCAACGAGTAGTGCAGCAACTTGATCTACTGTAGGTTTAGATGAAGGGATAACTGAATCTCGTCTTTGTTTGATTCGTCCTTCTTCTTTTTCTTGCTATTGCTCCTTTCTCTTAAACGATTCTTTTCACAACGTTGAGATAAAGTAGATGCAATGGTTAGTGGAATTCAATCTCGCTTTTGACGTATAAACCTGACTTAAAATCAAGCGTAGAAATGAATACAGTATTCTATCCAATTTGAAAAAATAATAGCCGCACATTTATTTGGCAGCCTCCTTAAGGGAAATGTCATAAATGTGAAAGATTTGTCCCTTCACTTTTAGGGAGGTTGCTAATTATTTTAGTGACGATTTATTTCGCGCTTTTTGGATAGGATAGATTTGTCTTGAAATCAAGCGTGGACTGTAAAATCCAGCCACATTTGTTTTTCTCACTCCATCGACTTTGTTTCTTCGCAACATGGACAACCTTAAGCTGAATCCCTTACAGATTCCAGAAATCCTCTTACTCATTGCTGAGCTGCTCGAGCGAAGCGACCTTCTAAACTGTATCTGCGTCTCCAAGGCTTTTCATAAAACTCTTATCAGCCTCATATGGAGGAAAATCACTGTCAGACGGCAAGGAGATCCTAATAGTAAAGCAGTACAGAAGCACAAGGAATACATTGAAGAGATAACATTTGAGTCTTACACCTTTAAGGCTTCTTTCCCAAAGAAGTATGGATCACTGCAGGGACTCAAGTCTATCGTATTTGGGAGAGGATGTAATTGGCCCAAACCAAAACCAATTCACCTTTTCAACCATATCAAGGCTTATAGCTCCATCATCACTAGCCTTTGCTTGAACGAAAATATTAAGTTTTCGTGTTCGTCAGAGCTCTGGCTGGCTTTATTGGAATGCATCAATCTCAGGCACTTGGAGGTTTATGACAAAGTTATTGATGTTGGAGCCGACCTATTCCTTCAAGTATGCAAGAAACTTGAGCACTTGAAATTGGAAGATGTGTCCATCCAGCTACCTATCAACTTCTTTAGTAATGAGGACAGCGAGTATATTTTCCCAAACATACACACACTGTGTATTTCGGATCTCAGGATAACCAACCCTCCGCATCCGTACAGCAGCTGGTATTGCCTCGGGATGTTAGTAAGGAATTGTCGAGCATTGCGTTCATTGGACATTGAGAGCTGGGACGAAGAAGATCAGTCAGACTTCTACAGGGTATTCCTTCAGCACCCTTGGGCTCTGAATAACTTGTCAGATCTATGTTCCTGTGAGATAATAGAAGACAAGGATATGGCGGCAATTCTTGGACGGATGACAGGATTAAGGCAGTTAGACCTCCCTTATGGTAGATTCGATCAGCTCTCTTTGCAGGAGTTGCTAGCTAACAGGCAAGAAGTGATGAATAATGGACAGCTAGTACAGAAGACAAGGCTTTGGAGGCTCTGTGAGACAGTTGAGACGTTAGTGCTCGGTGGAGATAGCAGTGTTGCTCAGGCTATTTTATCAAATTGTCCACGGCTGAAAAGACTAGAAGGACCTAAAACTACAGTATCAGAGATTGTCAATGGAGCAGAATGGGTTTGTAGTGGATTGACTCGCTTGAGTATCACTCTTGAGGCAGATATTGATGAAGAGACTGAAGAAGGGATGGCAAAGACACGTATTGCGTTTAAGCAGCTTGGCAAGCTGATCCGACTAGAATATCTTGACCTAACATTGTACTCAAAGTATAGAGGCGGACGGACACTGGATTTGAGACTACGAACGGGCCTGAATGAACTAGCCAATCTGAAGAGACTAGAAACGCTAAAGGTTGAAGGTGATGATCAGCAGCGAATGCAGCTTGAGGATGCGACATGGATGGTGAACAATTGGCCAAGGATTAGAGGCGTGCATGGTGTTCTGAACGGCGAGGAAGATGCAGCTGCTTTGCTGGAAGAGTTCTTTGAATCGCATGACATATGCATTTACTGATATACTGATAGATAATAGAAGAATAGGAGGGCGTTATCACATTATACCTTGATATAGAGACAGAGATCTTACACATGGACCTTTTAGTGCATACATATATCCTGATAGCTGCTATTCGATCTAAATAATGATAAGAGCCACCACAGCAGTAAAAATATATAGATCCAAGGCATTACCGTTGCAGAAACTATCCAAAGTGCAGCCTAAAAGGAGAGGGACAAGGTGCCACTCTTTGAATCTTTCACAGCTATGACATTTCACTTAAGGAGGCTGCCAAATAAATGTGCGGCTATTATTTTTTCATTAAATCAAGCGTGGACTGTAGGTCAAAAGTGAGATTGAATTCCAGTAAGCATTACATATACTCTACCTCAACGCTGTGAAAAGAATTGTATAAGAGAAAAAGGAGAAATCAAACAGAGGCGAGATTCAGCTACCTCTTCAGCTAAACCATCATGTCATTTCTTTGCAGAAAACCAAGTTGCTGCACTACTCGTTACAGTTATCAGGAAGTAGATGTGCACTATAAGATCTATGTATAAGATCTCTGTCTCTATATCAGGGTATGACCTGGTAATACTTTCCTCTATATTCTATCTTCTATTGGATATGTTATGTGATTTAAGGAGCCCTTTCAGCAAAGCAGCTGTCTCTTCCTCACCGTTCAGAACACCACCCACACCTCTGATCTTTGGCCTGTTGTTCATCATCCATGTCGCATCCTCAAGCTATATTCGCTGGCAGCGATCAAATCTGAAGCTTAGCCAATTTAGTCTCTTCAGATTGGCTAGTTCATCCAGACCTGCTCTTAATCTCATGTCCAGTCTCCGTCTATCTAGACTCCTTGGGTCCCATCCTGTTAGGTCAAGACTTTCAAGCCGAGTCAGTTTACCTAGTTGTCTAAACGCAATACGTGCCTTTGCCATCCCTCCCTCAGTCTCCTGATCAATATCTGCCTCAAGATAGATATTCAAGCGAGTTAACCTAGTACAAACCCATTCTGTTCCATCGACAATCTCTGATACTGTAATTACAAATCCATCCAGTATTTTCAGTCGTGGGCATTTTGATAAAATAGTCTGGCCACCAATACCGCTATTTATCACGAATACCAGCGTCTCAACTGTCTCACAAAGCCTCCAAAGCCTTGTCTTTCGTACTAGTTGTCCATTATCCATCACTTCTTGCTTGTCAGCTAGCAACTCCTGCAAAGAGAGCTGACCGAATTTACACTTAGGGAGGCATAGCCATTTTAGTTCACTCATCCGTCTAAGAAGCGTTGCTATATCCTCGCCCTCGATTGTGATATAGGCACGTAGGTCTGACAGATTATTCAGAGTCCAAGGATGCTGAAGGAGCGCTACCTTGTAGAAGTCTCCTTCATCTCGGCTGTGACCCTTAATGTCCAGTGAACACAATGCTGGGCAGCTCCTTGCTTACATCCCGAGGCAATACCAGTCGCTGTACGAATGCAGAAGGTCGGCTATCCTGACATGGTCAATACGGAGTGTGTGTTTATTTGAGAAAATATATTCACTGTGCTCTGTACTAAGAATATTGACAGGGAGCTGGTGAATGGTTACATGGTCCAATTCCAAGTGCCGAAGTTCCTAGTAGACTTGTAGGAATAAGTCAACTCCAACATCGACATCTTTGCGATTAATATTCAAGTGGTTGAGGTTGGTGCATTCTAACAAAACCTTCCAGAGCTCTGGCGGATACTCAATACATTCGGTTGCATGAAAGCTAGTGATGATGGAGCTGTGGGCCTTGATCTGATTGATAAGGCGGGTTGGTGTGGGCCATGAACACCACCATGTGTATGCGATGGACTGAAGCCTCTGTAACGACTCATGCCTCTCTGGAAATGAGTTATTAAACTTGTAGCTTTCAAATGTAATTTCTTCAATGTATTCGTTATGCTTATGCACTGCTTTGCTGTCAGGTTCTCCTCCCTGTCCGATTGTGATTATCCTCCAAGTGAGTCCGATAAGAGTTCTATGAAAAGCCTTGGAGACGTGGATACAGTTTAGAAGTCTCTTTGCTCGAGCAGCTCGGCAATGTGTAAGAAGATTTCCGGGATCTCGAAGGGATTCAGCTTAAGGTTGTCCATGCTGCGAGAGATGGAGCGATAAAAAAAAAAAAAAAAAAAAAAAAAAAAGACGACGATGTGGCCGGAATTTGTGTCGACAGAGAAATTGAGTTTCAGAAACTACTGCGCACTCTTTCCAACTCTAAACGTGCATGTAACTGCGTCTCTCAGGGTGTCAATCATAATTGAAAATACATCTTCCTCAAAAGGATAAGAAATTATGTTTTTGAGTAAAAAGGAAAAAGATGGAGAAATATTATAAAGTGTAGTATGGAAACTGTCTGGCTTTTAGACAATAATACTGAAGGGAACTACTAGAATTTCCCCAAAACCTCTTTGAACTCTCAAGCATAAGCATTGGATCAATGTACATTGGTTCTGAAGTCGAAGTGCAAGTGGCTGAAGATGTCGAAGTTGTCAAGGATGGCAGGGATAGTCGTCAGCAAAGACAGAGATACCGATTCATACCACATCATCAATGTGACATGGACTGATGTCTTTTGATAGTGCATAAAAGATATCTCCAAGAACCCAAATCCTGGTAACAGCAAATTCATATGAGCCCCCACTGACATTTGATTGCCTCCAAAGTTGCAATGATCTCCTTCCTATGTGAGCCAATCTGGTAGTTGGGAGGCATCGAATCCCTCTTTTTCTGCTGTCCTCAATGCCGTAGCTAGGACCTCTGGCCGCTTTGTGAGTCATCCTTTGAACTAGAAGCACAGGTCAAATAGTTGGTGAATATAAGCTAGCTTGCAATATGTCCTTTAGATATATTTTGCCACTTGGAAGCTTGTAAACTCTTACATCTGGGAAATGTTACAAAAAAAAAACTAGGCGTGGATTATGCTGCAGAGAAGAGAGTTTTGACTTGATTCCTATCGACCGACAGAGGAAGCAAGAAATCTAGGCTGGATCTTTCCATTCGTTTGTCTTGATGCACTCTTTGAAGAAACATGAGTACATACGTTGGAGTGAGAGAGTAACGGGGTCATTCCTAGGTAATGTGATATATTCTGTAGCTATTTTCTGAGTGTGTATGTCCTAGACAATGATGCAGGCCCTTGTTGGCCAATAAAAAAAAATAAAAAAAAAAAAAAGAAAAGAAAAAAACCTCTCTTATCTTTTCATGTCAACCTGCTACCTCCGAGATTCAAAGATAGAAGGTCAAATGTCAAGTTGACGGACAAGTTTGTGGGAGATGGATGTGGGGGGAAGAAATAATTAGCCACCAAATCAAAATCAAAAAAAAAGAGCTCCTATGACGCTTTCGGTTTCTAGTCATGTTAGTCTACTATGTCACATCCCAGAAACTCATCCTATTGTCAATTAAGAGGTTGTCTCCAGAGCTGTTCCTTGTCATTAAAGGATATTAGAGAAACTTTACAAATTAGGTTTTCTTTTTCATAAAAAAAGTGTCTCGTTTTTTTTTTTATTCAACGTTACAAGTCGTCATCGCCAAATGTTAATCGCATTTTTGACAATGTTCCTGTAACTTTAAACAAAGTTACGCGCGAGAAACCCCACTGTCCAATGACATTGTAAATAATAAAAAAAAACGTGGCAATTTTGTCTCCTTTGGAGATTAAGTAAATGAATAAAGAACAACCACGAACTCACACAACTTTTTTTTTTTTTTTAAGACTGCAATAGGACCCTAGTTGGTGATATACGATGCAGACATAATAAATCCATGCAAAACATTCTCTTGAGTTTTGAATTATGGCTTACATAATTACCTCCGAAAAAAAAAAAAAAAAAAAAAAAAAGAAAAGAAAAGAAAAGAAAAGTGAGAGTCTCAACATTTGACAAATATTCCTGCTGGGTATTTTGTCAGTTTACCAGGCACTTCCGACGCGCATGCTGTACAGAGCTTCTAATAATGACGAAAGCTCTATAGTGTTGGATTCCATCAGGGAGAAACCACAATGCGGCGTTGTCCATTTGAGAATTTTCGTATGGAAACTCTCTATAGATCCAGGAGTCGAGTATGCCCATATGGGCCACAAAACAGCCCATCTTCCCCACACGCTCATTAGCTCTAACAAGACCCTAGCCCACTCATAAACAATGCTTGAAAAACTCTTTTAGAAGAGCGCTTTTAAATAGACTTGACAAATGCATTGTGTAAAAAGCTCCATGGGATGCAAAAAGCAGGCACTATTGTAGCCAAAATGTAACGTTTTTTTTTTTTTTTTACTTTGTCACCATTATCACGAAGGTGTCCTAATCATCAGTGGTAGGCCTTCGAAGCCTTATGGCTATGGCGCTTGTTCTCCATACCAGGCTATATGTGTCATTGCTCTCATTTATTTAAAACTATATTATGCGACTTCAAGAACCAAGTATTTAATATTTGGCCAGTTGTTCACCATCCATGTCGTATCCTCAAGTTGCATCCGCTGCTGGTCAACATTTAGGAAACTTAGTGTATGTAGTCTCTTCAGATTGGCTAGTTCATCCAGACCTGCTCTTAATCTCATGTCCAGTGTCCTACTAGGAGGATTCAGAAAGCACCGTGTTAGGCTAAGATATTCTAGCTGAGTCAGCTTGCCAAGCTGCTTAAACGCAATGCGTGCCTTTGCCATGCCTTCTTCAGTTTCTTGATCAATGTCTGCCTCAAGATAAATATCCAAGTGAGTCAATCCAGCACAAACCCATTCTGCTCCATCGACAATCTCTGATACTGTAGTTTTAGATCCTTCTAGTGTTTTCAATCGTGGACAATTTGATAAAATAGCCTGAATAATACTGCTGTTCTCTCCGCTCACTGCATGGAACACTAACGTCTCAACTGTCTCACAGAGCCTCAGAAGCCTTGTCTTTCGTACTAGCTGTCCATTATCCATCACTTCTTGCTTGTCAGCTAGCAACTCTTGCAAAGAGAGCTGATCGAATATAGCATAAGGGAGGCCTAACTGCCTTAATCCTGTCATCCGTCTGAGAATTGCCGCCATATCCTTGTCTTCTATTATCATCCCACGGAACCATAGATCTGACAAGTTATTCAGAGCCCAAGGGTGCTGAAGGAATGCCCTGTAGTCTGACTGATCTTTTTCGTCCCAGCTCTCAATGTGCAATGAACGCAATGCTCGACAATTCCTTACTAACATCCCGAGGCAATACCACTTGCTGTACGGATGCGGAGGGTTGGTTATTCGGACATGCGAAATACGCAGTGTGCGTATGTTTGGGAAAATATACTCGCTGTCCTCATTACTAAAGAAGTTGATAGGTAGCTGGATGGATACTTCGTACAATTTCAAGTGATCAAGTCTCTTGCATACTTGAAGGAATAGGTCGGCTCCAACATCAATAGCTTTGTCATAAACCTCCAAGTGCCTGAGATTGATGCATTCCAATAAAGCCTCCCAGAGCTCTGACGAACACGAAAACTTAATACATTCGTTCAAGCAAAGGCTAGTGATGATGGAGCTGTGGGCCTTGATCTGATTGATGGCGTGGATCGGTTTGGGCCATGAACACCACCCTTTGTATGTGATGGACTGAAGCCTCTGTAGCGACTCATACTTCTCTGGGAATGAGTCATTAAACCCGTAGCCGTCAAATGTAATTTCTTCGATGTATTCGTTATGCTTCTGTATTGCTTTGCTGCCTGGTTCTCCTACCTGTCCGACAGTGATTTTCTTCCATATGAGGCTGATAAGAGTTTTATGAAAAGCCTTGGAGACGCGGATACAGTTCAGAAGGTCCCTTTTGTTGAGCAGCTCGGCAATGAGTAAGAGGATTTCTGGGATCTGTAAGGGGTTTAGCTTAAGGTTGTCCATGTTGCAAAGAGATGTCGATGGAGTGTGATCATGGATAAAGATAGACACTTAAATTCAGAACCCTTTTAATACTTTTCACACATGGTGGCAAATACCATCAATTTGTGCTTGACGATTCGCCACCATCTCCATTTGATTGGCTAGGTTTTGTCCTTTCCTGTGACTGGTAAAATACTGTCATTCATTGTCAATAGCGCTCCTTTGGTTCGGTCATCCACAGCTCATCAACGTAATAGCTGATAGCTGACGCGAACTTTTATTTGTACAGCTGCATTTAACTCTTTGTCCAGTATTCGCCTGTTTTGCAAGTAACAGTGAAGCAAAGAACAAATAGGGATCAAACGAAGGCGAGATTCAGCTATCCCTCCAGCTAAACCATCTCTTGATTTGCCGCACAACTTGTTGAGCAGCTTTAAAAAATAAAAATAAAGAAAAACCTCATTTTTACAAGTTTGGAATTATTCCCCCATTTTTGGATAGTTTCTGCAATGGTAATGCTTTATACATATTTTCATTACTGTGGTGGTTCTTATCATCCTTATCATTTAGATCGTATGGCAACTATCAGGAAGTAGATATGCACTAAAAGGTTCATGTGTAAGATCTCTGTCTTTATATCAGATATGATAATGACAATGCTCTCCTATTCCTTTATAATCTATCAGAAATTGGATACGCTATGTGATTCAAAGAACCCTTTCGGGGCACCTTGCACGTATTTAATGTTTGGCCAGTTGTTCACCATCCATGTCGCATCTTCAAGCGGTACTAGCTGGCGATCATATCCAAACCATAGCGTATCTAGTCTCTTCAGATTAGCTAGTTCATCCAGACCTGCTCTTAGACTAAAGTCCAGTGTCCGTTTACCTCTATCATGTGTTAGGTCAAGATATTCAAGCCAGGATAACTTGCCAAGCTGTCTAAACGCAATGCGTGCCTTTGCCATTCCTTCTTCAGTCTCTTGATCAATGTCTGCCTCAAGATAAATATCCAAGTGGGTCAATCCAGTACAAACCCATTCTGCTCCATTGACAATCTCTGATACTGTAATTACAGATCCATCCAGTATTTTCAGTCGTGGACATTTTGATAAAATAGTCTGGCCACCAATACCGTTATTTATCACGAATACCAGCGTCTCAACTGTCTCACAGAGCCTCAGAAGCCTTGTCTTTCGTACTAGTTGTCCATTATCTACCACTTCTTGCTTGTCAGCTAGCAACTCCTGCAAAGAGAGCTGACCGAATTTACACGCAGGGAGGCATAGCTGCTTTAATTTAGTCATCCGTCTGAGAAGCGCTGCCAAATGCTCGTCCTCGATTGTGATATCGGTATGTATATCTGACAGATTATTCAGAGTCCAAGGATGCTGAAGGACCGCTATCTTGTAGAAGTCTTCTCTATCTTCGTTCTCGCCCTCAAAGCGCAATGAACACAATGCTGGACAGCTCCTTACTAACATCCCGAGGCAATACCAGCTGCTGTACGGATGCGGGGGGTCGGTTATCCTGACATGGTCAATACGGAGTGTGTGTATGTTTGGGAAAATATATTCACTGTGCTCTCTACTAAGAATGTTGATAGGGAACTGATGAATGGTTACATGGTCCAGTTCCAAGTGCCGAAGTCTCTTGCAGACTTGTAGGAATAAGTCGACCCCAACATCAATGTCTTTGTGAATCTGCAAGTGGTTGAGGTTGGTGCATTCTAGTAAAATCTTCCAGAAATCTGGCGGATACTCGGTATATTCGGTCACATGAAAGCTAGTGATGATGGAGCTGTGGGCCTTGATCTGTTTGATAAGGTGGGTTGGTATGGGCCATGAACACCAGAATGTGTATGCGATGGACTGAAGCCTCTGTAACGACTCATACTTCTCTGGGAATGAATCGTTAAAGTTATAGCTTTCAAATGTAATCTCTTCAATGTATTCGTTATGCTTCTGTACTGCTTTACTGTTAGGATCTCCTTGCGGTCCGACAGTGATTTTCCTCCATATGAGACTGATAAAAGTCCTATGAAAAGCCTTGGAGACGCGGATACAGTTTAGAAGGTCCCTTTGGTCGAGCAGCTCGGCAATATGTAAGAAGATTTCTGGAATCTCGAAGGGATTTAATGTAAGGTTGACCATTTTGCAAAGAAATGTCGATGGAATGAAAAAAAAAAAAAAAAAAAAAAAAAAAAAAAAAAAAAACTGGAATTTGTGCCGACTGCGAAATTGAGTTTCAGAAACTGAAAGCGCGTTCAAAAATAAAATGAGAGATTCACCTGATCATCAAATAAACCATTAGCCTTCCCTCATTTCTCATTCCCATTCCTGGCGCTCAACATGGATTCTACGACTAGTGTACCAGTATACTCTAGTATCTAGTATAGGCGCACCATATCCCTACATTTATGCCACCAAGGAAGCCAAGGACAATACACCCACTGTTTGCTAATGTCGCTACGAGAACTTCTCTTATCCTGTGCGTAAGACAAGAGGGATCGCCATGACAGACCAAGAGTTACATTACAATAAAGCGTTTGGTGGATTTCGGTCAAGCATTGAAGGGTGCTTTGGAGACATGTAATCCACGTTCTTCAAGCTCACACATGACGCTCCCTTCCGTCTCTCAGACGCAAAGATGTTTGATCTTCGATTCAAGCTTTGTTGCCTGCTTATGAATATCAAGAGAGCCGTGTCAATCCATAATATCGCCACTCAGACGCACCACACATTCTGGATACAAGATGCGTTTGACTTTTCAGACAGCAATGGTTATCAAGGTTGCTAATGGGAAGCTCTCCAGCATCAAAGTCAAACTAAATCATGGTCGGAATCTGCTGAAGCTACAAGAGGCATACCTATCTGTAGCTAGTTTGCAGTCTAACGTATTAAACACTGCAGATGAGGCTATGGCAGAGATAGCGCAGGAGGGATACGAGGTTGCTAGGATTTTAAACCATCGCAGAGGAAATGATGGCATGGGGTTTCTGGTCCAATGGGAAGGCTTCGATATCTCTGAGGTAGCATGGGCAACTCTGCAACATCCCAACTACAAACAGTGTATTCAAGGCTATTGGAGAGCTAAAATTAGCTTCTAGAGACCGATTGCACATAATTTCAAAAACCAGCATGTCGCGCACGAACCATGGGGGGCGACTTTTTAAATTTTATTATAGAGATGGAATCCAAAGTCACCGATAAAAACTATATATATTTATCATTAGAAAAAAAAAAAAAAAAAAAAAAGTGCATCAAAGGTATATATACAATATATGATCTTATAAATCTTAAAAAAAAAAAAAAAAAAAAAGGTATAGACAAAAGTTGAGACTATTCTTCTCCACTTGAGGCACGGTGCCGCTTAATTGACCTCGGTGAGCCTGCTGTAGTCAGTGCAGCTGAATCTCCGCTATATTCTTCGAATCCATATGCGCCTTCTACCTCAAACCCAGGCATTAAATGGCGTATTTCACCCTGTTGCCTCAATCCAGCCACCGCTTCACCTGACAAATCATCTGAACGATATCCATCCCCTCCTCCTTCTTCTTCTCCTTCTCCTTCAGACCCAGCTTCATCATCACTGGGTCGCTCAGGAGGCCTTCTTGGGCCACCGAACATGAAGCCATCATACCCTCCCTCTTCTTCTTCTTCTTCTGCTTGACGTGCTCGTAATCTCTGCATCTCTTCCAAAATTGTTTGCTCGTGGATAATACACTGTTCCAGAAAGTCCTTACGCATCTTTGTTTGCTCCATTTGATCTCCATGAGCACTTTGACGCTCATGACCCGGTTCCAGTTGTTTAGTTCTCTCCAAATAATGATCCTTGAATGCAAGAGCTCGTCGAGCAGACGGACGTGCTGAGCCAGAGTAGGTGATCATACTCTCTATCAATTTAAATGCTGTATCAGAAATAGTTGCAGGGGATGATGAACATTTCGCTACACTGACTCCTTCTTTATCAAGATAGTTGTGAGAGCTACTGCTGTCTTTATGTTGAGGGGCCTCCGAGGTCGGTCCGGTGGGCAATAATATGCTCGACAATGGGTTTGTCTCCAAGGCTTGGAACATTAATTTCCCATAGTCCGGCATGGTGGGATATTCCTATCAACATAAGATTGTAAAACAGCATTATAAACAACCCCCAAGGATGTATGTCTGTCGTTTTAGAAACATTTCTAATCATTCTTCCGACAGATTAGGAAAAAGGAAAAAGGAAAAAGGAAAAGGAAAAGGAAAGAAAAGGAGTTAAAGTAATAATAAGGAAGAAGCGATAAAAACCCTTACCGGCCAGTTCTCTTCCGTGGGAGTCCCAAGCACCTTTACAATGGCGCAGACTTGACCAATATCGGACTCTGCTTCAAAAAGTCTCCTTCCAAGAAACATTCCCGCAAATAAAACACCGGCGGACCAAATGTCGATCGTGTTGGTGTAATTTTCCGATGAGAACAAGAGCTCTGGGGCGCGGTAAGCTCTTTTGAGTTTAAAAAAAAAGGACATATTGAGTTATCAAAACATATATATATATATATATGTAAGCAGCAGAGCTTCCACACCCAAAACCAACATGGTTGATAATATGATTGATTATGAATAGATTTTGTGCATACCTAGTCCCAACTTCGAAGGTCAACCTTTGTTGATCATATTCTATGTTCTCCTTCTCTTGATGACGACGACATTCTTGTTGATTATCAAATGGTTCTTCTCTGTCTTTACCCATGGTCTCTTTAGGGTTCTGAAATGTGGCGCATCCAAAATCAGAAATCAAGCATTGGATGATACCGACCTCAGAGCCCTGTAGAGCCTGCTCTCCTTCATATTTGTTGATGTTGTTGTCTGTCGGGTGAATAGCCACCATGATATTAGAAGCTGAGATGTCCCGATGAATTAACCCTGCCTCATCATGGACCCAAGCCAAACCCTCCAGGATCTGTCGCATGCATGTCTCAACGAGCAAAGGCCTTGACTTTGTCCAACCGATTTGGATCAAGTCCTCCATGGTAATAGGCAGATATGGTAAGAGAAGACCACCCATCCTAGGTTGGCGTGTGAATAGTCTATTCCAGCGTTTTTGAGCAGCAGCAACACCATCATTTCTGGAAAGAGTATTAGGGTCGGTGTTCCCGGTCTTAATGTTGTCATAGTCATGATCATCATCCGAGGAGTATATGTCCGAATCATAATCGCTATTGAAACCAGAATTTCGGAATGGTGGGAAAAGCCCACTCGGAGTCATTGATTGAACCTGTCCCGGAGAGGAGAGGAGATCATTTCCTTGCTCCTGAAACAAACTCCTGCCCAATGGAGCTTGTCCAAATAACGATGCACCGAGGCCTTTATTCACAAGATCCACGTTGTCATATTTGTTATTGGTGATACTAGACATTTCCTGTGCGACAGAAGGAGGGGAAAGGGCCGCTGGAATTGAGAGTGGGCCACCTTGGTATGATTCTTGAGCTGAGAAAGCGTCATTATCGTTGTCGTTGTCGTTGTTATTGTATTTACTCTTTGAGGTCTTTGAAGGCTTGAATGGGTTTTGGATAGGTAAGCCTGTGAAGCCAAGGAATGGAATCACACTAGGGTGTCCTTGAGCAGCACGAAGGGCCCGGATTTCGCGCTTTGCTTTGATGCCAAACTTAATTCCCGGAGGAAGAGTTGACTCTCCAACAAAAGGCCACTGTCTCTGTTGCTGTTGCCTTGACTCACAGCTCTTTGGGGTTTGTAAATGGCTGTAATCTCCGTCAAAGGGATCTTCGCAATTGCTCTCATCATCACTATCCCATTCTTCGCTTGCACTGCTTCCTAGCCCATCACGATCTTTATCTCGCTTAGGATGAATGGTCCTGTAATCGCTCAAAAATTTGATAGCTACAAGCTGGGGCAGAGAAGGAGGTGAAGGTGAAGGTGGAGGTGGAGGTGAAGGGGAAGATGCTAGCGCCCCTTGAGAGCCTCCCTCTACCGGAGCCGCTTTAATGTTGTTGTCTCTTTTGAGGGCTCTGATACCCTCTGATTCAGTAGTGGTAGTTTCAGTCACATTATTATGATTGTGGTTGCCAGATTCCTGACTACATTTCTGCTCCTTTGACCGATTGTGTGCATTTGACAAGAGAGAAGGCTCGATTTGGACGATGCTTGCCTTTGTGATCTTGTCACCTGTGTAAGGGTTCTCATGAAGGATCTCTAGAGTGTTGAGAACATGCATGTTGGAATATGTATGTGTGTGTGTGTATGGATTGCATGTCTTTTTATTTTCCCCCTTTTTGGCTTTTGGTCAAGTGGAGCAATTGGGTTCTCTATTGGCACAGTCACCAAAAAAAAAAAAAAAAAAAAAAAAAAACGCGAAAGACGCGACTAGTTTGCGTCAATTAGAAAACAATAATAATAATAATAATAATAATATAATTAAAAGGGTCTAAATAACATGATTTAATTTGTTTTACGTGTAATGGATGATGCGTTTTCTCAGGAACGAGCTTTCTTCTTACAACGTTTTAAAGACTTGCATCATTGCATTATTGCATTATATATAATATAGTTTATTAGTTGTATCATCAAAGGAGGTTCTTGTTCAATATATTCTCACACTGACCAACGGTAAAAAAAATAAAATAAAATAAAGACCGTTGGAGAATCGTTCTTTATGCATTTTGAGACTATAACTCCTTTCTTTTTTTTTTTTTTTTTTTTTTTTTTCATTCTTTGCCACACTTTCTTTTATTCTTTTATTTTATTTTTATTTTTATTTTTATTTTTATTTTTTTACATGTCATCTTGACAGAAAGAAAGAAAGAAAAAAGAAAAAAAAAAAAAAAAAAAAAAAATTCAGAGCGCTTGAAACATGGCCATTCTAACTTACGGACTGGAAGACCAGACTCCAATGTTCAATGCTTTTTTTTTTTTTTTTTTTCTGCTTGCTTGCTTGCTTGCTTGCTTGATGGAGAAACTTGTTTTGATATCAAAAACTATTTAGAAAAACAATGCTCAATCGCGCTTTCCTTTGTCCTCCCTAGCATCACAACAAATATAGGAAAAAATAAAAAATAAAAAATAAAAAATAAAAAATAAAAAAATAATAAAAAATAAATAAAAAATAAATAAAAAAAAAAAATTACGTTCAAAGTTGGGAACCACTGAATCAGGGACTCATAAGGATCCCGCGACCTGGCGGGTAAAAGCGGGTTCAACTTTGAACGCATTTGACGGGGGGGGAGGTTTTTTTTTTTTTTTTTACAAGTGCAAGTTTGTGTGTGGTGTGGTCGCGGGTATGACTTTTTTTTCTCCCAGAAGTGCTCATAATTTCCTTTGGTGTAAATGTGTATGTATAGACAAATATATTTGTATGCTTGTGCGTTTCCGTGTTTCCGTGTTTCCATGTTTCCGTGTTTCCGTGTTTCCTTGTAAAAAAAAATCGTTCGAACATTAATACGTTTTTGGGAAGAATTTTCCAGGCGGTAGACGGAAAGAAAAGAAAAGTAATGAAATCAAAAATCCGTGTTAATTTTTTTTCTTACTGCACAAAAAAATCAAATAGTCAGTCCATAATCGTCAGTCCATAATAGCCACAGAAAAAGGTAGATCAGAAAAAAAAAAAAAAAAAAAAAAAGATTAATGGAAATTGGCAGGATAGGTTCATTCATATGAAGTGGTTTTTTTTTTTTATATGAGCATTTTCTATTTTGCATGTGTTGAATGTGTGTTTTTTTTTTAATGTCTATAATTTTTATGGTTTGAATATGTGTAAGAGTGTGTGGAGAGCGATAGATGGATTGGCCTAGTTTTTGTTTAATAGACTGTATTCTCTCAGGGGAAACGGTGATGTTATTGGTACTATGGAATGAACGAACGAACATCTGCACCATGCAGATTGATACAGATCTTGATGCAGTACTTTAAAAAAAAAAAAAAGGAAGGTTGTGGTTGAGATGGCCTTGGATCCGAATACGAGTATATGATGCAAACAAAAAAGATAAAAAGATAAAAAAAAAAAAACGAGGGCTCTTGAAAGCACACACCACCACCATGCGACTTTACGTGAATCCTTTGTTTTTTTTCATTTGAGGAAATGAAAAACAGAACAAGGAACCCTAACGCTCCTAAGACATGTGGTAGAAAGAAATTCATGGAGCATGCATTGTAAGGTCGTACAGGATCTTTTTTTCTTCTTCTTGCATTACACCTCACTGACGTTGACTAGAATATAAATGAAAATTATGATCATTAGTGAAGAAGAAGAAAAGGGCTTTTTCATGATGGTCAAGGTCCTTTTGGAACTTGCTTGAATCCCCCTTTTGTCTTTTGATTGGTTCTAATGCTCACCTTTAGTCTCTTTCTACGTGTCTTTTTTTTTCTTTTGCACGAGCCTTTTTTTTTTTTTCTTTTCCTTCTTTTTTTTTTTCTTTATCTTTCTATCTTTGGCCTTTTTTTTTTTTTTTTTTTTTTTTCCTTTCTTTCGCATTGACTTGTAATGCTTTTGAATGTGTATGTGTGTGCGTAGAAGAAGAGACAGATAATGGGTTCATCATTTGATCAGAGGGGCAAAGTTCAAATTCAAATCCAAAATTCAAAATTCAAGCGCAAGAAAGAATCGGGAACTCTTAAAAAGGGCTGATCAGCTCAGCTGACTGGCTACAACTACTGCTCTTGAAGCAGATATCTCTATCTGTCTATCGTAAGCAATGCAAAAAGCCAATGCAAAAGTAAAGACGTGTAATGTGTATTTATATATCTCTACAGTATAAAACCTCTACATCTTTTTGTTGTACAAACTGCCGTTTCATGCCTTCGTAAAGCTGTAAGGATGAGAAGATGTTTAAAGGAACGATTGCTGCACATGTAACATGGAACATGGAAACATGTATCCTGTATTTGTACGAGCCATGTGGACTCTCCACACACATTGAGATGTTTTGTTTAAAACTCGTAGTACTACCTCATATTCGTAATGTGGTATATACACAATATACACACAAAAAGATGTAACTGTAGAAAGAGTGAAAGTAAGTAAGGGAAGAAGAGTTCCTTCCTCGGAGGCTGTAATGTGTCATGTCATGTCATGTCAACAAGAATCACTCTTTGTTCTTCTATAGACAATAGACAATGGACAATAGACAATACAATAGCCATGACATGTAAACCAGACCAATAACTGCCACCTGTTACACTGTTACTTACTTGTTACAGGCTACAGGGCTACATGTGTTTTGCGTGTAAAGAAACAGATAACTTCATCCCTTTCCCCTATTCCTTTTCTTCCCAGCGTAAGCGTGGCGTGTGATTTGCTCGCGTTATCACACACACACACTGAACATGAATATACAGTATATATATATATATATATACACACCGTAAAAAAAGCTTCTTCTAGCCAATCCAATCTAATCCACTGCAATTTTTTTTTTTTTTTTGATGTCTATCCTCCTACTTTTTTTTTTTTCATTACTTTGTGCCATGCAATGAATGAAAGCCATGTAAAGATGTGGATACAAAAATATAAATTATTTTGTCCGTTTTCTCCTTTCCCGAGATTTGTTATTTTACTACTGTTCTGTACGCGTGTCACGCTACCTCTCTGGTACAACTAGGGATCTCATGCATCATGACAACAATTTGGTAACCTTTTTTTTCTTTCAAGGCAGAAGGCAAAAGGCAAAGAAAATAAGGTCAGGCACAGCTCATTCATCCATCCCATCCTTCCCATCCCCATCCACCATATTCCTAGGATTGGGATACACATGATCATAGTCTTTTTTCTTGTTTTATAATAGATTTAAAATAATCTAGATTTTTTTTTTTTTTTGTTTGACATTGATTTGATACGCACGGTTTTTTTTTTTTTTTTTTTTGTTGATCAGGTCGGGAACGAACGAATATTTTGTTCAAACGATTTATTATTGTTACATTAAGACTATATATACAATTACAAGAAAGGAACGTTTGAAGATCCCCCAAATTGAACAAAGGAAAAAGAAAAAGGATTTGTTACAGACGTAATATACAATAAAAAAGGTAGTTTTTTTTTTTTTTTTTTTTTTTTTTTTTTTTTTACAAGCAAAAGCGAACGAGAGATTAAAAATACGATAACAATAAAAACAAAGCAAAAGAAGCAAAGTAAACGAAGCAAATAAATATAATGAAGCAATAGAGGCAATCATAAAAAATAAAATAAAAAAAAAAAAAAAAAGCAATAAAAGGGCTGTAGGTCCAGAAAGATAGAGGCCATATTCTCATGTTGAAAAGGGAATGGGGAGCTCCCTTTCCTCCACCATATTCCCTCCCTTTTTTTTTTTTTTTTTTTGTTTTGGCTTGGCTTGGCTTGGCTTGGCTTTTTTTTTTTTTTTTCTTTTTTACATTCGACGGCTACGGCGGCCATCGATCGACATGCTGCGGGGTGTGCTAGCGTAACGTTGGGTATACTGTCCTGCCTTCTGGGTACACCATCCATCCTCGGATTTGGAGCAGTGTGCAATACGCATCAACGACTGTTTGGCAGACAACTTCTTGGAAGAAGAAGGAGAAGTGGAGGAGGGAGAAGAGGATACAGAGGCAGAGCTTGAAGATAAGGTCGACTCTGAGATGGTGGGCAATAACCCGATGGAGGTCTTGGGATGATCCGTTGTCCTCACAATGTGTTCAACAACAGCGGGTGAGAAGGTAACGGTCGACCTTGATGCAGTGGAGAACATGCTCAGGACACTGCCGCGTTGAGTACGGTTCTTGCGCGAGAATGAGGACTTTAGGGAGACGGTCGAGGTAGAGAGAGGGGGGGAGATGGGGGACTCTTGAGGACTGGCACGCATCATGTTTGTGCTCATGGAATTGTGATACTCATCATCCTCTGCGATCCCGAACATCCAATCATCCACCACATAGGACTCTTGTTGTTGAGAGGTATAACATTTCAAGGCCTGACGACGGTTGTAGCGACGATGGTAGCTGTAGTCATGCTTGTTGTTACCACTGTAGGTATTGTAGTTGTACTGGTGCATATGAGAGTCTTGGGGAAGAGATCGGAAGCCGGTTGCTCTGGAGAGGGAGGAATGTGAGCTGCTAGTGTAGGCAGATGAGGGGGAGGAGTTTGAGGGAGAGGAGCTGAGGGAAGGAGGAATAGAGTAGGAGGGAGATGTGGAGAGATTGTGTTGATAATGAGGATTGAACGAATGCTTTTCTTCACAAGGGAACTGCTGAAGGGCACGTTCACGCTGGTGGAAACATGAAGAGAGTTGGCTTTGCTGTTGTTGTTGCTGCGGACGCTTTTGGTTTTGGAATTGATGACCAAAGTAATCGTCGCGTTCACGGTCTCTTGCACTTGGACTGAGAGAGATGTGTTGGCTGATGAAGGTGATTAAAGTGCCCATGATTGGATATGATTGTATGATTGTCAAAGAGAGTGGAGTGTAGTAAAAAAAAAAAAAAAAAAAAAAAAGAAAGAAAGGAAAAGTGAGAATGGGATAGAGAGGTGAAAGAGAGTTGGAGAGAAAGAAGAAGGACTGAAGGTAGTGGAGTGGAGAGAGAGAGAGAGAGAGAGAGAGGAGAGAGAGGAGAGAGAGAGAAGAAGAAGAAGAAGAAAGTCGGAGGATGGAGAATGTAATGAAAGTAATGGTCAAAAGTAATGGAGTGAGAGAGAATTAAAAAAATAAAAAATTTTTTTTGTTCCACAACGAAATGCGCGTAGCAATGCCTTTTATACAAAACAGGGAATGAATAACCACAATCAATTGAAAGAAGTATATATTATATACATATTTTATTATACTGTATTCTGTCTTATATTATATATTATAATGAATACGAATGTGGTCAATTGATGGAGAGAGACGATTGTTTATTTTAAAATGCTTTTTTCTATACAAATATATATATATTGATTACAGTGGTCTACCATATGATACGATACATTCTACTTGATTGGTTACATTTTACATATACACTTTATCCTCTCTCAATTCAAACGTATTCAAAAAAAAGAAGCTCCTTATTGTCTCTCTATCCGATATCTTTATTGTATTCTATCCAATGCAATACAAATGAATATCATGACTATCCTATACTCTATACAAATGTGAGACAGACAAGCGTAATGGTCAATAACAGCCATATCCAACCGATATCCTTGACCTTGACCTTGACCTTGACCCCCCGAACCCTTCTCAGGTCCTTGCCACTTTCACCTGAAAATAAAAAAAAGAAATGACCATTACTGGACCTAACATGTGGGAACCCTTTTAATATAAATGTGGTGTTTGTTGCCGCAACATTTTCCATCATACCGGAACACCCATGGGTGGTTAAAAAATAATATGGAGTATTCAAGTGGAGTTGAGGCGAGACCCTTTAGGTCTACTAAACGTAAGAAAAAGAAAAAGAAAAAGAAAAAAAGTGGGCGTGTGCGGTCTATGAGGGCAGAGCGGGGACTTTTTTTTTTTTTTTTTTTTTTTTTTTCACCTTTTGCCCAAAAGGCTGAGATGGCCGGAGGAGGAGGGCCGTATCGGAAATAAAGCCCGTGCTCTGGCTGTCCGAGTAACCCTAGTGCCCACATAACACTCTCCGGACTAGAGTTGATTTACCACATTGATTTTTGAACAGCATCCAGAAAACAGAGACCCCGTTTTGTTTGAATGAACGGTGGAGTGGAGAGACAATATCCTGGATTCCTAAAATCCCATCTCCAAATCTCCATATGCATGTCCCCCCAACCCCCAACCTCTCCCCTTCCCCTCTTTTCCATTCAACCTATCTCTGCTACCGCGTTTAGCTTGCCGTTTGGCTCTTATTTTCGAATTACAGCGGGGTGAATTCTACAGCCTACTCACAGCAGTCCATCTGCCAAAAATAAGATCCTTTCATTCTCTCTCTCTCCCATGATCCATCAGTAACGCCAAGGGTTTTTTTTTTTTTTTATTTCCCTTCTTTCTCCTGGTGTAATCTGTAATAGGTTAGCAAAGGATCTTGAGTATCCGTCTATTTGATTAATAGGAAGAGGATCATCACTGTTTTTTTTTTTTTTTTTTATTGCTCAAAAAAAAAAAAAAAGATCCTTCCACTGCCACTGCCACTGCCACTGCCACTGCTAGGTTTATATTATAATTTACTTTACTATTCCACCAATTATTTGTCAAACGAAATAAAGGACGACAACCAAATTGTCAATAAGTGCCCCTCATGCTCACATCATGGCAACTCTTCTGGCCAACCAAATATCATAACGAATCCACATAATTACATATATATATATAATATATTTAATGGAAACATCTATTTTATATAAAGTAATGTTTGGTGGATTGATGGTAGATGTATATATATATATATACATATTTATTATAGATATAGTATTTATTTGTTAGGAGATATCACCAATGATGACTGAGCAGCTCGTCCTTGTCACTTGCCACGTTTAAAGTGTTTGGACAAGCCGAAACTCATTCCGACTAACGTCATCTGATGGTGGCGAAGATCCGCACATCTTTAGGTTACCGTAGGAAAAGAAAAAAAAATCTCTAGCAGAAGCGTATAATTATATGCATCTCATGCGTCGCATGGTGGCGAAGACCGTAGGGAAAAAACTAATAATATACATTCTCTCTAAGAAAGAAAGAAAGAAAAGCTACACGTGTTTTTTTAAATATTTTACCATGGCAAATGATTTAGTCATCTCTTGGGTTTAACATGGTCACTTGGACAAAAGAGATTTTTATTACACGTTCACCTGACTTTCCTTCCCTTCCCTTTCCCTCCGTTTCCTTCCCTTCCCCCTCGTTTGATTTACAGCCACGGATAAAAACGTACATGTAATTTAAAAAGTGTCACATCAATGTGTGACAGAGTGGGATAGACATGTGCCGTCTGTCCCACCCTGTGGTAATCATCGTACATGAATAGATCAATTCAACTATTCAAATCATGTGGAATGGACAAAACAAATAAAAAAAAGAGAGCATGCTTGCAACTGGCATTACCAAGCAAGGCAGGCCGAATATAAAACATGTAATACAAATTTTATTTTTGTCCAACCAAATTGGCATGACCTTTTTTTTTTTTTTTTTTTTTTTTTTTTTTTAAAAAAAAAAAGACTTGAGCATCAGCATCAGTATCAGCATCGCAAATAAATCGCCATGTGTTGTGATTTGCATCGCTTCCGATGCTTCTGATTTTTGATCGTTTAACAACCGATCGAATGGAAATCACGTTCCATCACCATGAATCCTGGCCAATTAATGTCCTTGTGTAATAAGCATGTCAGTTCCCATGGATGGTATTGCATTTTTTTATTTTAAATGGACTGAGCGTCCGACCATATTGAAATATCGCAGCACTTTAACTGATCCATAACTACAGCTGACCATGGTATATATATTTATGTATATTGTATTTATACATTTATACACTATCTGAGCAAGAGTGAAAGAAAAAAAAAAAAAAAAAAAAAAAAAAACTAAAAAGGCTAGACCAAGTTGAAAACTAAAGGTCTTTATTGGTAAAAACCATATCCGTTTTCCACATAAGCCTGTCAAGCATAGCAAAACAAAGAAAGGGCAAAAAGGTCAAATGCAAAAAGATTAAGCATCGCTGGAATATGAGATCTCAAATCCAATTCGACTAAAACTAATCGGTTTTAGACCAATCAACAATCTGCAATGCTCCCGATCTTCAAACCTCCCCTTCCTCCCCCTCTCTTCTCCTTATTCTCTTCTCCCTTTCTTCTCTTGCTCTTGCTCTTGCTCTTTTTCTCGTTCTTACTTTTGAGTGGACAGAGTGGATATATACTTTTTTTTTTTTTTTTTGCTGTGTTTGCTCATCTGTCTCCACATTGTTCAACTGTTTGAAGTTGGCTCATACCAAGAGGCGAAACAGCAAAACCGTTTTGAATCTTGGAGATCTTGACAAGAATGGGCCCTCAAAAAAAGAAAAAGAAAACCGAAAAAAATAAAGCATACATGTATATATACATTCATGTCACGGGTATCGTTGGTTATATGGCTTATGATATGTATGACATGATATGAGATACGATAAAAGAAGGAGAAGAGCAACGTTTGGGCTTGGACTATCAAAAGAAAAAAGAAAGGAGGGTGCATTCATGTTTTGTTTTCACCAGAAAGCACTCTTTTTCTTTCCTTTCTAGATGAAATGGGTCTTGGGGATTGGCGTTTTTGCCTTTTGGCGATAGTTAGGAGGACTTTTCTGAATATCTCATGTACGCATTGGACATCTAAGCAAACACTCCCCCCCTGCCAACACCTCCGCGTTTGCCATACCATGCACATCTATTAATGTCCATAAACCAAAATACTGGAATATAAAATTTATCCACAAAAGATGAATGGTCCACACCACTCCAGTAAACATGGATACGCATGTTACTGTTCATGTACAGTACATGTAAAATTGTTAAAGTTATCAATTCACCCCCTTACGTTTCAACTTTTTGCTTTTCATGTAAGCAGACAGGCAGCCAGGCAGCCAGGCAGCCACCAGTTCCCCCCCTCCTCTACCCCTTCACTCCCCGATATTCCTCTTTGCTGATTTAGTTTAGATTCATGTAGAAATGAGCCTCTCCTTCTCTCTCGCTCTCTCTCTCTCTATTCACCACCCTCTTTCCTCAATCCCTTATTTTGCTCTCTTCCCCGCATAATAACCGCATAACTGCATAACTTGCTTTACATGGGCTTTTTTTTTTTCTCTCTGCTCCTCTCTTACTCTCACTCTCACTCTCACTCTCATGAAGTATATTCACTATATATATATATATATGTATATATACACGTTTTTATGGGTAGAAAAAGAGCTTTCAGACCTTTATTTTTTCTTTTTATTTCTTTTTATTTTATTTATTTATTATTATTATTATTGAGCGCTCTTTTTTTTTTTTTCCTTTCTTCATCGAGATCTATAAAATAAGGAGATCGGGTTGTAGAAGAGAATAAAAAATAAAATAAAAAGAAAGAGTGAAGATAAAGAGGTACATCATGATTTTTCTCGATTCAGGGGGGGGTGAAGGGACCGGGTAAAGTATATACAAAACGTAACGGGATCATGGATGGACGTTGTCAAGAGAAAATAAAAATAAAAAATAAAAAGCAAAAAAATGTTTATTTTCTTTACAAAGAGTAAAAGACTGCGCTCTAAAATGTGCGTATGCGCGCTATTCAAAGCCCGATCTACTCAAACCAAGATTTCTCCAAGATTTTGTTTATTCTGCTTATTTTGTATAGAAAGAGAAGCATGCATAATGGAGCCATTGCTTTGCTATTTTGCTACTTTGCTACTTGAGAAAGCCCAGATCTAAATAAATCGTATATACATTGGATCGCGATTTCTTTATATTTTCTATTTTATTTTTTATTTTTTTTATTTTATTTTATTTTTTTTTCGTTATGCATTCAGCCCAAAAACATGGCAACCCCGATGGAATCCCCGATATATCCTTGGCTCTCTTTCTCCCTTTTCCCCTCTTCCAATTTATGCAATCGGCGATTGTTAGTCGTTTTTGTTTTTTTGTTTTTTTTTTTGTTTTTTTTTTTGCTCATTCTAGAAAGTGTATTTCGACTTTACTACTGGGAGCAGAAAAAAAAAAAAAAAAGTGTGGTAGTTAAAAATAATAAGGATCGGTAAGAGCAGTCTAAATCTCGATTTGGATCGGGGGCATTGAGAGAAGAAAGAAAGAAAGAAAGAAAGAAAGAAAGAAAGAAGAGGAGGGGAAACCAGGAAGAGGGAGCCGAGGCTTTTGCTATGCTTCGAAACGTGTAATTGAACAAAAGTATTATACATATATATATCATATACACTATATATATATCTAGTGATATAATATACTTTATATAACCAAGCCAAGAATAACCCTTTGTCATCGTAACAGTATACTTTGGATTTAAAAAAAAAAAAAAAAAAAAAAAAAAAATCAGCTCTCACATTCCTTTAAGCAACGGATCTCCCGATCCATTAATGCATTAATAATGAAAAGAAGGGGTTGTCAATAACATAAAGAAGATTAAAGGGAGTTGCCTCAATTCAGAAGTTCCTAAATTGCGATTCAGGAGCCAACTAGCCCACATAAGCAATATTTATTATTATTATTATTATTATTATTATTATTATTATTATTAGAATCGCTTGGCTGGTTCCCTACGTCCTAGGAATGATGGCTCTCAATAGTATATACGTTATATATTTGTAATATCTCGTTTCCTCACGTCATCTGGAATCAGGGACTCATTAGTGCATATGGATCCATACTTTTTAGAAAGGAGTGCCTAATTGTCTTATTTATATATATAAATCTTACTTCTTTCATCCATTTCACCATAGACTATGTCTGCATCGTATATCACCAACTAAGGTCCTATTGCAGTCTTAAAAAAAAAAAAAAGTTGTGTGAGTTCGTGGTTGTTCTTTATTCATTTACTTAATCTCCAAAGGAGACAAAATTGCCACGTTTTTTTTTTTATTATTTACATTGTCATTGGACAGTGGGGTTTCTCGCGCGTAACTTTGTTTAAAGTTACAGGAACATTGTCGATTAACATTTGGCGATGACGTCTTGTAACGTTGAATAAAAAAAAAAACGAGACACTTTTTTTATGAAAAAGAAAACCTAATTTGTAAAGTTTCTCTAATATCCTTTAATGACAAGGAACAGCTCTGGAGACAACCTCTTAATTGACAATAGGATGAGTTTCTGGGATGTGACATAGTAGACTAACATGACTAGAAACCGAAAGCGTCATAGGAGCTCTTTTTTTTTGATTTTGATTTGGTGGCTAATTATTTCTTCCCCCCACATCCATCTCCCACAAACTTGTCCGTCAACTTGACATTTGACCTTCTATCTTTGAATCTCGGAGGTAGCAGGTTGACATGAAAAGATAAGAGAGGTTTTTTTCTTTTCTTTTTTTTTTTTTTTTATTTTTTTTTATTGGCCAACAAGGGCCTGCATCATTGTCTAGGACATACACACTCAGAAAATAGCTACAGAATATATCACATTACCTAGGAATGACCCCGTTACTCTCTCACTCCAACGTATGTACTCATGTTTCTTCAAAGAGTGCATCAAGACAAACGAATGGAAAGATCCAGCCTAGATTTCTTGCTTCCTCTGTCGGTCGATAGGAATCAAGTCAAAACTCTCTTCTCTGCAGCATAATCCACGCCTAGTTTTTTTTTTGTAACATTTCCCAGATGTAAGAGTTTACAAGCTTCCAAGTGGCAAAATATATCTAAAGGACATATTGCAAGCTAGCTTATATTCACCAACTATTTGACCTGTGCTTCTAGTTCAAAGGATGACTCACAAAGCGGCCAGAGGTCCTAGCTACGGCATTGAGGACAGCAGAAAAAGAGGGATTCGACGCCTCCCAACTACCAGATTGGCTCACATAGGAAGGAGATCATTGCAACTTTGGAGGCAATCAAATGTCAGTGGGGGCTCATATGAATTTGCTGTTACCAGGATTTGGGTTCTTGGAGATATCTTTTATGCACTATCAAAAGACATCAGTCCATGTCACATTGATGATGTGGTATGAATCGGTATCTCTGTCTTTGCTGACGACTATCCCTGCCATCCTTGACAACTTCGACATCTTCAGCCACTTGCACTTCGACTTCAGAACCAATGTACATTGATCCAATGCTTATGCTTGAGAGTTCAAAGAGGTTTTGGGGAAATTCTAGTAGTTCCCTTCAGTATTATTGTCTAAAAGCCAGACAGTTTCCATACTACACTTTATAATATTTCTCCATCTTTTTCCTTTTTACTCAAAAACATAATTTCTTATCCTTTTGAGGAAGATGTATTTTCAATTATGATTGACACCCTGAGAGACGCAGTTACATGCACGTTTAGAGTTGGAAAGAGTGCGCAGTAGTTTCTGAAACTCAATTTCTCTGTCGACACAAATTCCGGCCACATCGTCGTCTTTTTTTTTTTTTTTTTTTTTTTTTTTTATCGCTCCATCTCTCGCAGCATGGACAACCTTAAGCTGAATCCCTTCGAGATCCCGGAAATCTTCTTACACATTGCCGAGCTGCTCGAGCAAAGAGACTTCTAAACTGTATCCACGTCTCCAGGGCTTTTCATATAACTCTTATCGGACTCACTTGGAGGATAATCACAATCGGACAGGGAGGAGAACCTGACAGCAAAGCAGTGCAGAAGCATAACGAATACATTGAAGAAATTACATTTGAAAGCTACAAGTTTAATAACTCATTTCCAGAGAGGCATGAGCCGTTACATAGGCTTCAGTCCATCACATACACATGGTGGTGCTCATAGCCCGAACCGATCCACGCCATCAATCAGATCAAGGCCCACAGCTCCATCATCACTAGCTTTCATGCAACCGAATGTATTGAGTATCCGCCAGAGCTCTGGAAGGTTTTGTTAGAATGCACCAACCTCAACCACTTGAAGATTAATCGCAAAGATGTCGATGTTGGAGTTGACTTATTCCTACAAGTCTACTAGGAGCTTCGGCACTTGGAATTGGACCATGTAACCATTCACCAGCTCCCTGTCAATATTCTTAGTACAGAGCACAGTGAATATATTTTCTCAAATAAACACACACTCCGTATTGACCATGTCAGGATAGCCGACCTTCTGCATTCGTACAGCGACTGGTATTGCCTCGGGATGCAAGCAAGGAGCTGCCCAGCATTGTGTTCACTGGACATTAAGGGTCACAGCCGAGATGAAGGAGACTTCTACAAGGTAGCGCTCCTTCAGCATCCTTGGACTCTGAATAATCTGTCAGACCTACGTGCCTATATCACAATCGAGGGCGAGGATATAGCAACGCTTCTTAGACGGATGAGTGAAATAAAATGGCTATGCCTCCCTGCGTGTAAATTCGGTCAGCTCTCTTTGCAGGAGTTGCTAGCTGACAAGCAAGAAGTGATGGATAATGGACAACTAGTACGAAAGACAAGGTTTTGGAGGCTTTGTGAGACAGTTGAGACGCTGGTATTCGTGATAAATAACGGTATTGGTGGCCAGACTATTTTATCAAAATGCCCACGACTGAAAATACTGGATGGATTTGTAATTACAGTATCAGAGATTGTCGATGGAACAGAATGGGTTTGTACTAGGTTAACTCGCTTGAATATCTATCTTAGGGCAGATATTGATCAGGAGACTGAGGGAGGGATGGCAAAGGCACGTATTGCGTTTAGACAACTAGGTAAACTGACTCGGCTTGAAAGTCTTGACCTAACAGGATGGGACCCAAGGAGTCTAGATAGACGGAGACTGGACATGAGATTAAGAGCAGGTCTGGATGAACTAGCCAATCTGAAGAGACTAAATTGCCTAAGCTTCAGATTTGATCGCTGCCAGCGAATATAGCTTGAGGATGCGACATGGATGATGAACAACAGGCCAAAGATCAGAGGTGTGGGTGGTGTTCTGAACGGTGAGGAAGAGACAGCTGCTTTGCTGAAAGGGCTCCTTAAATCACATAACATATCCAATAGAAGATAGAATATAGAGGAAAGTATTACCAGGTCATACCCTGATATAGAGACAGAGATCTTACACATGGATCTTTTAGTGCACATCTACTTCCTGATAGCTGTTATTCGACCTAAATGATAATGAAGGTGATAAGAGTCGCCACAGTAATGAACATATGCGCAAAGCATTGCCATTGCAGAAACTATCCAAAAGTGGAGAACATCTCCCCAACTTGGATAGCCTATGCGCAGCATGGGTTTGTCTCAAAATAGGGCCTTTATTTTGCTGCCCAACGAGTAGTGCAGCAACTTGATCTACTGTAGGTTTAGATGAAGGGATAACTGAATCTCGTCTTTGTTTGATTCGTCCTTCTTCTTTTTCTTGCTATTGCTCCTTTCTCTTAAACGATTCTTTTCACAACGTTGAGATAAAGTAGATGCAATGGTTAGTGGAATTCAATCTCGCTTTTGACGTATAAACCTGACTTAAAATCAAGCGTAGAAATGAATACAGTATTCTATCCAATTTGAAAAAATAATAGCCGCACATTTATTTGGCAGCCTCCTTAAGGGAAATGTCATAAATGTGAAAGATTTGTCCCTTCACTTTTAGGGAGGTTGCTAATTATTTTAGTGACGATTTATTTCGCGCTTTTTGGATAGGATAGATTTGTCTTGAAATCAAGCGTGGACTGTAAAATCCAGCCACATTTGTTTTTCTCACTCCATCGACTTTGTTTCTTCGCAACATGGACAACCTTAAGCTGAATCCCTTACAGATTCCAGAAATCCTCTTACTCATTGCTGAGCTGCTCGAGCGAAGCGACCTTCTGAACTGTATCCGCGTCTCCAAGGCTTTTCATAAAACTCTTATCAGCCTCATATGGAGGAAAATCACTGTCGGACCGCAAGGAGATCCTAATAGTAAAGCAGTACAGAAGCACAAGGAATACATTGAAGAGATAACATTTGAGTCTTACACCTTTAAGGCTTCTTTCCCAAAGAAGTATGGATCACTGCAGGGACTCAAGTCTATCGTATTTGGAGATGAATGTAAATGGTCCAAACCAATCCACCTTTTCAACCATATCAAGGCTTATGGCTCCATCATCACTAGCCTTTGCTTGAACGAAAATATTAAGTTTTCGTGTTCGTCAGAGCTCTGGGAGGCTTTATTGGAATGCATCAATCTCAGGCACTTGGAGGTTTATGGCAAAGTTATTGATGTTGGAGCCGATCTATTCCTTCAAGTATGCAAGAGACTTCATCACTTGAAATTGGAAGAAGTGTCCATCCAGCTACCTATCAACTTCTTTAGTAATGAGGACAGCGAGTATATTTTCCCAAACATACGCACACTGTGTATTTCGAATGTCAGGGTAACCAACCCTCCGCATCCGTACAGCAGCTGGTATTGCCTCGGGATGTTAGTAAGGAATTGTCGAGCATTGCGTTCATTGGACATTGAGAGCTGGGACGAAGAAGATCAGTCAGACTTCTACAGGGTATTCCTTCAGCACCCTTGGGCTCTGAATAACTTGTCAGATCTATGTTCCTGTGAGATAATAGAAGACAAGGATATGGCGGCAATTCTCAGACGGATGACAGGATTAAGGCAGTTAGACCTCCCTTATGCTATATTCGATCAGCTCTCTTTGCAAGAGTTGCTAGCTGACAAGCAAGAAGTGATGGATAATGGACAGCTAGTACAGAAGACAAGGCTTCGGAGACTCTGTGAGACAGTTGAGACGTTAGTGCTCGCTGGAGATAGCAGTGTTGCTCAGGCTATTTTATCAAATTGTCCACGACTGAAGAGACTGGAAGGATCTAAAACTACAGTATCAGAGATTGTCAATGGAGCAGAATGGGTATGTAGTGGATTGACTCACTTGAGTATCACTCTTGAGGCAGATATTGATCAAGAGACTGAAGAAGGGATGGCAAAGGCACGTATTGCGTTTAAGCAGCTTGGCAAGCTGACTCGGCTAGAACATCTTGACCTAACACAGCTCTACAGTCGGACACTGGACATAAGACTAAGAGCAGGTCTGGATGAACTAGCCAATCTGAAGAGACTAGATACGCTAAGGGTTACAGATTATCAGCAGCGAATGCAGCTTGAGGATGCGACATGGATGGTGAACAATTGGCCAAGATTTAGAGGCGTGCATGGTGTTCTGAACGGCGAGGAAGATGCAGCTGCTTTGCTGGAAGAGTTCTTTGAATCACATAACATAATCTAGATAATAATGAAGGTAATAAGAGCCACCACAGTAATAAAAATATGTACAAAGCATTGCATCGCAGGAACTATCCAACAGAGAGTAGCTTCCCAAATTGAATATCTATGCAACATGCGTTTGTCTCAAAATAGGAACTTTCTTTTTATTTTTTATAGCTGCCTTATGAGTTGTGCAGCAACTTGGTTTACTTTAGGGGAGCTGGATTAGTTGAAGAGGTTGGTGAATCTCGCCTTTGTTTGATTCCTATTTGTTCTTTTCCTCACTATTACTCCTTTCTATTATACGTTCCTTTTCACAGCGTTGATATAGAGGGAGTATACAATGGTTCTCGGAATACTGCATCCGCCATTGTGCTGTTGCCAGGGTTCCCTCGCCTGGCTTGGTGTTAAACTTTTACTTTCACAACTATACGTCCCGGTGTCAAACATTCATCAGTCATATCCCTTTCCTATCCACGCTCTAAATCTTTGAACGGTATGTGGTTAACATTGCTGAGTGTTTGACAGGATGCTAGACGACTGTCTAGCTCGAAGAGGTTATGTGAGCCATATTCATATCTGTCTGCTCAATATGGCAGAAAGCTGGGGGTGGCGGAGCTGATGATAGTTGAGCTGAACTATAGTGCTCGTCGGCTCGACAGCTATCGATTGCTGGTAGAGAGGAGGAAAAAGAATTGAAAAGAGAAAATAGTACTTGAAAAAGAAAGTATAGCAACTAATTCTTTGAAGATAAAACAGGCGAATATTGGACAAAGAGTAATATGCTGCTGTTGCAAATAAAAGTTCGCGTCAGCTATTAGCTATTGCGTTGATGAGCTGTGGATGACCGAACCACAAAGCGCTATTGGCAATGAACAACATGTTCAGAATGACAGTATTTAATCAGCCACAGGGAAAGACAAAACCTAGCCAATCAAATGGAGATGGTGGCGAATCGTCAAGCACAAATTGATGGTATTTGCCACCATGTGTGAAAAGTATTAAAAGGGCTCTGAATTTAAGGGCTTTATCTTTTATGCATGGCATGTGGCCATTGTTTCAGGCATGGCGCTCTACCAGAACACAGTTACTTTATTGGTGTCCGGAAAAAAACCAAAGAGACCGCGATACCAGAACTGCAAGACAGCATGTGCAGAAATAGATATATCTCTATTGTTTTATTAGTGGTGTCTTCTCGGGGGCCAACCGAAAGCTTGCTGTCTTTTGTTCGACTGGTAGAACATGCTCCTTATCTGAGCCAGTTCTTCATTGGCTGAAAAGGAAACATCTACAAGACTATTCCATTCTGGCCAAATCCTCAAAAAAAAAAAAAAAAAAAATAAAAGGCCGATAATAATATATAAGATGCGCCTGAATTGTGGTTGCCTTTCGTCCAAGAATGCCCTCTAGCCTTGTCTATCGACTGAAGGTAGGGAGATCGCTGTTGGTAGAGTCCCGATCACGACAAGCATAGAATACCTTGCAAGCACATGTATCTAGTAGAGAGGGCCCAGGACAGGTTTGAAGTCATAACGCAATGCTGGCCCCATACGTGCCCAGCCAGAGCAGATCTCACTATTTTACCTATTATACTGCTGTGCGGAACGGAGGGAACTTTTGTGTGCTGAAAAAACACCCGAATTTTTTGACCCAGACATTTTTTGTATGCCGGCGTGTCAGATGCTGTATTCAGGCTAAATTTACAGAATAGCGCAAAATAACCACCAAGGACAGCAAGTGTTATTCTTCTATGGAAATACACCTCCGTCTCATCCCTTCATTCCTTTGTATCGACTCGTTCGGATGGGGCTGAAAAGATATCATGTGCTATTTCATCTTCGCCATATCCTCAGAACAAAAAAAAAAAGAAACATATATATATATAGCCGTTGATAGTAACACCGAGGATACGACCACAAGCTGGGATATTTTCTGAAGGCTGGTATGCCAAGGAGATCGAGAGTTGTTTATTATGGTTGCTATGTGGAACCTTTTATTAGGCCCTGCCATAGCCGTCACTAATTAATCTGATATTACGGATTAAAATGAAAGTTTCTTTTGAGGAACCTCCAAACCCTGGGACATAACAAAAGGATATGGCCTGGAAGGAACATGGATATCAGCTAGAAGCACTTTTTAAAGCCATATCTCCATGCGCGTGTAGAAATTCCAACATATGGAAACATAACTTTTTGGAGTTGCGGGGCCAGAACTTTAAAGAAGCTTGTTTGGGATAACACCAGGGGAAGAATGAAATAGAATATCATGTGCAATGGGGGGGCTTTAATAAACGCGAGGCTACATGGGAGTCGCCCAGAAACTTTAAACAAACTCGTACTATTGAATACCATTGGAACTCAAAACGCATATTTTGATTGTTTTAATTCAAAAAGACTATACACCCCTAGGTGGACTTCCGAGCCTTAGGTCAATTCAATCGGCCAAACAAATCTCTTCAGAAGTTAATCCACTTTTTAAAAAGAAATGGTCTGGCAAAGGTGAATGTGATGCTGGCTTGACATGGGCAGAGCAGCGTGCTTTGATAGATCTGTAGCGTTTGTGTCAAATTCACGGCATTCTGACCGAAAGATGTGAGATGTGGCTATTTATCTGCATCGTGAGTTGACCAGCCGCAGCAGTATTGGACATAAAGTTTAGCTTCGTATTAATATATAGTGTATTTACGGATTGAGATTCAGATGGTCCAACAGATCACCTCATACTCCTAATGGACTATTCTCGTTGCTGCTCGAAAATCCTCGGATACTGCTCGGTTAACCGGCGCTACTCGATTTATTGGGGTTTGTATCACTGCTTGGATTCGAAAGTCCACCATAGCCATAATCCAACGCCACTAGTATTCATTCGTATATGGAGTGATGAATCCGAATGCTCATAACGCTTTTTTTACAGGGTCATGGATGGAAGCTTTAAATGTGGTTGGTTGCCAGAGAGAAGGTGTGCGTTCTTTCTGCAGTTCTCAAGGAGCGCTACAGAGAGATGACGCCACCAATGCTCAATGTTATAAATGCTAGATAACCGTTGCTGGGAACACAGCAAAGACCAGAAAGAAGTGCATATGACATGGATCCACTTGGATCGAGACATGTGTTTTCAAGGACTCTTAACCATTAGCGGCGCATATGCTATTTTGTACGCAGGCAAGCTCAATCATACTCTTGATCTGATATAGAACTTCAATGATCACTACCGAGGCATAACACCATTAGTCTGGTCAACGAATGGAATCCTTTATCTTGTACAGCGCGCGCTGGTTACAGACCTTTGTTTGTCCCACTCACCGCGGACAGAGCGGTTGACAGTTATGGAAGGAGGGTATGAGCAATTCCTTTCCTGTAACAATGTGCCTTCAACATGAGACACAATAATGAGTTATAGCACTAATCGTGTGGCGCTTGAGGGAGAATATGGGTTGACTACTGGGCGACTGTAAAGCGCTGTGATAGAGCATTAATTACATATTCAATCCAGATTTTTGATAGTTCTTCAGTTTTTTATCGTTGAGCGAACCATAAATGACGTTTATGACATCTAACCAGTGTATTAAATTTTATTGGCTCTGTTGCTGTTTGTGTTCCCTTCATTTATTATCTCTTGGGCCCCTGTCCATCCAATCCATAGTCCACGTTCCCAGAAACCTACTACAACACAGACTATTGATGCTCTCAATGGCCAATGGATTGTTGCTCTTGTCCCTTTGGCAATCTGTCCTCTGTGCTTACTGGAAAGGAAAGCACATTTTATTTTAGAAGCAAAAAAAATACTCTTTCGATCGAAGGAAAACATTTAAAAGGAATTCTCCCGCGCCCAAAAAGTGGATTCTGTTTCCTCGATTATCCATCTACCTCACTTCCTTCACCTTTTTTCCATCCAACAGACACATATCCTCTCCTCATTTTTTCATAACCAATGCGTGTTGCCACTTTTTTGTTCGCCACTTTGGCTCTAGTTGCCTCGACTGTCATGGCAGGTCCCAAGACTGTTGATGGCAATAAGAAGTACCACAGCAAGCCCATTGTCATCAACAAGAAAGTCTTCCAAACCTCGAAGGTCCCTTTCATCCCTCATAGTGTACGTTCAATACTGGAGGCCTTGAATGCTCGGAGGAGAAAATAAAAATACATAACGGTGTTTCACTCTACTCAACACTAACACCATCACTTGATATACTGCTTTCTTCAATGCACAACTTTCAATTTGAATATGGTTTCAACAGGGCACTGGCTTGTTCGCCAATTGGGTTGGATTGAATGTAGATTTCAAGTATGTCAAACCTGTCTTTGATCTTGTCAACACTACTAAGGACTTTGGTAACGGAACCTTGATCTCCCGTGGAGAGTCACATATCACTGTAATCTTGCCCACGGAGTATGATCAGATCCTTCACCCTGCTGGTGTGACCATTGAAGAGATCAACGCCCTTGCCTCACACAAGAACCGTCTTCAGCGCTCCAGGTTCGAACCGAGTGCTTGGGTCGTGTCCAGATGGTGACGAAGGCGGATGGTGTCTTCCAACAGTCTCTCCAGATCATTCTCAAGAACTACCGTGACTTGACCCGTTTCCGTGAGGATGTTTCAAGCTGTATGTGAAGAAAGGAGGAAACCCCGCTCTGTTTGACCCTGAGAATTTCAAGCCCCACAATCACCCTAGGTTACAGACACCGTGATATCCATGCAGAGGATGGCGTCTTCAAGGGCAAGAATGCTTGCATCCACAAGATTGTTTCCAAGTAAATAAATGTATTAATAGTTAATAAACATAAACATTTTAATCAATTTTTTTTTTTTTTTTTTTTTTCAGCATAGACCCTTATCCCTTTCATTCAGACTCTAATAAAATTAATAAAATAAAGAACAAAAATTGTTCTCACATGTGTGGATTTGATCGGAATTCACTTCGCCGTGCTCCGGTAACTGAAATTAAAATTTGACAAATAGACACCCTACCTCAACGGGTGTGAGTCCGACCTGAATCGAATTACTCATCCACAAAAACACACACCCCACAATTCAACACTGGTTCTCATGCAAATGTCTTTTCATCTCTTTTTCCTCCTTTCTCTACTCATCACTCCCTTTTTCCCTTTTTCCTTTTCTTTCTTTTATAACAAGTTCCCCCTCCGTCATTCCGTCGGTCTTTTAGACTTCTTGTTGCCTTCCTTCTGCAGCATTACCATTACACAAACTTCTTTTTTTTTCTCCGAAATGACAAGCCTACTCTTCGAATCAAGTGGTAAGGTCCAGTGGCTCTTCCTCTTCTCGTCTCTTCTGCCAAATCCTTTCCAGGCATTGACCACTTTACGAACAAGAGTTTATGGGGCAGCAAATAGACGCACAACTCAACAGCCTCAGTATCAGACACAATACCATCAGAAAATACCATCCTTCTTTTGCCAATCAACCTCTCGGGAACTATAATAGTCATCTTTTCCCATCATCATCATCATCATCATCATCTTCTTCTTCTTCGCTTGCCAAAAACAGTAGTCATTTTGCCTCAAGGGTAACAGTATCCCTTCTATCTCTCAAGCCCAAGATGAGTTCACGATCTTTAACAGTGGCACGCTCAACACAACATCCTTCTCTACTCCTATTCTGGTACCCATGGAGTTGATATTTCCGAATACTTGATGCAGCGTCAAGAATATTACGCTCGCGAGGCCTCGTTCGAATCAAGATAGACATGATGGACTAGACCCATCGGGATTTCTCAGAGTCATTCCAATTGAACACAGATCGTGGTGATCTGAATAAAGTCGATTGGAAGATCATTTAGAACAGAGGCATCACAATCGTAGCTACTACTTTGTTATATCACAAACAGACCTCACAGTCATCTGCAGAAGCAGGGACACGGGCACGAGAGCTTTTCAATTATTACATCGCAATCGCAATGGCAATCGCAAGCGAATAGCAACATTCAGGATCATGGGTTGAGATGAAGAGGGCATCATCACAGCAGGAACAAGTCATGATAGATCTTGATATGGTGCTTTTCTTCATAAAGATAGCAGGAAGAAGCAGTAGCATGGGATCAAGTCTGGGATGAGTCGATTGCGCCTACAACTTACAACTCCATAAAGCAGTACTCCACTCCAGACCAGAGTAGGTTCATCATTTCATAAAGGAGCAGCATTATGGCCTTCCGGAGCTGAAACAGATTCCCCGGAATATGGAGCCATATATTACAACCCTCTTCAGTACCATACTCCACCGCAACAACCAATCCATTCCGGTTATCTCCAATCAGCGCAAGTGTCGACAACGGCTGCGAGTCCCTCAAAATGAGCGGATAGAGGAGCTTTCAAGACCTCAGCTATTACCACTACTGATCCACAGCCGCAGAAACAAAGCATAATCAGGATATGGTGAAAGAAGAGGATCACTCAAAACTGCGGCTTTATGTTTGATGTAAGGGTTTCGTCAATTCACCCGATATCTCAGACCCTTCACATCTTTTGTCACTGACTACATCAACAGCGGAGGTTATACCATCGCAAGGTGTCAGATCCACATCAGCATCAGACTTCATACCAGCATCTTCACTACCACTAGTACTACCACAGTCCCAACCCATTCTGGAGTGTCAACCAATTGAGCGTCCAGACCAAGGCTACAATGATGATGTTTTTGAAGGTGATATCTTCAGGCATGGATGAGACGCTTGCCCAGGAGAAGCAGGAAGCAGATGAACGAGCCAGGGAAAAGAAGAGCAGGAGAAGCAAAAAGAGGCTATAGAGGAAGAGAGTCAGAAGGATAGTCCAATGATGAAGCAGAGCGAAAAGCTATACATGAGTAGCGCTTCGGAGGTGAACGCATTGATACATCAGTTGGACCGAACAGAGCCAGAACAAGGGTCAAAAAGCTCGAGTGCAAGTATAGATGTTTTAATAAGACAACTTTTAGATCATAAATAACTAATAGACAATGGCCGGTTTTGTATTTATCTAACAAGTCTAGCATTATATTTGAAATAAGGTGACTGCCATTGGATGTGATTGCATTGTAAACAAACAGTTATGCGCTTTGGTTGGATATTCAAAAGACGGAGGGCAACACAATTAAAGAGACGAAGAGAAAAAAGAGCATCCTCATGGCGTTTCAGAGAATCAGTTGTATGTATCCATGACCACCGTTTTTGTTTCTGCTTATGATATAATGGTAACGTATTTTCAATTTTTTTTTATAAACAAGCATCATTCCATCACCACCAAATAACCAATACAAAACAATTAAAAAAAGGGCCTCTGCCTGTCATGAGCACATCGGCCGCCATTCAAGCCTAACCTTAGGCAATTTAATTGGCTTTAAGTAGACCAGGCTGTGCTAAAGTTGAGGCTACCTGTTCTTTATCTTGTTTTTTCAAAGGCAATATATTAACTATAGAGAGAGCAGCGACAGCTTTGTTTGACTCTCGAAATGTCCCCTTAAGCTTGAAAGCGAATTCATTTTGTCCCAGCTCTCTTGAAAGCTACGAGATCCATTTGAAGCGGATCAGATAGGCCCGAGGAGAAGTTGGTCACCATTTTGTGTCGTAACAAATCATCAATTCAATCAATGTTTTTTTAAAGGCGGTAATAAAGTTTGCTTATTTGGGACAGGAAATACGTAGTAATTTGAGGTATAATTGCTCTGGCAGGAGTTCAGGCAAGCAGGTTGCGACAGATCTTCTTGAAAGCAAACAAGAGGGTCCAGCTGGTTTTAGAAGATACTTAAGGACCCTAGAATGGTAAAAGGCCAAATTACCTTATCTGTTGATCTGTACGGTTTTTAAAGTTAGTCCAGAAATTCAGGGGCAAAAGATTAGAGAGGATGGATACAGGAGACGAAAATAAACAGAACTTACAAATTTTTTGTGGGTGTGCCGGCACCCAAATACTTGTGTCTAGCGTCGTGCGCGCTTTGCAGCCGGAGCAGGCGACTCTTCCGTGGGCTTGTACTTTGCAGGCCTCTCTTGCCTCTCAATTTGAGCAAGACCGATTCTTGCGATGTTTTCCGCCCCTACTGCGTCACAGTCGAAGAATACCTTACATGTCCGGCAATATTTAGAGCGAGGGTACACCGTCTCTAAAAAGCTATCGCAGAGGGGTCGGGGACAGCGGGCGCTGGTGTAAAATTCGTGCGCTCCTACAGCGAAGTGTCCGCGTGCTTTGACCTAAGCGTTTCAAATGGCAGTCGTTTATTAGCAAGGGTTTTATGGCTTTCCAGCTTTGCTTAATTTTTTAAAAACAGCCATACCTGTGTGACAAGATGTCTCGTTATAGCAGTGGCTTGCTGGGAACTCCTTTACTACTTTCAAAGGACCCTAGGCCGACGACAAGTACTCCTTTATCCCCAAGCATCTTCAACACTCGCTGTACCGCGTAGTCGAACGTAGCTCGTTGAGCCTTTCGTAGGTCCCATTTTTTTTTCAGGTGCCATCTGGACTCGTAGAACTCTTGAAGCACATCCAAATTCGTTGATCCTGTCTGTGTCTGAGACTCCTCGTTCATCCATTGAAAGTACTCATTATACGTATCCCTTCCAAACACAGGGATGGCGCTCTCAACCTCAATCATTCCTTTTTCACGCTTCCTTTTGTTCAACAGGTGATTGAAGCGGAGGACAGGGAGGTACAAGAACCTGCTTCTCACCTTTACCGTTTGCCGCAAGTTAGGGTTGTGAGGGTCCAGCGAGGAAAACGTAAGGGCGTTAACAATACCAGGATCACATCCGACGATAGTTGTGGTGTTTGCGGATGGGCATCGCCCTGGTTTGTTGAATGTGAGCTCAACGTTTTCAAGCAGCTTGGAGCTCCTCTTCCAGTTTATGTTTGCATAGTCTTCATCTGTTAGGTCTTCACCGGCCGCCTTTGAACACGTCGTGTTGAGAAATCCCTGAGAAAGCTCCAGTCCTTGGCTGGGGTCTTCTTCATCTACGTCAGACTGCTGCTGTCTCTTCGTCTGGGTTGTGTCATAGGCAAGTAGATTCAGAACTAGACCGTTGGTAGAAATCGTTCCTTTGAGTTTGAACCGAGTTAGATCTTTGTCCTGTGACTGCAGGGATACTTTGTCTTGATATCCACGAACCATGCGATCACCTCCAATGTCACAAAAGAGAGCCTGTATCAAAACCCCTTTTGTTCCCTGTACACACTCATACATTGCAGTCTTGGAAGGATTATTGAGAGGCAGAATATGCTCCAGCAGCTGCTTGGTATCTTCGTTCGCCCAGAGGATGTCAACTAAGGCGTGTTCAGACAGATACACATACCCGGGTGGCCAGGGAGACGTAGGAAAGTCTGAGTATTTTTTCACTTTTTTGTTCTCCCGCAAAAAAAACTCAATGTCGCTCATATCTTCGTTTGTTTTCTCGACATCAAACTAGAAAAAAAATAAAAAAAGAGTCTGAATAAAGAGCATTCGATTGCAGAATATGCATGAAAATACCCCTACACAAGCTATACCATTGCGTTCCTGTAGTGCTGCCTTAATGATGTCTGTACTTGGCCCATTAGTAAGTCTGACGCTCTTGGAAATGTGATCTTTTTGGGATCAAAGCCTTGGACGTCCCCCAATGTGATGTCTATTTCCTTTATTGGGGAAAGTTCAGTGGTGGCCTTGAAATGTTCATAAGCGAGGAGATAATGGGGCGTTTCTACCGCCTTTCCTTGTTTTTTTGCCCTCGCGTAAGCTGAATTGGGGCCACCTTGACCACTCAAAAGAAGGGTGGCGAGACGGAAGGAATAATCATTGCTATCCAAGACCTCGTCCAGTGCCTTTTTCCTCGACTTTGCTGCCCCTGGTAACCGCATGATCCTCTCAATGTCCAAGGCAATCGCCCAGTATGCATAGCGGCGTAGTCGGTTGAGGACAACAACTGCCCCTCGGATCTGGCTTGCAATACTATCCCTTTCATCTGCGTCCAGTCCGCCTTTCCTTGCCATGGAGGCCTTAAGGGACCCAATTGTTAAGGCCTTGATAGGGTGCTTACTGCTGTAGCTGTGATCAACCTTCGTAGCATCCTTCAAGTTCCTAATTGGTGCACCTTCTTTTTTAGCCCTGTGGGGCTTCTTGCCTTTGTGCTTCCGCTTTTGTTTTTTCTGTTGCTTCTTTTTTGCCTTTTTCCGACGTGGTGGATGCTTAAGGCCCGGCCTATCGTGCTGACGACAGTTACTGATATCAACTGTGCGCCCATTCAATATGCTCGGCTTGTCAGAAAAGATGGGCCGGAACTGGTTTCTATGTGACCCTTCCGCTATATAGAATGATGGTACGCCTCTACATTATTCAAGAAAGGGACTAACGATTAGTATTGGGGACGTCTGGTTTCAAGGCCAAAAACTATAGCTTGAGCTTTCTTACGTTCTGCGGCGCTGCGCTCGCCTTTGCTGAGCCATTCTATGGCGAAGATCCTTTTCATTGAGTAGACGCTGCTTGAAGTTATCGAACTCATTGTTCGATGGTAACGCTTGGGCCGACGTTTGATGGCCGGAAGTAAAAATGCGGAGAGCTACACTGAAACGGCCTTCCTCAGAAGCTACGTTCCTTCCCAACACCTTATTAGCTTCCCCGAGGTAATCTTGAGGCATTTTATTGTAGTTCTTGTTCCACGCAATCTTTCGAACTAATCGAAGATTATTAACCGGGCCTAACGTCTCGAGGTTCCTTGAGTAGTCATTGCCTGCGATGGCACAGAATAACACCAGATGCGCGTGTGTTGGCAGTCTTAGTGCTTGGATAACGTTGTCTACGTCGTAAACCCCAAACTTCCGTCTACGGTGCGGAAGGGGTCGCACTAGGAAGCAGACTCGTTCGTACGCAAAAAAATTAGAGTCTTGGGATATCACGATCCTATCATTCTCCTCATCATGGCACCCTATGCATGGGTCCGCTTCATATGCACACAGACAGACATCGAAGACAGAACTAAGGCCTGTTGCCAGCTGATCCTTGTCCTGGACGCTCAGGGTGTGGACTTCTCGAAGACCCTTCTGGATGCGCCTCATGACTTGAGGACGAGTCCATACCCCACTCCGAGAATTTCTCTCGAAGGTGCTCATATTGTTCTCCAAAGCGTCCATATTTTTTTGTCTTATGGCTTGCCGTTCTGTCCTTGCTTTTTCTTTCTCAGTACAAGGTTCCCCATCAATATGTATAGTCAGGTTGTCCGTTGTGAAAAGATCCTTTATCTCGAGTGCCAGGGACCTTCCTACATCAATGATGGTTTCGTTTTTCATCTTTGCATGGACGACTCTGCGGAGGATGTCGTAATAGAACGTACCGAGGAGATCTAAATGAACAGAATGGTCAGGATTTGCCGCCAAGAAAGTGCCCACGTCAGTTTCCGAAGGTAAAACCCCGCGATCCGCAACCAGTTTGAAGAAGGACTTCAGCCCCATGGTCAATATCTAAGCGAAAAGAGAAAGAAAAAAGGAAAAATGGTGGTGATGAAAAGAAATGAAAAAGAAATGAAAAAGAAAAAAAAAAAAAAAAAAAAAAAAGAGCGACAAAGGTATAAAAGGATGAGCTTTTTTATGGTGTAAAGATTCAAAGCGAATAGATAAAGAATATTGAGGGAAAGATACAGGAACAAGTGGCAGTGGTAAAAGGGATGGGACTTTGAAGGAGGAAGACAATGATCCCTTTTTATATCCTGGATTGATGATGAGTTTTATCATTGTCTCATATAGTTTTGATATCGATCCTTTGCTTCACAGGCCACATCAATCTTTATTCAGTTCCTTTGTTTGGATTGGGGTTTTGTCCCAGTCAATAGCAGAGATTGACAAATAAATACAAGCTCTCGCATGAACGGCAGATTGGAAATAATAACATTGAGATACCAAAGTGAGCATTCGAAAAAATCATCTCCATATACAGCATACAGTGTCGATGTCGATCCTTTTTACACAATTTTTTTTTTTTTTTTTTTCAGTTTCTTTTGTTTGCACTGGCTCTCGTTTTGTGCTTTGTGAGGAATTTAATGAATAAAAGAAGATTTATAATTTTGAACAGGGGTAATAAATGCATTAACAGATATGACTTGGTGATTATATCCTTTCAAAGGTAACAACTAAAGAAAAAAAAAGTCTTTTTTATCAGAGAATGGGTTCAGATGTCGTTCTTTGCTCCAACAGCCCCAATACTATTGCGTTAAAGCAGAGATATTCGTTGGCTCTCAGGTTCCGGCATCAATGGCGGAGATAGGTGATGTGCTTATTGCTTGGAGTAAAAGCTAGCTAAGCACCCTTTCTTACTGGACGGTGCCTTGTTAATGGTGATATTACGCAGCGCCTTGTGGATGGAGGGAGAGCAGAAGCGAGAGTGGTGGTTTTTGGCGGTCGTTTGGTGTGTGTATGTGCGAACTTGATAGTTGATACCAATCACCAAAATATATGCATTTAGAATTACAGAAGCGAGATTAATACCGACGCGTTTCATCCTTTCCTAGGGATTGTTATAACCATGGCATGATTGTGGAGTGGCCGCCAAAATAAAGTTTGTTTATTTCTTCTGGAGGCACCAATGGAAAACGCTTGTGTTTTGTGTTTTGGTGCAGAAAATAAATAAGACGCCGCGATGTAAAATGTGTCTACACATGTACAGAAACCAAAGAGATGCTTCAGCTGCTTATTCGTGCACACAGTGATTGACGAACAAAAAAGGAAACAAGATTTGCGAAACAATTAAAAAAAAAAAAAGCCCGCGATGAAAGAAGGCATGTGCAGACAACAAATAAACACAGCAACTGTTTGCTCACATATATTTTTTTCACCGTTGTGTCTGTAACTCTTCTAAGCTTTCTGTCTGGCCGTTTAACACAAGGAATCCTCAGGAAAAGAAATACCTCGCTCGCATGATTGGTGCCAGGTCTGAAAACACCAATAGTGCAATGCTGTACGTGGAAGATAGAGTCTAGAAACTATACCATTGTTATGCGGACTCACCGAAATCAACTTTTGATCACAACTGCTACTCATGCTCTCTTGCCAAGGACTTGAACAGGCATACCAACCCCTTCTTCCTTGCTCTCATAATCGCTCACATCTTTTCGATGCATTCTTTCGCCGTTTATGTCCACTACATCTGAACCACACACAGTTCACCACTCACTCCAACAGAGATATTTGTATCATCTTGGGTATGATATGTTGCTGTGGTTCCCTCTGGTTTCAACAGGCCTAACAAACTCTATTAGCAGTGTTTACCAACCCAGATATATCAAGAAGACGAGGAAGCAAATGATGTGACAAATCAAGTCTTGCCGAGCAAGCTCTAAGGTGCGGTAGAATGAATCAACTCAGATTGCCCTCCTTTCAAGTCGATACTATGGCGAATATTATCACTGCTATTACACCAGTCAATAAATAAACAACACAATGGGCCCCCAAGAGGATGCTAGTGTCATGCGAAAGCCTTCAGGAGTTTTTTATTGGCACAGATAAAGAAGCCAGGATAGCTCCATGACAGTTTAGTTTTCGGTCATTTATTTCGACATCGAAATAAAATTTCAAGGCAATGCCCATGAATTGCTGGATTTTAAGTCCATTTATAATGGCAAATTTGCCAGGTTGACGGTTTAAGGGATAGTATCACAACAATGCATTCAAGGCTTAATTAAACTCTTGGCAAGCTCCCAGATTTTAGTACCATGGTACTCATGCGGTCTCATTGCACAGTGCGCTTATGTCGTATTGGTTCCCTGGATTCGGTGTCTTTTTTTTTTTTTTTTCGCTAGTTGTTATTATTCTGTTATTTGGTCTCTACTTGCGTGCCTCTTATCAATATTTCCGTACAGCTTACATCAGACATAATGGTTTTAAACAGATTCTGAGCTCCTCATCCTACTCAGCAGCGATTCCGAAATGTGGACCTTGCGTGCCTGGTTCAGCTCTTGCTCATTGTCGTCACTATTATGTCCAGAGATTGTTCTGCATCTCTTGGCCCCATATCCCGACACATCCGAGCTATAAATGCTTTCGCTCTCCGCTTTCCGGGATGAGTAGCCCTCTGGTTGTTCATCATTGCTCCACGTGTGGATATCTGTAGCTGTCATATTTAAAAGATTCACAGAACTCTGTCTCTTCGACATTAGCGCATCAATCCCTGCACGAACAAATTCAGAGGCCTGTTCAAAGATATCTTCAAGTATTAAAGATGGGAACGATTGACTAAGGAGCCATTCCAAAGGATGCTTGCCGTCCCTGTAGGATTCATCGGTTTTAGAGGCGCTGCCCACAGATAACTGAGACCGATCTTGATCATTTTGGGCTGGCCTACTTGGAGCACTAGGGCAATCAGACACTTTAGATCGATCAGATGGCAATGGCATTGCTGGAGCTGTCACAGGTTTCTCATCTACAGTAGCCTTGGAAATGGCTGTAGAGGTTTCAGTTGTAGGTGTCGAGACAGCTGAATATGCATAAGTTGCTAGTGAAGTGTGTGCATGGTTAGAAAGACGTGTTTTCTTTTTGGGCCGATCGTCCTCAGCTATTGGCGGTACATGAGAGAGAGAGGATCGGTCCGCGGTTATTTGAGAAACGAAATTAAACAACACACCGTTATGATCGCTACAGCCATCCTTGCCAATAGGGCCAGAGACGCCGTAACAATCAGTAAGATCGATGATTTTGGAGGAACTGGGCTTTATCATGTCCGTTGGAGTATCCAGGCCTGTATATATAGCGCTATGCTTGGAATCGGCTGGACTTGCAGGTGCATTATGACCTGAATATTGAGCTTCAAGAGTAAAGCAGCTCTCGTTTTGTGTAGTGTCTTTATCAGCACATCCGTGTGCGGTCTGTGGCTCCTTGCGATCATTGTCGGTAGAAGGATTGGAAAATGGAGTGCTGGCTCCACTCTGGTTTGGCCTAGGCGTGCTTGAAGCATTGAGCGCCTTTTGCGGTCGGGGATTCAGTATGGCGTAGGGTCGTGGGTCGATCGCCTTCTTTTCGCGTATGGTGCGTTCAAGCCATGTCGTACTAACAATCATGATGTTGACCTTGGTTTTTTATTTTAAAAAAAATGTTTAAGCGCATTTCTTTTAAAAACCATCATTCACATTGCTTTGACGTACGATATGGATGAGTACAGCTACAAACAAAATGATAATTAATAAAAAAAGGTTTCCTTACCCTAAGACGGCTAATCGGCACAAACGTCATAACTTCCCTATACGTGTTCAGGTCAGTTACAATGTGCGTGATAAGCCACGGATTGCATCTGTTTCTGCGAGCTGCCTTTTTGGAGCGGATCTTATTATAGGGTAAAGGGCTTAGCCATTTGCCACCAAGCCCCTTCACGCCGCTGTACAAACTCGCATATTCGTGTTCCCCCATTCGATTATCCAGCACATACACCCTGATCTTAGAAGGGCTCATCATGCGGTATACTATCGGCATACTCTCTTGCTCATATTGCTTCACATCAGGAATATCCCAAACCTCATCTTGGCCACCAAAAAAATGGATTCGCCGCTGCTCCGGGGAGGAAGATGTGCCGGATTCATCCTTGGCTTTAACTGTCTCCTCGGATTGCATTGCAGCCTTCGTGTCACCAGGCTCAACATCATCAAGCTCAACGTCATCAAACTCAACATCATCAACAACTGCTCCCTCTTCTTCATCTGTGTATTCTTCCCCTGGTCTTGTTGAAGCTGGATATGTGGAAAGAGCTTTGCCGTACATTTCATCATACTTGTCGTTAACTTCCTTGAGGCTCTGGTGTACTGATTCATTATATACTTCATCACTGTTGCTGTTGTTGCTTCCATCATCGCTTTCGCTCTCTTCATCATTTTCGCTAGAACAGTCTCCATCGCTCTCTTCATCGCTGTCTCCTTCTGCTTGCCACAACATGCCAGAAGCACCCTCCGCATCCATCGATTCTAAGTCATCATGGCGTTGTGTTGACTGCTGCTTTGGTAGCGAACCCAGGGTTGGGTGCATATCACGCGTCAGCCCACGAGCCTCTGAGAACAATGAAGAGATATTATGAATCCTGTTAAATGCGACTGGGAAACGATATTGCTTCTTTGGTTCACTTTTCTTAAAGAACCTATACGGCAGGATCCAGTCTAGTAACGAGAAGTGCCTATAATCGTCTTCACTTTCTTCTGCGCTTTCCTGGCTCTCTTCGCTCTCTTTTGCACTTTCCTCCTCACTTTCCTCCTCACTTTCCTCCTCACTTTCCTCCTCACTTTCCTCCTCACTTTCCTCCTCACTTTCCTCCTCACTTCCCTCTTCACTTTCCTCTTCGTCTTCCTCTTCGCTTCCTTCTCCGTTTTCCCTTTTGTCTTCTTCTCCCCTTTTCAGCTCGCTTCCTTCAACTCCGTTTTTGACCACGCTAGGATGGGTTGGGTTCGCTAGTACACCATGAAAAGGTGGATCTAAACTTGGATTTCGCCCTGGAGTTGAATGCTGATATTGCACATCTGAGACATCTGCATGTATGTGATCTGCGCCACTCGAGCTTAAAGATTCAGGTGAAGATGATGTAATAGGTAGTAAAGGTGACGAAATGGTGTTATCAGGACTGAAAGTGTGACAAGTGGATAAATCTTGTGAATCTTCAGTATTCTCCATAATGTGATAATGCATGCAGTCGTACAGTTTTAGAAGAGAGATGTAGCATCCAAATGAATGCCAATAAGCGCAGATGAAGCCGAGCTCTAGGTAGATAGTGAATAGAAGCAAGCTGACTAACAGTTCAACAGAGAAAAGTTTTTTTTTATGCACGTTACAGAGGCTTTTTTCCAAGAAAATTTGTGGCGCTTTCCTTTTTTGTTTAGCAAACTGTTCGTGTCAGAGTGCGTTTATATTTAAGGTTATGCTTCAGTCTAATCCCTGGGCGCTCATTCTGCAGAAAACTCTCTACAAATGCTGCTCGGTCACTATCTGTGTGAAGGTACCCATGCATTACCTCTAGCTTAGGCCAATTCTTCAACATAAATTTGTATTCATCCATTCCCATCTTATGGTACATTTGGCAAAAGTCAAACTCCTGCAGCTCTCTCAATGGTGCTAGTTGTGTCAGTCCATTTGTCAGGGTTAAATCTAATACTGATTTGACCGAGTAGGACGATGTAGATGCATTGCGTCCGAGACTCAAGAGCCGCAGGTTTCTCAATTTAGCGATTTGATTGTAGATTGCATGTTGTGTCTCGTACGGTGTCAATAAAGATGGTCCCACAAAAACGACACGTAATTCTTCCAGTCCATGACACACCCACTCTTGCCGCCTTTGTTGAAGCGAAGGTGACGTTGGCAACGGTGATGAGAGCCATACAGCTGGCGCCGGCGATGATGTAGGCGACAACTCAATCACATCCATGGCCCGTATCCGATCCGCTGTTAGGCTTTTTAACGCTGGGCATGATAGCATCATCATACACACCATCTCAGGCGTCACGGCCTTACAATCTGCAACATCAATTACTTGGATTTGATTCTGTAGATACTTTAACACAATTTGTAAACAAAGCGACCCAAATAGACTTTCTCGGACCAAAATCGTTTCCAAGGATGGTAGTCGTTCTAGCGCACAGGCTATGTCTTCATCCAGAGCAATCCCGTTCGAGATCTCTAGGCTCTTTAAATTCGCCCGCCTATCATCGTGACCACTCTGACTATATTGATCCTCTTGATTGTCGCCCCTCCGGATCCCTCCTATTATGCTCATTGGTATAACAAACTGGCTACTAATCCAAGTAATATGCTTAAGATAAGGACACTGTACCACTAATAATGCTTGGGCTTGATAACTCATGGTGCTTTCTACTAAGCATAACGATCGCAGTTTGTTGAATTCCATGGGCTTAGGCGAGCACCCGAATACAGCAGTATTGTGAAGTTCTAATGATTCGAGATGCTGTTGACAAAACTGGAAAAATGGTGTCAGCTGTTCGGCAGTTCTGAGCCCTAGGAAACTTAAAACAAGGTGCTTAAGCTTTGAAAGCTGGAGAATAGCTTCTAATATCTCATTAGACTCTGTCCATAACAGTCGCGGAATAGTGCTGCTAAATGAAGATGTCCTGAAATGTAATGGTGCTGATGATAATGGAGAAAGCGAGGCTGGAGAGGAGGACGATGTTGGGAGAGGGAGTGAAGCTGAGGGCCGTGCAGCAGGTGTAAACTCCAGTTGTGTAAGCGTCTCTTTGCAGTGCCTCAAGATAGAGACCACCTCAGTCGTAATCTTGGCCAGCACCAGAGTCTCGATTGCGTTGCAGTAGGGTATGATCTGGCGTAGGATAGTATTATTATCAGCGCAGATTAAGGTTTGTATGTTGGAGCCATTACGTTGTAAAGCTGATATCATGGGACGTGAAGCTCGCTTGCCACTGCCGCTCAGAGAAAGCTGCTTTCGCTTGGGCAAATTGACACGCTGAAAGAGAAAGGGCGTCAGGTAGACATTCCATATACTACAGACAAGGACGCACTGCAAAACAGTTGCTTGGCTGAGATGAGGGCCAATAAGGACGAGAATCTCTGGCAGCAGCAATGGGTGAATTGGCTGTGGTATTTCATTTTGGCCAGAGTTGCTCATGGATGAAAAGGAAATGTTAGTCTTATTTGTACAATGATGAATTACTAAAAGACAACATTGACGAACTTTTTTTTTACTGATCAGTCACGGGGTGTATTTTATTTGCGCTTTTGTAATATGAATTTTGATCACATTAGCCATATTTTAATTAAGCTGAAGGTGAGGGCGTCGGTGAAGGTGAAGGTAAAGGTGAAGGTAAAGGTGAAGGTGAAGGCTCGGGTGCAGGAGTACCAGGTGGTGCAATGCTAACATTGTATGCAAAGAATCTATATTTCAAGAGCAAAGCTAGAACACCGTGAAAGATAATGACCAGAATCAAGATGATTTTGGCGATCTGTGCCTCGGCTCTGGACAGTACTGGGTACATGTTCCTGATCAAGAACACTCCCGATAGACCTGCTCCAATGCCTAACAAGATCCATCGAGCCAGCTCAATTGGGATTACTGACAGGATTGAAACAGGGATCCAAATTGTGAGCGCATATCCATATAGCGCCAGCATTTCCAAGAGATCTGGTTGACAGCCAAAGTACTTCGTTGCTCCCCAGACCATAAGTGGAACTAAGAATGCGTAAGTATAGATAGTGCCGAATGCAAAAGTCATCTGAAAAATATCGTAGGAGTAAGTAGCTCCGCTAAGGTAAGCATTAATTGAATCCACGATTGACCCGGTGACAAATAACACAAAAATGACTGTCGTTGCGACCCAGAAAGGTCCTAAGAAAAAGAAATAATATGTCATAAGCCAATATAGAAATGATCAGTACTGCGTCTCTACAAAAAAAAAAAAAATTCACTGTCACTTTGCATTTTGTAGACTCTTACCATAGAGATCGGGACTACCACCCATCACTTCCAAAAAATTGTCCTTTGGTACAACACTTGCAAAGAGGCGTTCCATGACCTGTACAACATGTTGAAACGAAAATGATATTTTTTATCAGCATACATAGAGTTGATATAAGGTATATTGTTGAAAGTTGATTGCCGCTTATGGTTGAAATATTGAAACGACGTACCTGAGAAGTGTCGACGTCAAAGAATCTTTGGTAATATGCGGCAGACCAGATCGATCTGCCTGTATCCTGTTCCCGTGTATCAGCTTGACTGGGATTAAAGATCCCTGACGATCCAAAACCTATAGGTTTGACAGATATAATAGATGTCAATTCATTGATGTAGTTTGACTTTCTATCTCTTGAAAACAAACACTTAATGAATTCATTCGAGTGGTCTCCAACTTACCAGCTGAGCGTGGCTGTGATGCATTTGTGGGTGGTGAAGAGATATTCCCTGTTGGAGCAGTGGTGCGAGAATCTGAAGAAAAGTCTATATTCATACAACGCAATGGGAAGAGAGCAAGAGAGAGAAAGAGAGAAAAGGAATTAGCGACATGCTGGAAGGTCTGAGGAATCAGAAGGCTCCTGTCTTCTTTGAGCAATTTATCAATTTGATATGGCCATTCGGCGTGCTGCGATAAATATGATCACTGTTGTGCTGAAGGATGCCGTCCTGATCAATGTTAATCGTTCTAGACACTACCACGTATATCGATCTATAGATTAGTAGTTTAAATCCCTTCCATTGATATGTTTGTGCATCGCGTTTGAAGGCATTCATGTTCCTTGTCGCGATCTTTGATATGTACACCGCGAATGAGATGCTATTTCGTAGAAAGCTTTTGATCTTGGTAGAGGCATCAATAAAAGAAAGCGTACTTTGGAATTGAAGCTCAGTAGCATTGTTCAGCTATGGATTCGCGATCAGAGGGAAAAAAAAAGCAATATTGCAAAAAAAGGATTAACCTTCCAATTCTACTCGTATATAGCAATCTAACCCTTTAACACTTATTGACTGTTTAATGAAGAGAAAAAGACGAAGAACAGGAGTGAGAACAGGGCAATACCTCGTCATCATCGATCTCAACGGCGCTGTATGTGCTATGATGGGCCATGGTGGTGTTTATCTATGATAATGTGGATAAGAGCACTGGTGGCAGTGATGACACAAATACTGCTATACGATCGATTGATGTATGCAAGATGAGATGATGAAGCGATGATGAATGGAATGAAAGGGGTGAAATAAAAGGCATTCAATAAATTGAGCAGTAAAGACTAAAGATATAAAATTAGAAACAAAACGAACAGGGTTCAATGGACTGTGACATTATTTTTTGTGGCACAGATCTGAGAACAGACATGTTCACCCGTCTTGTGCAATCAATCACAATAATATCATGGCGTTGAATATCGATGAATGGTGCGGACCACTTAACAAGGTAGAGTAATGGGAAATCTCTAATCTGACCTACTTCAGAACTCAAAAGTCGAGAACATGAAAGCAGCCATTAAAAGATCCATTAATATCTCCCCCAATCAAGCTGCTAAAATAGAAAGACGTTACACCTACATGTCGGCTTTAGCGGCCAATACTTCATGGTACATGTGTACTGGAAAGCCATGTTGGTGAAGTATTGTTGTTGCCCATGTAAAATCATGACGTGACTTCCAAGAGCATAGCGCGGGAAAATAGTACAACAACGAACATGACATTCATCCCTCATTTCTTATTCCTCATTCGCACTTGCTCCCTCACTCTCTTCTCCACTCTCTTCTCCCCTCACTCTCCACTCTTCATTTCAACATTCCTCAAAATCATGTTATTTCCTGAAGACTTTGACTCACGGCTGACCTCTGTCTACAACTCTGCAAAGGAGTCCGGCAGCCTTATTTTCACTACCACGGATACCCATATGTCCCAGGAAACTGAATATGATATCCTTGTAAGTTACAACATGACTCGCCTAATTAATAACGCTTTGTTTTGAAAGAGGAATAGAAGGTCCAATTTGTTCCGCATCTTTAACAGAACCTCATCGGATCTGAATATCTTTATGAATGGCTTTTTTCGGCTAATTAACTAAATTGTTTACTTTTTATTATTGAAACTTGCTCAATCAAGTGTGAGATTGCTTATGCACCTGCGTTGGCATTGAAGCCTCAAGGCGTAGTCCCTGAAGCAGAATCGCGGCCGGCTACCCCCAAGGTCGAAAAAAAGTCCAACCCATTCCTACCTCATGACCCTACACTCTTTGTCATGGATATTGGGGAAGAGCATATGGCCCTCCTGAACAAATTTTGTGTTGTCCCCAGGCACTTCCTTGTCGTGACAAAAGGTATAAATATACATTAATCGAAGCAAAACTTAGCATGGAGCAATGTCTTAACGCGTTAACTTCCTGTTTATTTTATTTTATTTTATTTTTTTTAAAAAAAAAAAAAAAAAAAAAAAAAAAAGACTTTCAGAAACAAACGGATCCTCTCTCGCCCAACGACCTACTTGCGGTCTGGGGAGCATTGAATGCTGTCAAGTGTCCTGGTGACGCTGTCGCTTTCTACAACTGTGGGGCGCGTTCTGGTGCCAGTCAGCCGCACAAGCATATGCAAGTCATTCCACTTGATCGTCCTGCACCCATTGCGGCCCTTGTCCGTAATCTTGCTAAAGCTCAACCTGGCAGGAAGGAAAAGCGTCCAGGTAAGCATGCAGTGTAAGAACTAGCTTTTTAATATTGTTACTGACATCTAAGTATAAAACCTGGATGCTAATCATCTGTTCCTCACGATTTTGCAGGCGACATGTTTTCAGCTCCATTCAATTGCATCAATCATATCACTCTTCTCCAGGACCCTGCTGCCACAAATAAAAGCCAAGAGGATGTGCTTCTTGACGCTTATATATCACTCATGGATGCCATGCACACGTCATTGCGTGAATATGCAGAGCAGGAAGGTCTCTCAGAGGACGAGCAGCGCCAAGTTACGTCTAAAGTTTCTTACAATTGGCTTTTGACTTCTAAATTCATGATGATCGTTCCAAGGCGTCAGGAGGCTACAAACCCATACCCGGACGCTATCTCTGGCATCTCCATCAATATAAATTCACTTGGATTTGCTGGCTTAGTTTTGACAAAGAGGGATGAAGAGATGAAAATGGTGAAGGAAAAAGGCGGTGTATTCGCACTGGTCTCCGAGACAGGCTTCTCATTCAAACAAAACACAAAGAAAACTCCTGAAGAAGAGGAGCTGATGAATCAAAAAAAGAAGGAGCAAGAGCAATTACTGGAAAAGCAAATAGGGGGTGCGTTGTTAAACCTTGATCAATAATGTATTATCTTAAAAAGACGTAGAGCATAGATATTATTATTATATACATAGTTGAATATTAAAATGACTCGTATATGTTCAGGTATCTCCAGAAAAATGGATATTTTATTATAGCTATTTACATCTGCTTCGACTACAGTACTCATGTGTGGCAATGATCTACCGAGTCAAAGAGAAACCTTCTGAAGACTCTGAGGTCCCTAGGTCTCGTGATTACAGTACTCGTCGATAATATAACTAGGGCGATCTTGTCTGGGAGCTACCTGGGTTTCCCTTGTATTTATATCCAATTCTACTCTCAATCATGGAGATTGCCTTACGTTCTTCAGGATCGTTTTAGTGCCTATACGTAATATGCTCTTATTTTTGACTGAAACCGGACAACACATTTCCATATCATAACTTTCATCTAGATCAGTATCTTCGGCGACAGCGCCTTTTTCCAAATCCTGAATATCATTCTCAAGGCTGATGGTACTTTCAGGTAACAAAGGAGCGGAAGGGGATGAAGGTGACATAGGTGATGAAGATGAGACAGAGAAAGAAGTAGTGGAAAAGGGAAATACTTGACGAAGAGAGTATGAGGACTGCTGTCGTTTCAACGTTAGCACTCTACTCGCCCTCGCTGTTGCCTGAGAGATGGCCTGGGCCATGGACCTCAGTATTGATGACTTTTTTATGCCGTCGCCCCTTATAGTTCCCCCATCGAACCCAGTTTCAACTCTGGTGTCAGCTGCTCGGTTTCGGATGCCATGGACAGCTTTTGCTCGACGATACATTCGTCGATCGACAAGTGAGACAGTGCCATCACGGAATACCTTTGTTGGTATGGCCGTTGTATATAAGTTTACATCTAGACTTGTGGGCCTAGGAGGGCGCGGTGGTATTTGTACCGGTCGTAGTTGTCGAGGTTGTGGTGATGGCGGTGGTGGCAGTGATGGCGGTGAAGTTGTGGTAAATTGTAGAAGGGGTAGTGGGCTCACTACTTTCCTAAAAAGTTTTCCAAAAGAGCGCTTGAGGAGGCTGCTCTGGGCAGGAGGGCTGAATGTAGGGTATTGGTGGGGATGCTTCTCATGAGGGAATGCTTTTTCGTGCTGAATAGAGCATTGTGGACTAAAGCCTTTGTGAGGATGATGTTTTGTATCTCCGCCATTACTATCTCCATAGCTCCCAGTAGTGAAAATAGACACATCTTCTTTTGCTGTCCCATCAATCGTCTTTAGGATTTGGATACCCATCATGGAAGCCCCCTCTGGCCAGAAGCATAATGAATCCACGTGAGTCTTGAGTATGTGTATGCGTTGACGATTTGAATGGTATGTAAGCTGGGTATCCTCAAAACGATAGTCTTGTTGGGCTTCTGCGCCTTGGTGTGAACAAGGGAAATGGTTGGAAACGACTGGAATCATCGTGGAATATGAGTAAGGCTGCTTTGTTGCTGCTGTTGTTCTCTGCGAGGAGGTTGATGTTGTTGATAATGCTGATGATAAAGATGATAAAGCTGTTTCTGCTGCTGCTGCCGCTGATGTTGCTGTGGCTGTTACTGTTATTGATGACGTTGTCAGTAGCGGCACAGTTTTGGCAACAGAAGTGATGGACGAATGGCTTACTCTCTGTGGAGACATCCTCGCTAGGGGAAAAGGGACCATGCTAGGTGGCTATTCGGGTTATTTGCTCGATATAGGAGAAAATGTGGGCGAGAGCACAAAAAAGAAAAAAGATGATCCACTTCGTGATAAAAAGAATTAAAAATATTAGGAGCCCTTTGGTATTTATGCAATCTGTGCACAACAGCAAATACGATTCAAGGCTGTGTCTCGATTGGGTTCGTTCTCAGAATTAGACCCGAAACCTTAAATTCAACCACAACGTGCTCGTGCGCGTACTTATTAACATGGTCCGTTAGAATTTGAGCCACAGTTGCCCTAAGGGCTTTTTTTTTTTTTTTTTTTTTTTTTAATCTTTTTTAATCTCACAGGGTAAGGATGCAACAAAGATTCAGTGAGAAAGTCTATTTTACTGACGTCTGCTCCATCAACTTCGAAGTATAGAAAGCTTTATTTAAATGCGAAAGCCATTTTCATTTTTTTAGAGCCCAAAAGGATCCTCAGCGACGTTGGGTGGCTTCTAGGGTTTGCAAATCTTTCTGCAAGCACTCTACCTTCCTGCGACATTCTGCTCTCAGAAAGATCAGATCCCACACAAGGATCGTGCAGTACTGCAGCATTTCTCTTCGGGATGCAATCGTTCCACTTGCACCTCGGGCCTTGGCGATTCGCAAGGCTCCTTGGATTTCCACCACGGTAGGGGGCATTTGAGAGCTATCAAAGACATCGATAGCCTCTTGGATCGACTGTAAACGACTCTCGTAATGCAGAAAGTTTCGGATTTTTCGCTCCCAGTCCTTCATCATCTCTTGAAGTATTTCGACACTTTCATCTGCCTGCACTTCACGTCTAGCTATTGCTTGTTGCTGTTCAAGAATTGCATGCCTGGCATCTAAATACCACTTTCTGTCTCTGGTCAGATGAACTTCGGACATATCCCTGCTAGTTTGCCTCAGAGCAGCTTTAGGGTGTGGATGTGGATGGCAGTGGGTATTAAAGGCCCACGAAGCGAGAAGATAAATGAGGTAATTTACCAAGGGCAAAAGTAGGGGAGGTATAAATTGCAAAAAGGGACAGTTATTCTTTTTTTTGCTAATCGGTGGAAATGTGGAAATGACTCTTCGAAACACACAAAGACTTAAGAAAAAAAGTAAAAAATAAAAAATAAGAGTAAAAGAGGTTCTTGCAGATGATATGTTTTTATTGTATACTTGAAGCTGTTTCTTAAACGCATATATTATTTATTTTATCTTTTTTACATGAAGCTCAGATAAAATTATCTTATTTTTTGTCCTCATGAACGGACTCGAGATTATCAGGATCCGCGCAAGAAAAAAAAAAGAAAAAAACTAGACCCTGCTACCTGAATAACTAAAATAAAACCTTTCAGTCATGCAGGCCTCATTTCTAACATATTCCACACGATAAAAAAAGACAGGGGAGAGATTTAATAAATCCAAATGCATCAAAGGACGCTCTGCAGCTATTGTAGATCCTTTTTATATGCTTAATTGCATTTTATTTTCGCCTTCATTTCTGTTTTCTACTTGAAGACCATTTTTGAGACGACTCGACAAGCAGGAAAATAAATTTAAAGCGCAAGCTTGTTTCAAAAGGAAGGATGCCCTCGCGGAGGCAGCCTTATTTTAACCGTCAATGCTAAGCAAGGCTTCGCCAAGAGTCTCATAAGTCCTCTTGTCCTTCTCCATTATACGTTCCAATTCCCTCAGCAAAGCCCTGGCGTCCACAATTCGCTGTCGTCTCACCAATACTTCGTCAATGAGCGGTTGCGCTCCACATCCAGCATTAAAAGGTCGTCCGATCAAAGGGACCTTGAGGGTAGTCCGAACCCAGGCCGCAGTTTGAGCTTGGTTTTGAGCACTAACTTGAGTACTCGCTTGGAGATGGGAAGCCTGAGCTCGTCCAACGGCAAAAGTAGGTAGTCTGGGGATTTCCAAAAGTCTGGTCGCTCCCAGAAGCACGTTCTCGAACATAAGGTAAAGATCGACGTCGTGCACGATCCGCTCTTGGTCATCCAACATCTGTTTTACGAGCTCGATCATGGAACGATAGTCCAAAATCCGTTGGTGAAGCGCCATTCGCCTACCAACAACTATTTCGCGCTCAGTGTTGTAGTTGTAGGCCATCTTTTTTTTTTTTTTTTTTTTTTTTTTTAAGAAAATAAGGCTATAAAAGGTGACAAAGGAAGTGGAAAAACTGGTGTAAAGGAAATGGCTTTTTTTCTCTCTTCAGGTGAGAAAGGATAGAGCTTAAAGCTTGCAATGGTTGAAAAGTAAAAAGAAAAGCAGAAACAGCAAAGAAACGAGAATAAAAAATGCTCAGAAAGCAATATGCTGCTCGACCGGTTTGTTGTATGTCCTCACTTCTATCAGGAATGCAAGCCAGCTTTTTTATTTTTTATTTTGTAACCATCAGTAAGTAGCAGCTCTCAATTTTATCAGTTAATGTAAAATGCCGTTGTGTCCAAGATTGTCCAACACTTATTTTAAAACATGCGCTCGTGGAACAGAATTCATGGTAACTCTAGTAAATTCAGTTATATCTTTAAAAGAAAAGTACTTAAGGAAAAAACGAACATACACATTCGGCTTTGTATATGTTGTCCACTGTGTTCCTATTCAGAGAAGACTTACAATCCTAATGCGTGTTCTCCTGGATATAGGGGTTAAGAGCATAATCCTTTAAAAACGAAAACATAGTTAACCAAGGGTTAATAGCTCTTCCCTTGGTCTTTTGGGCTTCTTCAGTAACTACACCAGGGTTGTTAGGATACATGGGGATTTGAACAAATCTTAACTGGTAAAATTACCCCATTCAGGTATTTCCGTTACAAGCTTACTTGGTTATCTCGCCAAAACTCTTAGAGATCTAGACGGGATTTGATTAATTTTTGCGCTTTTAGAACCTGAGATACTGCTTCCCAGCAATAACAGGAAATCCAACAGTGGGAAGATTGGTGGCATGGAGGGCATCCTTGAGCATGAGATGGGGTTTGGGGTGCTTCCTGGTCATCTATCATGGAGGAGGAACCTTCAGTTCTAGGCCCAAGGGTTTGGGGAGTCAGCTAGCATTATATGAGTTATCTACGAGCTTTGTAAATACCCGGTACTGTTGATCCTGCTTGGTTGAGTCTGGTCACCTTGAAGTAAAGCGGGTTATTATAGTAGATTTCCTTGGATCATTGCGAGTACAAAGTAAAAGCGGGACAGACAGGGATGAAGTAGGAAATCCCTACGCCTTATATAGGTTCTTATCCTTCTCTTTTTAAACGATTAAAAAGCACCTAATATTCTGGCACTATGGCAAACCTACCAACCATCCTGAAAAACATGCCACAATAACACAATAACAATAACCGCCTCTGTGACCGAATTGAGGGCATGTGGATACCACCAAGAAGCAAGGCCGTATCAAAGAAGGGAGCTGAGGAAACTAAGCTCTTGATACGTAACGAGGAAGACGTTTCGCTTTTATGCGACATTGTGGTTCGGAGCAATGAAGATTAAAAAAAGCAAAGTTATCCACACACTGCCAGCAGGACAAACCTTTGCCCTCGTATCGACAGCAACAACTGTTTCCAAATCTTTATTCTATTTGTTTCCATTATGCAGTTATGTCATTTGCTCGGTTAGCTACTCTTATCTTTGCTATTATCGGGACCCTCCTTCAGCATAAATTCAGTCATGAGAATAACCATGGCACCTTCCAGCTCGTCTTTTGTTCTTATTGCTTCCCGTAAGAAGGAATTCAGCTCATCCAGGGTCCTCTCAGTTTGCTCCTGTAACGAATAATCGTACAAATGCTCCATTCCATCGGAAGTCGTAGGCTCTAATGCTTCCTGTTGCTCTAATAGTTCTTCTTGTTTTAACGTTTCATATTGTTCTAACGGCACATGTTGTTCTGAAGGATCCTGTTGTTCTGATGGCCGGTATTGGTCAGCTACTCCGTGCCACTCGAATGGTCCTAGCTGTTCTGACGATCCACCATGCTCTACTGGTCCGCACTGTTCTAGCAATTCATATTGATCTGATGGTTTGTATTGCTCAAATAGCCCATGTCTCTCCGGCAACCCATGTTGCTCAAATAGGCCTTGTTGTTCGGATATTTCAATTGTTTGTGCCTGTCCCTGGGACATATCCAAAGCTTCAGGGGACACAGTCATAGGGTAGCCTGTATTGGGTTCTGCAGGTGCAGGTCCTCTTTGGTCTCCCGCTAAGGAGTTTTCCCAGAAGTTGATCATATCTTGGAGTGAGTTGATTCGCTCATCACAGGCGTTAATCTCGTTCGCGACGCGAGTCAACCTCTCCGAGATATCGATGTGTTCAAAATCGGCCATGTTTTTTATTCTTTGCTTTGCGCTCTGGTTGCTTATGATGAAGAGTAATGGATACAATGGAGCAAGAAAAATATGTGCTAACGCGTCCGGTGCGTAAGATGGTGAAAAGGAGTTGAGGGAGAATATATGAACGAGAAAACCAGCTGTAAAGCATATTTAAAGCATAAATTAGTGGCAAAAAGCCGAACACCACCGTTTTTGCGGTAGAGATATCTCGCTTATTCGTTTAAATCCTTTTCGTATCTCTCGCTTCTATAATGGATCCTTTTTTTCATGGCTATTTTCTATTACATGCCAACAAAGTATCATGAGCGACAGCACTTCGCGCGTAACTAGCCTTTTATCCTTAATGACTGAGCAACGTTTGTTTGCTGAATTATTCATTTTATCAAAGTAGTACCTATAACCTCCAACAAGAGGCCTCCCCCCCATTGTGGATCAGCTTTTGTATAGGCTAATATCTGTGTTGATCATTCATTAGAGTCAGGTGCACCATTATGTTTCCTATCATCTTATACTATGATGTATACGGCGATTTGCCAGGCTTCAAAGTCATTTCTTCCAGCCTTTTTTTATTTTTATTTTTTTATTTTTTTAAAATGATACTTCTAGTCCCCTTGTACTGTCAAAAGCAAGATGATGTGAGGGAGTATAAAAAGAATAACGCGTATAAATACCTGGAATCTTATAGCACTGCTCAACAGCCCTCTACTTCAACACTTTTCCTTCTACCCATCTCTCCATTGCGCTCTTAAGCCCCGCACGAGCTTCAAGTGATATAATAACTCTTATTTTCGATCGAAGATTACTCATACCCTAGGTCCCCTGTATTTTCCAATACCAAGATGAGCACATCAAATATTGAAGACGTCCGAAAGGGTATTGAATCGACCAATAAGTCCATCGCCAAATGCAACAGTGATATCGAATACCACACTGCCTTACTCGCCAGAGCTAAACTTAACAATTGTGATATAATCGAACGCAACAAGCTCAAGTTCGAGAGAGCCAACATCAACCTTGGTGCTGGTAAGCACGATTCCGACGGAGATTACGAACTGGTGGACCGATTAGTATCAATGGTCGAGGAGGTTATTGAAGTAAACAAGACCGCCATTGCGCGTTATAAGCAACAACTTGAGGGACTTGAAAAGATACTTAAGGAGCTACAGTAAACCAAGAGTCTGCCAGACAATCATTGGAGAGCCTTAAACTCCCCTCCTTTAAAGGGGGTGGTGGCACATAGCATTTAAAGAATTAAAAGCTAAGCTTGGCTCATCACTCTGTAGTTCATGAAAAAGATAAATTCATATGAGGACCAGTTGAAGCATCTTCAACTAGGCTCTCATAAGCGACATAGGGATGTAAAATGAAAGACAAACTCTATTTCATTGCTGTATTACAAAACCGGGCTTTGTGTATGTAAAATTCGTGATAATTAATGTTTACACTTACGCGTCGCGAAGCTTTGAAAATTATGCTGACGCTTTTTCAGCCTTGTTGCCTTATTGCCTTAAGGGCTTGTTTTATTTTAAGCTTCAACGCACTTCATTGAATTCCCACAATATAGGGCCTCTCAGATCACTGGCTAGCCTCACAGCTCCTTATGGATCATATTATGGTTTCATCGATCCTTTTACTTCCATTAAATGGGATTTCTTATCAATATGCTCTTGTCGATAGAACAACGTCGAGAGTGGAAGGGGATACAGACAAGATGACACGTCAGTTTCCATATCATTTGCTTTTTACTGTTTCTTTCTCTTTATTTCTTCTCATTCCATATCCTGCGCCTAAAGTTCTCCCTGAATTGCCCCTAAATAATTAACGGTTACATTTTTATAACTCTGGCTCTTATTTTTTAGCCCTCTTCCTTCAAGATGAGCACCCCCAGCATCCATCAAGTTATAGAGATGATGATTACCGTCGTGGATTGTATTGCCAGATGTGAAGATGATCTCAGCTATCACATCAAACTGAGTAAAAAGGTAGAGTCCGGTCGCTTTAGCTCGATTGATTATCAAGAACTCATGACCGAGAGGATCAACATGGGCCTAATCCTGCCTACGGGCGAGTTTGGTGCTGGAAGCACATATGTAGACCGGGTAATGAAGATGATTAAGCAAGTCATCCTAGCTAAGCAAAATCTCGTTAAGCTTTATAAAGAGCAGTATGCGCTTCTGGACATGCGACTCAAGGCTTTGAAAGGGGAAATGGTGAGAAACACACCAAAGAGATATGAAAAGAGTTTTCATTGAGTTATTATGTTAAAAAAAGTCAAGTATACCGGCGCAACAATCTTCAAAATTGAGCCTTGTGGACAATACCAAAATACCAAAATTAATAAACCCCTGTTATTGTTAATATTAAAGATATGCCTTCAGTTTCAAAATTTCGAGCCCTCTCCTCCGCATTTTCTTTTACCAGTGTACTTGACCAATATGATGTATGATGTATGACCAGGGTAGCTGTGGCAGTATTGTATTCCCTAATGCAAAGATTTGGGGAGTCATATCCTCTTCGCGTATGCATATGGGGAGCAAGCGGATTTACGAAGCTCCCTTTTGCCTTTCAATGATTTGATTTATCACCACGGTTCCAGACCCTGCCACTCACAACCATTTGCCTCCAGTGTAACGGATGTCTACCTAGCAAAATTCCAGATTTATTCGGAGGTGTGGTTGTATTGATGTAATTATTTGACTTTAGTTCTCACAACCTAATTGTCTTGCTATTTCTGGCTTTAATTTGATTTAAGGAGCTTGAACCTTTTCCCTTGTTTGGGCACCTTGGTGGCCTCCAACCAAATATTAACAGATTGTAGGGCCAATTCGACGAGCATGATCTTCAGTTCATCGAGTGATCTCGTAAGGATATCAATATCGATCTCCGGAAGGAAGGGCAATTGAGCACTGGCCTGATATTGGATTCAATAGTCATTGCTATCTGAAGCAATGAACTGGCTATCAGGCGAATAGACTATCGCTTAAACCGTATATTTTTGAGTAATCTTGAATGTCCATGTATTGAAGTCAATCAGTTTGCTTGTAATGAGGTGGTAATAAGAATGGAAGAAAAACCCAGTCGATGTAGTTTTTGCGCTCTTTCAATCTGGCTTTGTGAAGTGGATTAATTTTTTGAGGAAAAGTTTTAGAGAAATTTGCGGTTATTACGGTTTATGGGATAGGAGCGATCCCGTTGGATGCTCTTAAAAAAAACTTTTATTTGATTCTAAGTCTTTCCGCCCCAAATCAGCCGATATATGATTTGAGGAGGGCAGCCAATCATGGGGTACTATTATTGTTCAAGGTAATCCACTCTTGATACAATTCTGAGTCGAATGCTGGTACGGCTAATTCTTTTTTATATTGGCTTCTACTTGGAAAAATTGTCCCACTTTTTGTCTCACTTTTTGGGTATCTCGCTACCACATCAATTGTGCCATATTGGTGTGTTAATAAGTATAGATGTTAATAGGTGGAGCGAATAAATCTTTACTTCCTTAACAGCTACCTTAAAGTTTAAGGAGCAAAAAAAAAAGCGCAGTGGGATCAAGGTTTAAGAACAGAATAAGCTTTCACAAAATATACTGCGGCAACGGATATGCATGCACTTTTGAAAAGATGCACTATGAAGTCTGTTCCGATATAAGGCTAAAGCTATTGCCAAGCGCAGATCTTTTGACTAATGAGCATCATTACTCAGCGTATAAGAGCAGTGCTCACTACACGCACCATTATTCTTATCAATGAACAGTTTTTATTCTTACTTATATATTCTTCGGCAAGTGATATTCATGCGCAGTTTCCTTCCAAGGCGGGAGGTGCAGGCAATCTATCGTAAAGCTATTAACCAGGAGCCTTTATTATCACCCTGGACTTGTGTACAACAAATTGTAATTGTTTCCGCATTGAAAGGCATGTAACAAAATGACAAAAAATCCGAATGAATAATAGAAAACCATTGCACACTAGCGCGGAATATTCCTAAACCAATAAGGTGTGTGTACTTTGAATTTAGGTTTTGGTCAAGAGGATGCTTAGAAATCAAGCATAATCTTATCCAGCCATTTCCTCGAATGCTTATTTGCTTAATGTTTTGATTAAGTCGTCATTGATTCCAAACATTGGAGTAACATATTATAACGGGAATATAATCAAAAGCCTACGCGTAACCTTGATTGCGACGCAATTTCAATTTGAAAGCCATAATTACTAAAATATAGACAGCAAAATGCTCTGCCCGGGGATGGAGGCCAGCAAAAGTATAAAAAGAATGCAATTTCTCTGTTAGATCCGATCTGCACTTATTTTTCCATTTCTTCAGTTGCAATTCAGCATAATAATCTTATAAGAATAGTCATCCTTATTTATTTTTTAACAGGTCATTCTATCCCATCTCTCATTTCCGCTCTCTTTTATCCTCCTTCTTGCATTTATCACCACCTTTTATTTCATTTTATTTTTTTATTCTACTGTTTTCAAAGTTACCTGCTAGACTTTAGAACCCCATTCGCTGTATTTGAGTCTATAGCCCAAGAAGAGAACTAATGGCTGATATAGACGCATCCACAATCACCTCAAGTAATCATGTATATACTTTGGATCCACAACCAGCAAAAGCAAAGCTTCCTTGGTATAGGACGCTAGATCAGAAAAAGGGCTTATTGCTCGTCCTGATTTCTATGGCGAATATGCTTGATATTATCAATGTCGCTTCTGTCACCATCGCCCTCCCGTCCATTCTGCGTGATGTTCATTATGAGCCAAATCAGCTCCAATGGTAAGAAATAGGCGCGTGTATCGTTTTATATGCCTACCTGATATCGCCCTCTTTTCCTCCTCTGTGTATCTGTACCAGGAAAGTCGTGCTCCAAGCTGCCTACTAACCCGCCTATTTTTTATCTTTATATTTTTACTTGTATCCCTCATATTGCTTTGCCTGCTCGTTTGTAGGATTGTGAGTAGCTATGCTCTTACATATGCTGCATTCCTCTTAGTTGGCGGTAGGATGGTAAGGCTTTTTTATTCTTTCTTCATTCTGCAGAAACAGTTGCTCCTACACCAGTTATTGAACCATAATAGAGCCTTCAAAGCTTGCTGCACTATAAAGATCGTAGTGGACGTACTGACAGGTATTTCCGTACTTGATTCGCTGATATCCTTATAGGGAGATCTATTTGGTCATCGTAGGGTGTTCCTGACTGGCACCACTTGGTTTGGAATCTGGTCGCTGGTCTGCGGCTTCGCTAGGGATCCAATCTTCATGTCTATCGCACGAGCTCTACAGGGAGCTGGTGCTGGGCTCACAATCCCTTCAGCCCTTGCGTTGCTCACCACAACCTATCCATTAGGGCCTGAACGGACATTTGCTCTTTCCATGTTCGGTGGTGCAGGTTGTATTGGCCAGACGACTGGCGTCCTTCTGGGTGGTATTTTCGATGCTACTATTGGTTGGTATTGGATCTTTTTTGTCACTGCCATTATTTCGATCACAATGGCTGTTGCTGGCTTCTTTATCATCTCCAATGTCAATGATAACCCTGGCAATACAGATCGCCGTGTTGACTATTTGGGCGTCGCTCTTTTCATGGCCGGTGTTGTCATGGTAATCTACTATCTTTCTGAATCCACGACTGTCGGCTGGGGATCTGCACAAACGTTGACGCCCTTTATTGTGGGTTTGGTTCTTTTGGCCGGCTTCATCTTTTGGGAACGTCGGATCGAGTACCCAATCATGCCTTTCCGTATCTGGAGTTCCCGTCGATTTTCAGCAAGCGTCCTAGTGATAATATGTGTGACCGCATGCTACAACACCATGATCTTCTTCACCTCATTGACTTTCCAGAATGTGCTCAAATACTCTCCTCTAATCACAGCCTGCTGTTACATCGTCCACGGCGTTGGCCTTGTCATTGGGCTCTATACAGTCACCCGACTATTCAAGTATATCCGTACTAAGTTCATTATGTTGATCGGATGGACTTTGATCATCACATCAGCCATTATCTTTGCTCAAATTGTACCTGGTACAACCTATTGGCACTTTGCGTTCCCTGCCTTCATCGTGAACTGCTTGGGCCTCTCACCGACGTGGATGTGTTGTCAAGTCAATGTAGTCGCTGACGCTGAGGATGAGGACCAAGGCGTGGTTGGAGCAGTCTTCAACGTTGCCATACAGCTGGGTGGTCCTATTGGCCTTGCAATTGGAACTATTATGTCTCAAACATTCGAAGGCATAGGTGGAACACCTGAGGCTCTGATGAGCGGATATAGAGCCGCATTCTATGCGTTTGCGGTCTTTGGGGGCACTGGCATGATCCTGACAGCGATTTTTGCCTCAAATCAGGATCCTATTGAATTCTTGGACATTGATCCAGAAACTGTTGAGGGAGATCAAGAGAAAGGGGAGCCCGCTACAGTTGAAAGCAGTAGCATCTCAATTTTGGAAGGAAATGGCAAGGCAGGGAGTGATGAGGGGCAGAAGCAGGAGACGAGGAATTGAAGAAGAAAAATGAAATAGAAAAGTTCAAGTCATACAAATACGGTGCACGTTAAGACACGAGGAGCAATAATAAACGTGTTCTCATTCAATGGCGAAGCCTTATGCACAATGTCTTCATTATCAATGAGTCTTCAGCCTTTTTTTTTTTTTTTTTTTTTTTTTGTTGCTTCGATACTATAAACAAATAAGTTTGAATGTAGTCGAAAAGGAAATGGTTGTGTGCCCGTACCCATTTTTTTTAAAGTTGGGGGACAAAAGGCGTCTTTGCAATTTGTCTCGCTCACTCACAGTTTTCTCTGACGTTGCAAGAATGGAAAGATAAAAGGCAATCAAGTGAGGTGATATGCCTTTTTTATTGTATAAGCAAAAGCCGCCTCTGGATTCGTCTATTCATTGAAAAAGTTTGCGTCAGGAATGCAAACATCTCCGCAAGTAATGGCAGTTCGCCATATTTTGTGTGTTTACATGACATTTGAGACGTGTTTCCGAATGCACTACGATTCAAGTTAGATGAGCTTCCCATCCCATTCCTTGTAGACTCTAATGGCAGCAGGTATATATAACAGTTCATGGTACTTTGTCAGCTCCTGAAAATGGGAAACTCAATTTAACTTGCCTTTGCTTTGTTCTATTAGGATTGAGCCTCTACGCATCGCATTCTATCCTGAAAGGGTCTTGGACGCCGTTACAGAAGCACCGCAATTCAGCAACAGCAACTGCTGCAGCAGTAGCAGCAACACCGTTATCCATTTACCTGCTTTAAAAAACTCGGGAATGCAAATGGGTTTGTTTCGAACATTATCGTTTGACATACAAAGAAAAAGGACAGAAAGCGTTCATTAATGCGGTCGAGATAAATGACGACAATTATGACTCATAACTCGGTAAAGCAACCATTTTATTGAGATCCAGAACCAGAGCAGAAGAATTCTTCAGCGCCCTAACCAATGCAAGATGTGTTTACGACTTGGATGTCACATTCGACTGGGATTGTACCAGTACTGACCTTGAAACGTTCGAGAGTGCCTAAAAGGTGTCAAGTGTATCGATTCTTCGGCTTGACCTCGGACGGCATCAAGAAAGCATCAGCAGGAGGCTACTTTTATCATCCACCCGATATGAAATCCTTGTCCGTATCATTGGACTTGCCAGTATGAAGACGATTCATATTGTTCTATCCAAGGATTTCATAAAGCTCTGTAGCTTAGAACCTAGGAAGCCATATTTTCATATATCCTTTGAGATGAAGCCTCGATGTATAGGAGCTAGTGATTTTCAAATACTTGTAAACTCGCTCAAGACCAACACAACCTTAGTCTCTTTAGACTTGGAGCCCAATTTGATTGGAAATGAGGGAGTTCTGGCGCTGTCAGAGGCACTCAAGGTGAACATGGCCTTGACAGCATTGAATTTAGCGTTCAATTCGGTTGAGAATGAAGGAGCTCTGGCACTATCAGAGGCACAACACGGCTTTGACCGCTTTGAATTTACAGCATAACTTTATTGGGAAGGAAGGACAACTCAATTGGAAGGAAAGGAGCCTTGGCGCTCTCAGAAACACTCAGGGCCAACACAGCCTTGACTACTTTGCGCTTGAAAAACAACTTAATTGGGAATGAAGGGGCTCTGGCAATGTCAGAGGCGCTCAAGACCAAGACGAATTTGACCACCTTGCGCTTGAGAAGCAACTCGATTCGGAAAGAGAGCACATTAGCACTCTCAGAAGCGTTCAAGCCCAACGCGGCCCTAAATGAGGAGGGCCTCGCTCGATAATTAAGAAGCTCCGGTACTTGGTTTACTTGATGAGGGACAGACTGGTTCGACCATTTAAAAAAAATAATCGAAAAACTATCGACTCCATTTCAACATTAGGCACTGTATTCCCAACTGGGTATTTTTCTTATCCTCCTCATTTCTAGTCAGTTGCAGTCAAATAAAAGCAACCTCATCGCTAAAGGGATGAATGCCAAGATTACCTCTTCTGTTGTATCTTTTCCTTAACATCCCCAAAAAGAGGTAATCATTGTGTATACTAAGCGTTCTCTCATTATAGCTCTGCTTTCCCGTTTAGGATTGTCTTTAACCGCCGTTCTTTTGTCTTTTCGCCTATAGCCGGTTAACAATAAGCCTCAACCGAAATACACTGCCCAAAGTACAATCATTCGTCCTTCCATAGAAACTAGAGATGGCCATGGAGAGTATCCATGGAGCTTGAAATTTCAATGAATCAGCGCAGAAACCCAAGAAGGAATACCCCGCCGTCAAAATTGGGTTGCCTTGTGACAACCTCAATGGAAATTAAAATCCACTGTCGCTTGCTGATTGGTATTGGGGACATGCACAGCAACATTTAGACCCAGCAGCCTGTGAGGCCGGTGAAAAGGGACGAATGTCTATCAAAGAGCCTGTCAGTATAGCGGGTGTGAAGCATTTGCAACCAAAATAAGGTCCTTACAAAGGAGCGAATCGTTGTGAGTTATCAATTTCATTAATGATCACGAAGAAAATGGTGCCCTCTAATATTTTAACCAGCTAGTATAGGCCCTGTCCCTTGGCACAAACGGCCCGAACACCCTCCTTTTTTTACATGGTTTAGTGCGGTTCTCTGTATCCCATAACTTAATGATCTTAGCTACCATACTTGCCAAAAGACTCATTGCTTAGTTCTCAATCCCCCTACTAGAGGAGAACATCCCTAAGAAGTACTGTTAGGTGCCTTTACGAGCCTTTCCCTCAAACCAAATAGCGCTTATTCTATTTTATTCTTTTTTTTTTTCGAGCTAATAAAGTTATCAAAAAGCAAAGATGAGTATCTCGTTGAAGACTAATGTAATTTCTCTTTTACACAGGGCAATCGTACAATATCTGTACGGTAGGGTAGGAGCACGATAAGAGGCAATAGAGCCTAGAAATGCTCTTGTCATTTTTTATTCCCGCATTCTTTTACGCTGTGACGTTGCGCAAACTAAAATAAAGATTTGCAATACATAGAAAGCTGAAATCTGATCTTCTAAAGAATTGCCTTTTAATACTTGAAGTGCCATCTAAAAGAGAGCATGCGGCGGAATGGGAGCTCTTTCTTCTTTTTGGTTTGCCAATTTTCTTTGTGTTATTGGGGCTGTGAAATGGCACAATGCTCCATTAAAAAAACCTCAAGTAGGGGAGTCTGAGCAGTTGAACGTTGGACAAGAGGCATATTGTAAACAAGCAAAGTTCAACGTTGGACAAAGAGGCATATTTATATATATAGCCCGTTTCATTTGGTCGCGATACCTTATATTTTTTGAATACTTTCGAGTGTATTGGCAGCCAATTATCTCGCTTGTTACGAGTATTGTTGCAAGTCCGTCACGTAGTGAGATGCCACCAGAACAATTCAATCATCGTTTTTAGATTAAAAATATAAGGTATCGTGACCAAATAAAATTGGCGATAAGCAACTGAGCTTGCGCACCAAAAAATGTATTTAAGGCGGGTTCCCGTTCGTACTCTTCTAACAGCAACTATACAATACCTCTTCTTTTTATTTAGTACTCAAGTTAACCTTGGCTTCTTTTTTTTCTCAATCACCTTGTCCTTTCTTTTTTTTTTTTAACTTTTATTTTTACTTTTATTTTTATTTTTATTTTTATTTTATTTTATTTTTTTTTTGATTCCTTTATTTTGCTTCTGAGATCATAACCCAGTAATTTGGTTTCCTAAAAACCTTAACCAAACAAGGCTTGCAGATCCATCAACTCGGTTAATTAATAAGACAAACCTCATAAAATGCCAGGCACAGATTCAGACACAGCTACAGCGACTACAATGTTTGCTACACCCATCACCGCCGAGGAGGGCCCTTGGTATACGCGGTTGCGCAAGGCGAAGGGTGTGCTTTTTTTCCTTGTTTCTATGACCGTTATGCTCGATATCATCAATGTCGCGTCTATCACCTTTACATATTTTTATTTTATTCTTTACTGACCAAATTGAGTGCTGGATCAATTAAAAAAAAGGCATGGGCTTTATTCACGGTGGGCATACATAGCTCCGCCTCGTCTTACTAGTGTAATCTTTTCCTCTTTCTCTTGAGGCAAAGCTTCTTCTGCAGCGACCATTCTTTTCGAATGCTGGTGTGAGTAATGAAGTACTCAGGAGGATGGCTGGTAATGCTAGGTTAATTAATTCATTTAAGCAGGATTCAACTAGTGAATGAGTGATTTTGTGGCAACTGTTGGTGGTGCGCTTTCATTTAGGCGTTGTGCAAGAAACGTCAAGCCAAAAAAAAAAAAAAAAAAAAAAAAAAAAAGGCTTTTGATCTCCAAGACTCTGGGCAGATTCTTAAGGACAAGAAGCAAGCTTGGTAAGGTTGCAATTAAAGTCAGAAAAACTATTATAATTATATTAATACAATCGCTTCCTCTCCGAATGATAGACAGGCATTTGTTATGCTATGCAGGAGGTGGAATGATAATCATAAGAAAACAAGGGGACGCTTGCAAAGGAATGCCCGTTTTTCCATACACGCATATGTGAAGAGAAGACGACTGATGCCAAAGACATTAGCAACCTTACAAGTTGTTTCTTGTCATCAATGACAAAAACATGAGCATTGGGGGTTTCCTATTGCCTTTCAGGCCAACGACATTCTACAAGGCTGTCTTTGTGTTGAAAACACTTTTTTCTTATCTTGCATGTGAATAAAAGAAAAAGTGCCTGTGAGCGACATAGATGGATAATAACATTCTTTGCAATAACCCTATGGATTGCATCAAGGGAAAAAAAGAAAGAAAAAACAAAAAAGAGCGAATGCCAACCTTGCAAGGATGGCGTTGGATTAATGGTACCTTCATCGTTCCGGATGACTCTTTCATTCTTTTAATCAGTCCTATTCCATTTGATAATCGTACAGAGTGAAGTACTCGATCGTAAGCATATCATTTTGCTAGAAACCTCTTGGTTCGTCGTTAGAGCCTTGATATGCGGATCCGCTAAAAGCGGAACCCCAACGTATGTCGTTTATGCACTTAAGTGCACAGGTACTGAGATCACTGTGTAGGGCCTTGTTTCTGAAAGCTTGAAATACAATAAAGATTTCACATGCATCTTTTGCGGCCATTGTGGACTAACCAAGTTCCTCATTTACCAAGATACCCCCTTTAAAAAAAGTCTATCCTTGTTCACATCCTTAGGCTCACTCGTCGCGCTTGTAAAGCCTACCGATGAATATGTACCATATCGAAAATAAAGACTGTAAAGCGTTTCGATATGTTATAAAACTATGTATGTATTTGGCCTTACTTTTAAGCAAAAAAAGAAAAGAAACCAAACGAGATCTTTATCTGTATTCATTACTCTTGAGAGTCGCTCCAAAGCCTTGAGAAACACCAAAACAATATCCATATCATAAATCGCTTTACAATATATCAGGCCATCCTACTTGGTACTGGCTGAATCTTGGCCTAAGGAGTAGCCAAAGGAGCATTCACTTGTCTTACTGGGTTCCTTCTTAAGTTATTCACTGCAAATCTACAGAAGAGCATTCGTTTTATTGTTGCAAGGTGGCTTCTCCGTAGTAATCACGTGGATACTTTTCACGTTTTCACGTCCCTGCTTTGGTTTCTGCAGCAGGTAAATGACGGTTTCAGAAGGTAAAAATATCTCTTTCTTTCTTATTTTCTTTTCCTTTCTACTCCATCCTTCACTTGTCAGTTATTGAAGATTGATCCCCACATCGTTAATTTCCCACGCATCAAAGGAACGAGGAAATATAAACTAAAGTCCAAGGATTCAATTGGACGCCAGGACTGCAGAGCAGGAAGAGTTTAGATTCATTTCAGCATTGTCATCCCTTCTTATTCAATACGTCAATTGCTTATTCATTATTCCTTTTTCTTTACCCCTCGAACGCGCCTATTTTATTTTATTTCCTTTTCTTCTTCAAAATCGAGAAACCCCTTTTCAACGCTTCATCCATACACGGGTAACCTGCTGCACTTTCGTCCATTACTCAAATAGAAAGAAATTAACAGGAGTATTTAACAGGGCAGGATTCGTTACGAGAAACGCGCATCGCTCACAAGAAGAAGAAAAAAAAAACATTCCAGTCTTCCGCTTCACATCGCTGGAGGATCTCTCCCTCTTGGAGAATTCAACGAATGATCATTCTTCCAGCCATTACAGCCATCCAATGAGTTTATTTTCAAGAGAACCTCTCGCTGAAGGCGAGTCGGAACAGCCATATAATGCCACGTCGCTGCCGTCATCGCCCATGTCCATCTTAAATTTTGAAAGTGAAACTGAACGCATGGATACAAACCTCGGAGCCCATGATACTTTTTCTTCGTCATCAATAGTAGCAGTGCCCTCCTCCGAACAACGGGAAAAACTTCTCAAGATCTTGAATGACTCTTCTTCCAATGGCCAGATCCGTCTTACATACAATGTCGCACAGGAAATGAACACTAGAAAGCTCTGGCGATTTTACTTGACAGAGGAAGAGCATGAAGTTTTCGAGGCTGCGCTGACAAGTTTGGACACCTGGCATAACTTCATCTCCCTTGACAGCAAATTCGGGTCACAATTTGAGGATATCAAAAAGCAACATGAAAACCAGCAACAATTATTACAACTGCAACAACAGCTGCAACATCAACTGGCAACGCAACAACACTCTGATTCTCAGTCAACACAAAACGTCCCTTCGGCTTCAATATCCCAAGATAGCGTATCAAAAGATAATTTGGAAATTGATGGCGAGACCAAAAGCGAGGGAGCTGATAACCGAGTGCCCGACATTATCAAAGTTGATCAAGATCGGTCAGGATCAGATTTCTCCTCAGTAACTATCAAAAAGGAGGATTTTTCGGCTCAAAACTCGCCATCTGTATCTACACCATCAGTCACGACTCCAAATGGTCACTTGCGCGCTCCAAATACCCCTAATCATCGTGCAAGGTCGCCATCACCTCGAAATACCATGGATTCTCAACTATGTAATGGATCCTCCCCTCAACCTGAGTCAACGTCAAGCTTCCCCTCGACTTCCACATCAGAATCTAACCCAATTCCTGTATCAATTCCAACGACGGCTTTCCGAACGCGTGTTATGGTCTTTGAACAACTACTACCAAAGATATTTCCTGCTCGTGGAGGATGTTGCCATCCAACTGTCGATGTTTTCGCGTTGGAAAAGAAGGGCGTGCTAACGCAGGACAAGGGTCGTCGAACTTCTGTAGCCATTCCCTATAATACAGATAGCTCGTCTCGAGATGCTGGATCACAGAGGAGGATCGTTGAGGATGATAACTACGATGAGGATACAGACATGGAATCCAAGAAAGATATTGCGAGTACCAGCATAAGTAATGATGGAACTTCGGCATCAGCGCCGTCCAAGGACAATAACATAAAAGATAAAAGTAGGTGGTACTCTGTTACTTCCTGGTTTCCTTTATCTCTTTCTATTATTTGAAGAATGTTTAGATTGTGAAAACTAACCAGAAAGTGCAAACAATCCTATAATAACCGTAGAATCGGGCAAAACGCCTATTAGGCTTCCTATCCATCACCTTTATTATACACTGGAATACGATATGGATGCTATGATCGAGCAACAACAACTTGAGGAGGCAGATAAAAATATTCAACAGGAGCAGGAGAGTCAAACAGGCACTAGCCTGATCACAGACAACATGTTGACGCAACTTGGTACAGGGAGTTTAAGCATGAAGTATTTGTTGGGTGCGATTGAAGCCAATAGGTCTGCTACGGGGCTAACTGACCGCGAGCTCCGGACTTTGTTGTCGGATGTTCGACCTAACCGATCTAAATGGGCAAATGAAGATAAAGTAGGTCAAGAGGAGCTCTATGAGGGGTGTGAGCGCGTCTTGATGGAACTCAGGAATTACACAGAACACTCAACACCGTTCCTTAATAAGGTGAATAAGCGAGAGGCTCCAGATTACTTTCAGGTCATTAAGCATCCCATGGATCTTGGAACAGTCCTAAAGAAGCTCAAATCATTTGCCTACCAGAGCAAGACACAATTTGCCAACGACCTTTACCTGATCTATTCCAATTGTCTACTCTATAACTCAGATCCCAGCAGCGTTTACCGGAAGCACGCTATCGCTATGAAAAAGAAGACGCAACAGCTACTAGAGACTGTTCAGGATGTAGTTATCCGCGACAGAGCAGAGGTAGAAGCCGAGGCAGAAGAGAGTGATGATGATGTAGAGAGTCAGGCCGGTCGTCCAAATGAATCATCTAAAGGAATGGGACGAAAGGACAAGTCGTCAAAGACAGTACACAAGACTAATGGGGAATCGTCCAGTCATACCAAAGATCACTCCTCGAAACGTGGCGCGACTGCTGTTCCACTCGGGTCCGAAACTCCAAAAATGGCCATGGATCTAGATACGATGGCTAACTCTACTCCAACGCGTGAGGCTAGCCGAGAGCCTTCGACAATGGATTCAATAGAGGCACCGATGCTCTCCTCTGGCTCATTTGAAAGAGCAAGCGGACTCGGCTGGAGCGGAACACCTAATGGGATTATACATAGCTCGCCAGCGCGACACCGTATGGCAAGAGCGTCTGTACCTGTGGAGATTGATTTGGAACAGGAAGAGAGAGAAATTGCGGAACAGCTGCGTGCAGACCGTGGAGACTTGCTGTTCCAAGAATGGAAGGAAAAGACCAAGAAAGCGCGTGCCAAAATCTGCTCTACACGGGAAAGTCAGCAACAGTTGCCGTTTGGAGACCATTTCGCATTAGAAAGATCGCCATGGGAGATGAAGAAGTCTCGAGAAATCGACCTTGCACATGAGAATGTGTTTCATGTACTGCTTCAAGGGAAACAGAAGAAAAAGAAGAATAAGAAAAAAGGTCGTGGCTTTGGTTTGTTAGATAATAACGGCACATTTACGTCGACCGATGCTGAGGAGGATAAGGAGCCCTTGGACCCATATGAAGATATTTATGACGACAGCGATAGTGGCAGCGAAGATGATGATGAGGAAGATTATGTTCGTGATCTGTTTGCGCCACCAAAGCCGAAGGAGGAAGAGGAAAATCAGCAGAAGAAAGTCAAGAAAATGAACGATATCTTTCTTCCAGAGTATGCGATCCGATCAGGCTTGCCTGAAATCCCTGGTGCAGGTTGCGTACAATTGGATGACCATGAGCAGGCGCGTAAACTGTTTGACGAGTCCGAAATATCAAAGTAAGCATCACGCTCTTGTCTTTTTTCTTTTTATTTTTGCCCTACATAATATGTATTAACAGTTTCTGCCATTTCTACCCTATCTTCAATGCCACTACTATCTTAAAACACATAGGCTCGAAGAAAAGCAGCCCTCACTATCCCTATACCCTACGGCAAATGCAACATCAGGACAACTGGCAGTTGGAATCGAGCGTAACATTGAGGAGCTGCGCAAAATCCGGCACGTTTACACAAAAATTTTTACCGCCAAGGCTACAATCTCAGTAAGCCTATACTCTTTTTTTTTTATTTTTTTTTCCCCCTTCGATAGAGATATATTGACTGATAAAATATGTTTTGGGTATTTTAACAGGAGCCGATTCAGATTGAAGAACCAATGGAACCAATGCCTATACCGCCGTACGATGGTCCGCTACCACCACTTGTCATGAACCATGCCACAGGAAATGCCATGCTCTCTAGGGTGGCCTCCAAACTTTTGGCTCATGCAGGGTTTCAAGGAGCTCAGGCATCTGCGCTGGCCGTGATGACTGATATCGCTGTCGAGTTCTTCTTGAACATTGGTAAAACATTAAGAGGATACTCGGATTTGTATAACAAGGGCATGACCGCGGAGGTAAGAGAAGGCTTAAGTGGAATAATGCTTTTGCCAATCACTCATGGAGTGTTTTAGAATTCTGTGAATTATAGTAACGATTTGATACTAATCAATTTGCTTTAATTTCCACACGCAATTTATAGGAAATACTACTACATACTCTGTACGAAAACGGTGTCAGTAGTGTAGGGGAATTGGAGGGCTATATCCGCGAGGATGTGGAGCGGTATGGCAACAAATTACAAGAGGTTCATAGAAAACTCGAGAGTAGTTATACAGATACGATCAACAACATTCATGAGGAAGTAATTGATACTGATTTCGAATTCCAGGAAAATGACGAAGCTTTTATGAGTGGTAATCTTATTGGTGGCGTTGACGAACTTGGCGATGACTTTTTTGGCTTTCGCGAAATGGGTATTGATCGAGAGGTAGGCCTAAGCTCATTGGCTATCCCGGCACGGATTTGGTACGGTGGCATTAAAAATATTCCTTATAGACCCGGTATCCACGGCATTGGACCGAACAAAGGCAAAGATCCTGCAAAACAAGAATTGCCCTATCCACCGCCACCGCCGTTTACTCCACTAACAGACCCGACAGAGACAATTGGATTGCTCCATCCATTCTTTAAGAAGCGTATGGAGGAATTGGGGTCCCTGTTGGAGGATGAGTTCATGCCAGTATCACGCAGGGTAGCAATGAGGCCTAAGATTCCTCCAACAGGCAAGATTGTGAGCTCAATGAAGAATCGAGCGAATAAGCCTGGTGAACTAAGTGCATTAGCTGAGGCTAAGAAGCGGAAACGGAAAAAGGAGAAGGATGCACAGGAGGCTGAACGTGCTGAACGCAAGAGGCAAAAACAAGATGCAAAGGATAAGAAGATGCAAGAGAGGATGGAGAAGAAGAAGATGAAGGAGGAATCCAAGCTTAAAGAGAAATTAACAAAGCCAACAAAGAAGGTAAAAAAAAAAATCAACATTCCAGTCAATGATCAACAAAAGTTATTTTCATTCTACTAAACCTTCATCCTTATTCTACGCTTTCTTTTTGTTTTTTTTTATTTATTTTTTTTTTAAAAAAAAAAAAAGGGTAAGAAGGGTACTTCAGAAGGCCCTGGAGAGGGGGATGAAGATGATAGTGACATGGAGACGAAACCTGAAGAGACGCCTGACCCAATGCCTCCACCGGCCACAATACCACTTTCTAAAACTGCCAGTTCCAGTGGATCCTCGTCTGCGATTGTTGCTCTCCCCACATCAACGCCTAAGAAAACCAAAAAACCCAAAGCAACTTCAAAGGGCTCTACAACACCAGCTTTAGGTTCGGGGTCAACACCAGTGTTTGTCGCGCCGCCAACATCGATGCTTAGCTCATTGGATTCAGGAGATGGCGATGACATGGAAGAGGAAGTGATGGAGAGTGGTGGTGGAGGCGGCGCAATTCGGATGCTGCCTCCAAAACAATCAGGGACCTACTCGAAATCTGGAGATGATTTTGTCAAGCCTTCAGTAGCAGGCAAAACATTACCAGGAACATTTGCCTCACTAGGCTCCTCATCTACGTCAAAATCGAATGTTGCAGGCAAAACATTACCTCCGCCCATGGTATCTGCGACCAAATCCAAATCTAAGTCTAGTAAAGAGAGTAAAGAGAGGGACAAGGACAAAGATAAGGACAAGGAAAAGGATAAGGACAAAGACAAGGAGAAGGAGAAAGAAAAAGACAAGGAGAAGGAGAAGGAAAAGGAAAAGGAGGAAAAGAAAGAACGTGGCAGTAAAGACAAAGAGCGTGGTAAAGATAAGGACAAGTCTGACCGTGAGAGTTTTTCTGATCGGGAAAAGGAAAAAGACCGAGAATCAATCATCAAGAGCAGTAGTAGCGGTAGTAGCCATAAGGAATCCAAGTCCAAGATTAAAGATAAGAGCGGCAGCGGCAGCAGTAAGGACCGTGATCGTATCCGTGATCGTGACAGCAGTGACAAGGAGAAGGACAGGGAGCGAGATAGAGATCGTGATGATCGTGACCGCGGTGACCGAAGTGATCGTGATCGAGACCGTGATCGTAGCGATCGCGATCGTGACCGCGACAGAGATCGTGATCGCAGCGACCGTGATCGGGACCGTGAGAAGAGTAGTAGTGGGCGGGATCGTGATCGTGATAGAGATCGAGACCGTGACCGTGATCACCGTGACAAGGACCGGGATCGCGATCGGGATCGTGACCGAGAGCGAGACAGAGACCGTAGCGACCGCGATCGAGATCGCGACCGAGATTCTTACCGAGAGCGAGATAGGGATAGGGATCGTGATCGCGATCGTGACAGGGAACGCGACCGTGATAGAGACCGCGATCGCGACCGAGATCGTAGCGACCGGGATCGCGAAAGAGACCGTGAACGTGATCGCGACAGGGATCGAGATAGAGAGCGTGGAGACCGGGACCGTGAGAGAGGTGATCGGGACCGAGACAGGAACGATCGTGGAGACCGCGATAGCGGATCTGGACCTATATCTAACAGCATCAGCGGTAGTCTTGGAAGTGGCAGTGGACATCATAAGAATGGTAGTGGGGGGGGCGGTAGTAAGGATCGGGAGAAGTTTTTATCATCAAAGGACAAAGACAAAGGATCAAGTAGTGGGGATCCACTTAGCTCATTACCTTTGATCCCAACGACACCGAAGAAGAAAAAGAAGGCGCCAATTTTGGAGAGCTCGCCAGGACAGTCGCCGCCTAAGAAGAAGAAGACGAGCTCAATTCCTGTGCCTCCTTCATTCTCAGATGATTAATTGAGATTACTTTTAACGTTGTATTTTTTTTTTTTTTTATTTTTTATTTTTATTTTTATTTTTTTTTGAGCCTCTAGTAATATTAAAAACATGGAGAATGGTGATTCTTTTTTACTTTTATTTTTCCTTTTATTTTCCTTTTTATTTTATTTTATTTTTATTTTTATTTTTCCTCCTCTTTTTTATTCAATTTTAGAACCCTCTCCTTGATAATACCAGAGACTTTAAGAAACAGATGTAGGAATAGTACGAGAAAAGGACATTGATAATAATAAAGAAAATTGGGGCGCGATGTCATACATATTTGTATCACTCAAATTGGTAGCAAGCCCGAGCGATAGTCGATTGCGTGTGTAGTCGTTCCGGCTAACGACACACATGACTTTTAGTTGCTAACGTATAACGCTTAGCGAGAGGAGCACTAGGTCGAGATTGTAGACAAGGACTTTGCGCCTCGGCCTTGGGCCTCTGTATACAATCATTCGCTTTATTCAATGATACCGACCATGATCGACCTCGTTCTGCATGGGTATGCTAGAGCCTGACCACCATCAAAGCACAGTACTGAGTTGGAAGGGCCCAGAGCCTTGCGAATGCCCTCCACCACAACTTGATGTGGGTCTGTCAAATGAGTCGAATACGCTGTTCATACGAGGCCATAAAAAGCTCCTTGTACATCAACGGGGATCCTTCAAAATATCCCATAGGCAGCAGGACTTCTAGCGGGTCGTAGCCTTTTTTCTTCACCTTACTCCAAAGAGTTGGCGCTCCCATTATTGAAGAACTCTTTATCCAGTGCTGTTAAGAGGCAGTTGATATACTGAAGTAGGTAGTAAGGTGACAAGTAATAGCTTCAGATGGTATATGTAGAGCAACAATTGATCGCATTGGAAGCTGTAGAATGTGAGTAAAAACTTTTGCTGGACAAGCTATAGGACAGAAAAAGAGTGAGAACAAGATGTGGATCTACATGCCCGAGAAGTATTTATTCAGTTTTTATATTGATGAACATAATTCCTATATTGACGAACATGCATCTTCTACGAAAAGATCAAATAAATGTTGACCAAACGAGATAGAGTATACTTTTATTGTATTGGTGTACATTTAACTTCTAACATGGATGCATAAAATCTGTTACCAATATGACTTGCATGTTCTGTCACTTTATTGATTTTGTACAACTCTGCTTCTAGAAATATATAGAAGAAAGTCGAGACATGGGTTCGGGCTATAGACGACCCCCACTTTTGTCTTTACTTACGACGCCAGATACCGATCTTTTCTCTGCCTTGGCGAGTTTCAAATGAGGTACAGTCGTCGATTAACAGACATTCAAAGTTAAGATCCAACTGTTCATGATAAGCGGCCTCACTGACAGCGAAAGGGGGACCATCTGTATGGGTTCCAATGGGGTACATGAGAGTAATCAGGATGCCATCTTTGGCGATCAGTTCAGCCATTCTTTTGCCCCAGGCAGGGCGCAGCTCGGGTTGAATTGCGCAGAAGAAACTTTTTCCAATGAACAGTTGAAAAAATTAAAATTAGCGTAACAGTACGACAAACGGTATCAAAGCATTGGCATATTTTGAGGGAGAGGTCCTTACGTGTAGTCATAAATAAGCTTGAATCCTCCAGCAGGAATGTCAAACTTGAAAAAATCACCAACCATGAAGTCAACATGGGATTCAGGAATACCCTTTTGAGTTCGAATCTAATATATTCAAAAAGGAACAATGAGAACAAAAAAAAAAAAAAATGAAAATTGGTATTCGATCATGTCACTAATTATGATAGATGGGAGATAAAAAGAGGACTTACATCTTTACACTGCTGGACAGCAATGGGACTGATATCCAATCCAATAGCCTTACGGTGCTCATTACCCAAGTAAAAGACATCAACGCCACGACCACAGCCAGGGACAAGAACATTGCCTGTTTTCGGGATCTGAGCAGAAATAGGCTTCTGTTCGATGACCTCAACCAATGCAGGGCTAGGTGTGGGGTTGTCCCATGGATGAATGTCATGCTTCCAGAGCTCATTCCATCCGTCTGGCTTCTTGACTTCATTAAAAGAGAGAGAAAATGTTTGAGATCATTTGCGAAGTAACGTTAGTATAATATCGAGCTGCATTTTTCCCTTTTTACTCTAACACATTAAGTTTACTTGCCTTGTTCCTGATATGATTCCATGGCAAGTTGAGTAGTTGAGGTAGATATCAAACTAATGAGGATGGATGGGAGCGGGTAGGTATGAATGAATAGGAAAAAAAAAAAAAAAAAAAAAAAAGAAGAGAGAGGACAGCAGCTATTTGTAAGAAATTCACAAAATCTAAATTATTTCTCTGTAACCTTGAACGTGGGAAATGCTGGATGATCTTCAAAACCATATTTGCCAGTCAATCATAGAGTGCCTTATTTCTCCGGTCACTCCGCAGCGCTGTCAATTAGAAGAGTCCTTCCTTTTTTTTTTTTTTCCTTTCATTTCTCTGTTTAGATTACCCGTAGAAGAGGAGAAATTGTTTGTGCACGCGTATGCCGTTCCAGATCAAATCTAAGGGGCTATGACAATGCTGTGTTGTCGGTTTACATTTACATTTCAAGCGCGTGTTCTTTGTATCGTTCCATACCATTTATACTCTATGTATTCTCGCAGCATACAATCATTGCAGTCATTTACAGTCAGAGTCTGAACAGGATCTGACATGTCTTGCTTTACCTTGCCCTGCTATGCTTACCATCCTATTTGGGGGCGTACACAACGCCATTCCCCACATTCAAAAAAAAAAAAAAAAAAAAAAAAAAACACGTCACATTTGTCTTCAGTCGCCTTTTGTTTCTCATCATCTTTTTTTCTTCTCCTTTTCCTTCTCATTCCATCTCCTCCTCATCTCAACTTTACAAGACTCCGCACTATGGCTTCTACTTACTTCCAGGGCACTCGCAACTATACTGATGTCACTATCACTGACGAGGGCATCAACACTCAGGAATTCCTTGAGGCTACTGAAGGTCTCGTCAAGATCTTTGGTAATAATCAATTCTTTCTCTCCTTCTCATACGTGCGCGTCTCCTTTTTATGTCTCGGTTCATTTCAATGATAAAAAAGCGCAGACATTTCAACTTGTTACTGTTTATTTGACTTATCTCGGCCTATAATTTTCTTTATTCATTCGTTATCTTTGACACTTCAAAATCGTATCTTTATAGACCTCTTCGGCACAGTCTTTGGCGTTGTCCAGAGCGATATGAATGGCAACATCAAGGTAACAAAGAGTAGAAAGAAATGCATGAATGTTTTCTGATTGGCACAAAAAAAAAAAAGATCGGCAGAAGAATTATCGGATAATCCATACGCGCGTTAATTGCCCATGTTCTCTCTTCCTCTTCTCTTGTTTGTTGCCAATTACCAGTTATTTTATATGGCATTCCAACTTGGAAAGGGATTGTTTGGTTGGGAATATTTTAAAGCATAGTTTCTTGTTTATCATGCCATTGTGAATAACCTATTGTTTTCATTAATGTTATTAATAGAAAATCCGTGACCGTTACCTCCAGAACCCAGTTGTCAACTCCACTCTTCAGAATCTGGTTAAAGGTGAGATCGCTGAGAAGAAGAAGACCGCCACTGAGGGTCTCTTGTGGCTCACTCGGTATGTTAACAATTATCAAACATCGAACTTCAGTATTTATCTGGGTGAATATCAGATAAACTAAAATCTTTTCCGAAGATTTCTAATTGATGGCTCTCTCCTATGCTCTCACTTTTTTTCCATGCATTGAAAAATATAATAAAAATTAGTGGTCTTGATTTCACTCTCCAGTCCTTGGAGCGTAGCGAGGCTAACCCTGGTGAGGAACTCTCTGTTTCCTTCACTAAGGGTTATGAGGCTACTCTCCGCCAGTATCATGGAATGCTCGTTCGTCCCGTGTTCACTGTATGTTTTTTCTTTCTCTCTCCCTTTTTAACAAGCTAATGAGTTTTCATTCATTCCGTCTAACTCGTTGCTCTCGCTTATCACATTCAAAAAAAAAAAAAAAAAAAAAAAAAAATAGATGGCCATGAAGGCTTGTCCATATCGCGCAGACTTCTACGACAAATTGGGCTCTGACCAAGCAGCAGTTAAGCAGGATCTTACCACTTATCTGGGAGGTCTTCGTAGAATCGTCACCGATATTCAGGCCTTCTACACCGCCAACAACTTGAAGTAAAAAAAAAAAAAAAAAATGTAAAATAGCCACCATACCAACAACTTCTATTCATCACTTAAAAATATGGGTGTATAGATGTATATTCACCTGATTCGAAATCTCGGATGTCAAACAGTAAAGCAATACTATGTACCTCAGTATCTTTTTTCCCCATAGCTTCAATAAAAAAAAAAAAAAAAAAAAAAAAAACAAAGAATGTCCAATTATTGCAACCAACTGATAGAGAATAGTACAGCTCTTTCTTTCACAACATGAGGAAACTATGAAAACCACTTTATCCCTTATATAAAGAGAGGCTATGGTCTAATTTCTTTTGCCCTGACTCTAAAAGAAAAAGAAAGAAAAAGAATAACAAGCACAGAGATAAGAACGCAGGGATCACAGAGTCATTTTGTTTGCAGGTGTGCGCAGGGCCTCCGCCTTGGGCTACAAAGCGATACAGAGAACAGGCATTGAACATATTATAATACATTTATCTTTCAGTTATTCAGAAAACATATTTTTGTCCCTTGAAGTAAGTGACGTTGCCTTATTCATACCTTTATCTTAGTCATATCCATGCCGATACATTTGGAAAAGTGATTCCAACAATTCAACTCAATCATCTGTTAGAGCGCCTGTTGAATCCTGCTCACGTAAGCTAATTAACTCATCATTGCCAACCATTTCCCTCATACTCCCCTGTGTACCTCATTATCCACTTCATCATTCGGAAAATAGTTGCTGCAGGAGCTTTACTGCAGCAAGAAGAATGTTTACACTAGCGAAGCTCACCAGGAATAAAAGAATGGACCCAACACTCAATTTAACTGGTATAGAATAAAATAAAAATATGTAAGAAAGATCAGACTCTTCGCCTGTTTGCAACTAAGCAGACAGCCCAAGCGTCGTTTCTTTCTAGCCACAACACCATTCCCAGTACACATATTCACCGTGCTCGGGGGTCACTTCGCGAGTTCCCAGTTCACCGACCGTAGCCAGTTTACCAGTACTAATACACTTGATCCTCCAAACCTGAGAAAGCGCGGTTAGCGGCTAGGACTCAAGGAAGAGGGAAAAGATATCCTTTTATACGTGCTCGGGACATGGTGACTTGTTTTCATGTCCACTTTGTGAACTTTTGATGTGTGGGAACAAGAACTGAAATGCATCCATATTCGGATAATGTGGTCATTTATTATTATTGTTAATTGCTGCGCAACTTTGCCTTACTGTTGCTGCTGATGGGAAATATTCATCAAACAAATTCGCATGGTAAATGCTGTCTTGACGCTCTAAATCGTTTTTTTTTTTTTTTTTTTTTTTTTTTGCTACACAGCCAGCAACAACAACAACAACAACAACAACAACAACAGCAACAGCAACAGCAACAGCAACAGCAACAACAGCAACAGTAAAAGTATTATTAGCGGTACGTCAAATGAGCTTATTTGTTTTGGGTCAACATGAAGCACAGCGGTGTGTAAACTTAAAAAAAAAGGGTCCAACTTACAACAATAAATCTGTTTTGAACGCTGTTTATTTATTTCTAATGATTGCCTACGCTGGAATGTTGTCAAAAATCATACGGTCGAGGTCATGGATCGTACCATTTACTTCACGTTTGATGAAGTTGCTGTCGATTAGTGAAAGACACTATGGTATGTGCTCTGTCTAACGCAAGCGCGCTATTTGGCCATTGAACAAAATCACATACGTGCACCTACTGTACATATATTCGTCCTGAACATGTTGCCCCATAGCCAGACACGCAGCTCTTGCGTGCGATATGTAGACCCACATTTTTTTTTGCTTGGTCCCTCTTCCTAGATTTTTTTTGTTTATCACATTTTTATCGAAAGAAAGACTGAGGATCGACTCTCTGTTGGTTCCGATAAGGCTCCCGCTTGACGTTTCATTTCAGGAACATGACGGTGCCCCCTATAGTCAACAGGGGCCCACATGCGAAGTGGCCCTACAACAGGTGTCAGGCGTTACAACGGGGGCTTAAGGCCATTAAAAGAAGCGGGACTTGGCAATTTACCATGCTACCGTGCTCCCCTGTATGCGGCTTGACTTACTACGTGGCATCCTGCTAAGGCAAATGCTACTTAAAAAATGATCACTGGTCCAAATTGCAGGAGGTGTAGACCTTGTTCCTTCCTTGACTTAAAGACCTCGCCTGACTAAAACAAATGCCCTGCTTGGCTTAAATGCCTAGGTCATCTGTGCCTCGTAGCTTGTTTACCTTGATGATCTTAGTGGTTTTGGTAATCTTGGTAATTTTGGTGATCCTAATGATCTTGGACCTAGCACACTGGTGACCTTAAACATCTTGATATATAATTTGATTGTCTCGAATGCGCCGTGAGTATGCTTAATATGTAAGTTAGTGTCTTGTTTCTTTCTAACTCTGTATCCTACGCCTGGAAGTTTACCAACAGTTGTGCTCTCCTTTTTTACACGAGGAAGAGGTCACATCACAATCACTCCCATTTAATGTTTTCTGTCGCCTGTTGGCTCCATGTGGGAATATATCAAACCCCCCCCCCCCCTTTTTTTTTTTTCCTTGGTTTCAACACTTGCGTCTCTTCCTTTATATTCCTACATTTTCTTCTTGCATTGTATAATATTTCATTCTTCTCTCCCTCCTGTTCATTCTTATTTCTCAACGCCTCTCCGTTTCCGCCTCCTATTTAGTATAAAGTAAAGATCTATCATGTTATCCTCATCATCATCGTCACAGATACCCGACTTGACTTCAAAATCGCAATTTGGCAATGCATGGGGATCCGAAAGACTGGTCTCGAAGGAAGGGTGGATCCTGGATGCACAGAACAGAGTTGTGATCTTACATGGCATCAATGTCTCTGGAGGGACCAAAATGCCATTCTACACAGCCTCCGCCGCGGTCCATGCACCTTCTCAATATGTTGGATATTTTGCATCATCGTTACCAGAACCTGAATTCTTTGGAGCTGAGCCTAGGCCACCTTTTTCTACCACATCATCTTCGTCATCATCGTCATCGCCACCCTCTACAAAGAAACCAATATCAGTAAAAGAAGCAAAAGCAGCTGTAGCCAAGGCAGCAAGTGAAGCAGAGACGAACGGGACTAAGGATAAAGGCGCAATCCCTGGTGTAGTATATTCTCATATAGACGACCACTTTTATAATCACCGTGAGGTCTCGTTTGTGAACCGACCATTTACACTACAGGATGCAGAATTACATTTTGAACGATTGGCTCGATGGGGGTGTCAATGTCTTCGTTTACTAATACCCTGGGAGGCATTGGAGCATGCTGGGCCGTAAGTGCTTCTACACTTCTCTCTCTCTCTGCTCTTCGTTTGTAAAATTCAGTTCATATGTCCTCCGGATGCTGTAATAACTTTTAACCCTTTTTTTCATCCTTGTGCATGGGCCTGAACGTGATGTGATCTGGTTCCCCCTATTTTACATGTAAACAGTGGTATCTATGATGAAGATTATATCATATATGTAATCAAGCTATTGAAAGTCGCTTCGAAATACGGACTGAAATGCTTTCTGGATCCACACGTTGATTGTTGGAGTCGATTCACTGGGGGTTCAGGAATGTAAGTGCAAAAAAACATGCTTTATTTGTCATATTTGTTAATGTCACGCTTGTCAATCGTGCCAATCATGCCAATTAACGCACAGACATTTTTATCCGAATGACCCTTTGTGCCACTCAATTCTGACCCCTATTTTTTTTTTTTTTTTTAACTTGCAAATTCTCAGGCCAGGGTGGACACTTGAATTGGCAGGACTTGACATCACAAAGTTTGATGCGACAGGGGCTGCCATTAAGCAGAACGTGAGCATTATTATTTTATTTTGTTTTGTTTTTTTTTCGACGCAAGGGAACATTATTGTCCCAGAATCAAAGTTGATCGATACTAAAATATTAGATGGCCTTACTTATTTCATAGACGCATCATGACAAAGAAAACTATCCAAAGATGATTTGGGCTACCAACGGTATCAAATTGGCAGCAGCTACCATGTATACACTCTTCTTTGCAGGCCAAATCTTTGCACCTAAAACCATGGTTCCACTTTCGACCACTGTCTTGTCTCATCTTCGCACTGTCCACTCAAGCGTTGTGGCAGATGAAGCCTACCGTCGTGGCCTCCCCAATGGCGCCAGGGCCCCCTCTCCTGTCCAAAACTTAACTCCTATCCCCAAGGTCGACCAGGATTTTGTGGAGCGCGGACAAGTCAACATTCAACATTACTTGCAGGCCCATTTCATAGAAGCATTTGCGCATCTTACACAGCGGATCCGTGAAGACGATTCTAAAACAATTCGTGCGAGGAGTGGACCCGGGCTAATTGAAGCAGGCACCGTCATGGGATACGATACCATGAATGAGCCTGCCCCTGGATACCTGAACCATCCGGATTTGACTAAATTGCTAGAGCTGGCCGATCTACAAGTTGGAACGTGTCCTACACCATTTCAAGGGATGGAGCTGGCTCAGGGTAGGACCGTCAAATGTGAGGTCTGGGAGACTGGTGCATTGGGTCCTAGGAAAAAGCGGACAATCAAAGTCAATCAGGAAAAAGTTAATCTTTGGAAGCGACCGTACTGGAGGTCGCGACAACAAACGAATAATCAACAGCAGGGCAGTAACACTATTATTGATGGAGAACCCATAATCCCGCCAGCAAGACCATTGCCTGCATATTACTCCGAAACCTCGACCTTTGATGATGTCTCACAGCTTGGAATCACTGAACCTCAGGCTGATGATGACAACAATAGCAGAATCAAGAGGATGCCCTTGGCTTCACCAATGACTCTGACAGCCTCCCCAGCCAACTATAGCACCAAGGACGCACTGGCTACTCCTCCTTCCAAGTTGGCAGAGTCCCATATCTCCAAAACGTTATGGCCAGAGCCCGCGGGGTATAGTGACTATTGCCTTTGGGCAGAACATAAGGTTTGGGACCCTCGAACGGGGAAATTACTCAAGCCCAACTACTTCCAGCGGATACCAACCCAAGGTTATATACCATCACCATTCCAGCCAGGGAAGGAAGTAGAGTGGAAACATGATTTCTGGTTACCATTTGTCAACACATTTTCTTTGCGACTTCGGCAACAGGATAGTCGGCTTATTATCTTTGTGGAGCCACCTATTAATGAGGCGCCTCCTATGTTCCGGCTAAAGAAGGTCCTTGTCGAAGGTGCGGAGGACGGACTGAAGAATATGTTAAGGTCCGTAATAAGCTGGAAATCACGAAAAACATTCCCCAACCAACATACAACTGCGATCCTTAGGCAGTCAGCGTCAACAAGAGCTACTCAGTCAGCCGATGGTCGTGGCAACTCTGACGATAACAATAATAAAAATAGGCAGAATGACTACAAAGGAAAAGGCTCTTTTGGAACAACCGATGACTTGTATGAGAGTGCGTGTCAACAACCTCGTCTGGACCCAATGGGTGATGTGAGTGAAAATATCATAGTCGCACCACACTTCTATGACGGCTATACGAACATCACCCGCGACTTTGTCCCGTTCACGCTTGACTTCATGGGCTACAAACGGGGCATTTACTCGTCTGTCTTGGGAGCACTCAAGTTTGGGTGGTCAGGAGTCGGCCAGGCATGGAAGGATCAGGTGAAAGGGATTCAGTCCGATATCCGCTTAGCAATGGGTCCTCAGCATGGGATCCTCATGGGAGAAACAGGGTTGCCAATTGACCTACATAACAAAACTAGCTTCAAGTCAAGACATGGTCACCCTAAACAGAGCTTCGCAATGCGGTTGCTATTGGATGCCATGGATGCTAGTATGCTTAGCTTCACGCTCTGGAACTACTGTGCAGATAATTCAAACCAGTGGGGGGATCGATGGAATGGCGAAGATTTTAGTGTCTGGTGCGAGCCCGAAAACGGATTCATTGAGCCTGAATTCACACATACAACAGCAGTAGCAGCAGTACCAAATATGGCCTCCCCTATCCCTATTGCTAGGCACGATAGTGGCATCCTCGCTACCACTAATAACAAAACTCTAGAGCAGCAGTTGGTTCCAATTTCAAAAGTCAATAACCCCTCTTGGAGCCCCAATGTCGCTCTGACAGAGATTGCGGCTGAAATGGGTTCAGGGCTTGAATCTGTAGGTTGTCATGAAGGCTTTATATGGTGGTGCTGCCTGCCGACGACGAACGTTTGGACCAAGCGTACAGCTCCAAAACGGATGGTTGCCGTTTCTGTGGAACCCAAGTTTTCAGGCTTCTCTGCGGAAGATGCTCAAGTTATTGAAGCTAATACAAGCAACAACAACGAGAAGCCCAAGCCCTTGGCGACGCTAACGACATGGCAAGACCTGCTTCCACTCTCACTTCAAATTGAGCGTAGTCGTATTGAGTATTATGGTGGCCTCCGTGTGGGCGAGAGCTTTTTGCGTGCATATCCTCTAGCTATTTGGGGCGAGCCGCTTCTGTACCGCTTTGAACCCGGTATCCCTATATCGGATAAAGGCGTCCACTGTAGTATGAAGGCCCGGAAGCAAAAAACTAAGGATGTCCAAAGTTGGGAAAACCACTTCTTGATGCTCTTGACTCTTTCATGTGATCGTCGGCCGAAACGAAGGGGCGATGGTCAAAGTAACTGCGAACAGTCTTGGAACTATGGACAGCTGCAAGAACCTAGCCATGAGCAAGAGATTGCAAGCACAGGTGGTTCAGGCGATAACCGAACTCATAAAGCGACAACATCACCCTCTACAGACGTGTTTTTGCCTCGGTTCCATTTCGCACTTGATTCGACGGTTAATGAAGACCATTTCGAGTCACTCAATCATATTAAAGAGCTGCAAGAAGACCTTTGCCGCCGTCAACAGTCAAGATACGTATGCTCGAGTTCAAATTCAGCTACAGCTCACTCAGTATCGAGGTCATCCAAAGATAAGGGTCGTTGGCATAGATTAGATATCCGTGTTTCTGATGGTCATTTCAAGCTTGGACCAGCGCGTCAGATCCTTCAATACTGGACGTCGCCTCAGCCCCAATTCAACTCGAATGATAATCTAGCTTCAACAGCCGAGTTCTTTGAAGTGATTGAGACACGAATCCGAGGACTTTTCGCATTAGGCTGGGATGGCCTCGAGGGCATCACCACAGTTGTAGAACAAGAATGGATTAAGAGGATTTGGAAAGAGATCCAAAGAGATGACGCAGAAGCTGGGTATTCGGGCTATCCATGTCTGTGGTCATTTTCAAAGAGAATGGGAAGAACAGTGGAGTTGGAGGAAGAAAAGAAATTGAAATACAAGGAACGGCAGCTTCGATGGAGAGATCGAATAGGACTTCCAAGCGAGGGGGCAACTTACTGTGGTACTTGTGGGCAGTTGGATGTGATGCATGTGCATGGTGTGAGTGTTCGCTTGCAGATGTGGTCCGGATACCGAGGATTGGTTGAACATGTGGAAACATAAAAAGGGGGAAAGGGTTTGTAATTGTACTTTAATTTTGGGTAAAATACCAATAAAAGCATATAGGCATCAGCTCGATTATGCTATTCAGCCGCACAGCTCAAAAAAAAAAAAGCTCGCGTGGCGGTGACAAGCTCAGCTCAAATTTTTGTTTGCCCACTTCGGAGGAACGTGATGAAGACAGTCACAATTCGCCTCAAACAGATCTTTGATCAAGGAACCTGAATGCAACAAAGTGTATCGTTTTTTTTTTAAATCTTTTCCTTATTATATTCATTATAAAATCAACATGCCGGCACCTATGGCCCATCCTGTCCTCAAGAATGGCGTTGGAACATTTATCCCTCAATGCCGTCGCCTTGTCTTTCACTACTGCGAACGAAGCGGGAGCTCTCGTGGCATGATGTAATGAAACAATTAAACGAAAAAGAAAAAAAAAAATGGATATAAGTCGTTTTTTCTATTCTTCTATTCGGAGGAAAGGATAAAGGATTTATGGTCAGGATTCAGAAGCGGCAATGCCATGGACAAATATATATTTATATATATGTATGTGACATTAAAGGGATATAATTAGTCTCTTTTTGTCTTCAAAATCATTCCAAGATAACATGAATATTCGGGACAGTTATGGAAACCTTCATTTGTCTCATTAGAAGTATGGAACAATGAAGACAAAGGGCGATGCCTTTTTTTTTTCCTAAGCTGCTACATGACAAGGAAAAAAAAGTCTTTCGATATTTGCATATTTCGGATATAGTTCAATGGACAGGAGAGAAACGATGAATTCGATCAAAGACATCAGGATCAACGCCAAAATTAAAGCAGGAAATGAGAGCTGTGTCGACTCTGATGTACATGATTACCATTTGCTGATCCACCTTCCAACTTTCTCGCTATCTTTTTATTATGCTATTGGTTGTCTATCGCTTTCAAAATATATACAGTGAATATGTCAAGAAAGACCTGATTGAATTTGCAAAAGAGCACCCACACGTTGAAGTCATTGTTACACCTAGACCCTCTAAACACCCCGTCATCCGCGGCTTATACCGTAAGTTTTTTTTTTGCGTGTGTTCACAGATATGAGTATATTTTATTATTTTATTCTTAACATCTCTAATATTTTTATTCAATTAACTCTATCTTGACTTTCTCTTTTATGTTTCATTTCAACTTTTTTTTTACTAGTCAATGGAAAGGACAAGGTCGTGTGCGTACGCAATATGGAGCCTAAGGATATTGCAGGCAAAGTTCAATTGTTGAAGGAGTCTGCTGGTAACAGGATGAAGGTTTTCAAGAAGCCTGTTATTTCTACTACAGAGTCTGTCCGTGGTATCTGGTCACCTTTCCACACTACTCCCCATCAGATTTAAAAAAAAAAAAAAAAAAAAAAAAAAAGCTCGAGATTTCGCGACAAGCAAGCTCTTAAAATACAGGCTTTTTTTTTTTCCTCCTTCCATTTTATCTCTCTTCTTCACTTCGCCCACATCATCTATCACTTTGCTTTTTTCTTTTTCTTTTCGCTAATTTACAATAAAATCATCAAAACGTCCTATAGACTCGATATTTGTATTTCATCAAAGTATCTTGAGCGCTACATTTTCTTGATGTACCCCACGTGATATATTTCATTTGGGACTTAAATGTTGAAATTTATTTTTTTTCCTTCGGCCTTCGGATGCATAAATTATCTGTTGCTTCCAAAACAATCCTGAGTCATGTTCAAGCCAAACGCGTCGTCTTACTATCTAATATAGAATACTATGGCTTCATACGTATTGTGTGGGTCTAGAAGGATGAAAATGCTTTGGTTCGTCAAGATGACTCGTTGTCAGAGAAGAAATTAAAAAAATTACAAGGGCACCCACACCCTTTTCCAATTGACAACCATGCAATGTGACATCATTTGAGTCTTGTAGGACAGAAAACGTGGGAGAAGACTGATTCAAAAAAAAAAAAAAAAAAAAAAGAGCGCATTTTAGTGCCCTTACATCTGACATTCCAAGGGTGACGCGAAAAAATGAAGAAGGACCCAGATCAACATCATATAGAAAGGCTCATACCTTATTTCAGCCTCTCTTGCTTCATATTCATTCATTTCATGTTGATGTTGACTCATTTCCCTCCCTAATAACAACTCTTCATCAAAGGCATATGAAATCTCGGCTAGCATCTACAAAATAAAAATTAAAAATTAAAAAAAAAAAAAAAAAAAAAAAATCCGCATGACTTTGTTGTATACATATAATGAATTTGCCCTGAGGATTTGTTATTGCGCTAAAATCATATTTCAAGGGTCAGGAGGAGTCAGTGAGGCTTGTAAAAGAAAAAGAAAGAAAAAAAAAATGCATGACCATTTAGACAACCGTTGACTCATCATCTGTGAACAGGCGTGTTTTTTAAATGAATAGACACTAGCAGAGTAACAGACGCATAAAAAAATAAAGAAAAAGAAAGGACACATGAGCTGCTCACGCTCCGTTTGTTTGCTATGCCAATGCATTTGCATGTTAAACTTGATGAAAGGTTAGGTTTAAACAAGAAAGAGCGAATTACCCAACTTGTCAGGGTAACTCCAAGTGCACATGCCAACTGTGTTGAGCAGCCACTGCCAGGTTCTATTACGATTACGACAATCACCACTGTGATTACTTGTGGACCGTGTCATTTCCTTCTCCTACGCATCAACTTTCTCTTTATCTCATGCACTCATTCACTTTATCTCATGTCATTCTTTTTATATTTGTCGTGCAACCATATAAAAAGGCGACTCTGGTTCCCAAATCCGTGAACTCTTCTTTCACCATCTCTACCACTCGCATGCCTCTCCTATATACTTTTCTATCAACTGTATAGCACAAATCAAGCTCACTCTCCTAACTTCATTCGTTTCCTCTTTCATTCTATTACTTTCCCATCAAAAGAAAAAAAAAAAAAGCCCATCTTTAAATCTACATCCACTATCTTTTTGTGTTCCCTGTTCAGGTAACACTGAGTTCAAATATATTTATACTCACGTGTGGCAAAGAACGTATTGTACTCCATCCTTTAATTCTTTTCAATATCAATGTTAAAGATATTGAAGGAATGAGAAAAGAAAAAAAAAAAAAAAAAAAAAAAAACAAATGAGACGCGTTATTCCTTGATCTCACACTTTCCTTCTCTTTCTTTTTCTTTTTACATCGGCTCTCCTTCAACTTCATATCGTCTTCCTCCCTCTGATGATATCACTTTCGTTATCGCACCACATGATTTGTCAACAAAGAAAAAAGAGAAAGAGAAAATCTGCCTAGGCGCACGTGTACAAAATCCGATAACGAGATACAAACACATATATATATATATACAATGCTGAGGAACGCGAATGGATACTTTGAGTGGAGGCCAATGACACCCAAGCATATCTCGCACGTGGGTGTGCCCAAGGGATTTCAGACGATTGAGCGGCATTTGGATGAGGGGCTTGAGAACGAGACTGAGGAAACATTGAATCTACGAATCAAGGCAGACATTGTAGTAATGTGCCAGGATCGAGGTAAAAAAAAAAAATAAAAAAAAAAAAAAAAAAAAAGCAATTAATTTTTTAATTATTTGAAACGTCAGAGCAATTAAAACTGTAATATTTAACCATGTGTCTTTTACTCACATGTTCACAAACATATGCATGCACTCTCTTTTTCTTTCCCACTCTTTTTGTGTTTGTTTATTTGTTTGTTTGCTCTGTTTTTCTCTATGTAGGTTTGCCCACAGATGGAGAAAAGAAGGACCTGATCAAGCGTTTGTTGAACTGGGTAAGAAAGAAGTTTGCTGTTATTGTAACTATGTCTTACCAATACCATGACATGACATGGTTCAAGTTTGTATTTTCTATTTTTATATTGTTTACTCACCATTTCTTTCTTTGTTATATTAATTTGCCCAGCAAAATACAAAACCGGTTCCAGGACCATCAACTCCTACGCTTTGTTGTCCTGACCCCCCTGCAATTGTGAAAAAGCTACCAATCAACACAATCTATCTCAATTCCTTATTAATGGACGCTAATTTTCAAGGTGAAATTACTTTTGACCAGCTCCAGATTGGTCGCAAATTGGGCTCAGGCGGCTTTAAAGACTGCTATGCAGGGAAATATATGGGTGTAAGTTGTTTTTTTTTTTTTTTTTTTTTTTTAATATATTCCTTTTCTTTTTTAATATACATGTTGCGGGCGATCAATTTTTATTACTACATGTTATTTTATTCCATCTTTACGCTTTATTTATTTATTTGTTTCTACATGTGTTTGTCAATCTTCAACTATAAAAAAAAAAAAAAAAAATGTTTATTTTTCTCTGGGATGGATAGGAGGATGTGGCGATCGGAGAGTTGCGTGTTCAAAACTTTACAGAGCTCGACATCATGGAAATGAAGCACGAAATCGATGTTCTCAAGTAAGGGTCGATCATTTTATTTATTTATTGTTTGTTACCATGATCGACCCTAACCTCTTATTGACCAACGTGAACCATGTTCTTTTTTTTTAAAAAAAAAAAAAAAAAAAAAAAAAAAGGCAACTGCGGCACGAAAACGTCGTCCGTTTTGTAGGTGTTTGCACAAACGTGCGACATCTTTGCATTGTGACAGAGCTCTGCGAGCATGGAGACTTGTATGATTATATGCGCAGGACCAAAAAACCTTCATTTGGACGCATGGTATGTGAATGACTAAGAAAAAATAAATTACTATTCTTCATTCAATCAAGATCATTTTGCTCTGCATCAATTAACTAATGTACATTGAACGATACATGCCTTCATTTGTAGATTATGTATATGCACGACATTGCTCTTGTAAGAAGCCAAAGGAAAAAAAAAAAAAAAAAAAAAAAAAAAAAAAGGAAAAAATCCTAATGCAGAACGTCAAGAGGTTAATGTATTCTAACTTTTAACTTTTACTTTTTATTAATCACAGGCATGCTCATATCTCCACACACGTCGCCCTAGCATCATTCATAGAGTAAGTGATTAGACTCTGATTAATAGTCGGTCTCTTAAATTAAGAGCATGAGCCAAACCCTTGTCATCTAACTTGGACATGTGTTATTTTCCCCACTCTTCATTTTATAGGACTTGAAATCCATGAATATCTTGGTAAGAGCCTTATTTATTTAAAAAGAAAAAGGAGTTATTTCCATGTACTTTACCATCCATAAAGTCTGACTTCAATTTTCTCACTTCTATATTAAAAAAAAAAAAAAAAAAAAAAAAAAAAAAAAAAAACAGATCTCATCAGATGATCGAGCTAAGATTAATGATTTTGGTCTAGCACGTATCCGACCTCGTCCTAATGCATCAATGCATACACAATGTGGAACACCCAATTGGCAAGCACCCGAGTTTTGGACGTCTAAACCACGATACACTGAAAAAGTAGATGTTTATGCCTGTGGATTGATCTTCTGGGAGATCTTGTCTTGGGCCGAATTAGGTTATCCCTATCACAACTTGACAGAGCATCAGTTGTATGAAGCTGTCAGGGATAAGGAGGTTAGACCACCTTTAGATCGGTTGCGAAAGTATCCTCAATCACTTTTGATATTGATCCAGGATATGTGGCGTAAGGACCCAAGGAGGAGACCTAGTATGTCTTATGTGGTTGATCGTTTGGCAGAATATCTCCAATAGTTTTTTTTTTAGCTTAGACATTTAGACTTTCCAATAAAAAAAATAAAAAAAAAAAAAAGCTCGTGACGTGATTGTAGTACATGCGATTGGCTTTTACGCGTTGTCCAGAACGGTCATCTGTCAGGTTTTTGTGGATGGATGAACTCTAGTCAAACACTGAACTATCTCTCTCTCAACATAGTTTTTCAATTTCACAACTCACTTTAACAACCATGGTAGGTGATGAACATCAGGGTCATCTCATTTTTGAAACACGAATGACAAAATCGTCTTGACTTTCATTATTTAGTCTCAAAAAAAAAAAAAAAAAAAAAAAAAAAGGTACAAAAAAAAAAAATACGTTTTAACAGCTTCATTGGCACGCGTGTCGTCTTCTTTTTCATCAATTGTGATAGGATATGGAAGAAGAAGAGGTTAACCCACAAGTGAACTTTGCACTTGACCTGATGCGTCGTTTGCCTCCACAAAACGCAGAGAAAAATTTACTATCACTTATTACACTTCTTCCAGACTTGACGGAGGACCTTCTCAACACAGTGGACCAACCCCTCAAAGTCCAAACCTGCGCCGAGACTGGGAAAGAGTATTTGCTTTGTGAATACAACCGTGATGGAGATTCTTACAGGTAAATATAAATAATAGTAGTAGTAACAACAACAATGAAAAAAAAAAAAAAAAAAAAAAAAGACACCTTCTTATGAATGCTTTTCTATGTGTATATGTGCTTTACTTGTATAGGTCACCGTGGTCAAATAAATTTACTCCACCATTGGCAGATGCAACCTACCCTTCAGCCAGGCTTCGCAAACTGGAGATTTCTGCCAACGATGCATTTGATGCTTACAGAGAACTTTATTTCGAAGGTGGTGTTTCATCAGTATACTTTTGGGACCTTAGCCCAGGCTTTGCAGGAGTTGTACTGATTAAAAAAGGTAATTTTTTTTTTTTTTTTTTTTTTTTTTTCCTTAAATGTGTAATTTACTCAACTGTTCAATTCTCGCCAATATATTCTTTCTAATCTTTATTTTCTTCCATTTAGTTGGCGATGGCGCTCGTAGGATGAAAGGAGCATGGGATTCGATTCACGTGTTTGAGGTACAGGAGAAAAATCGCAATTCTCACTACCGACTCACATCCACTGTCATGTTGCACATGGTGACCAATAAGCCAGATTTGGGCCATATGAATCTCTCAGGAAGTATGACACGTCAGGTAAAGAAACCTTTGTGGCTATGAGAGTGTGGGAGATGAGAGCATAAAGGATCGAGAGAAATGGCATTGAGCTTTGAGCCATGAACTTGTGGGTTTTATTTATTTATTTGAAAACGTCATTTGTTTCAAAGATGTGAAATACCTTGCGTCGTGTGTTCTTCAATTGACACATGCTTATTTCCATTGATATTTGGGCTATTACTGACTGAGGGTAACACACTAACAATAACAATGATAATAATACAATAGGCAGAGCAAGACTATGTGGTGGATGACCCCTCGATGCATGTTGCAAACATTGGACGAATGGTGGAGGAAATGGAAATCAAGATGCGTCATCTGCTCAAGGATGTCTACTTTGGTAAAACAAAGGATGTTGTGAATGATTTAAGGTCAATTGAATCGTTAGCAAAGATGAAGAAACAGCAGGATATGCAACGTGAAATTGCTGCAAAGTTACAGGAGCGACAGCCAAAGCCAACAATTAGTTAGAAATGTGATAGGAGAAGGTCGTACAGCTTTTAATAAAAGTCAGATCCAGGACAGCTTCGGCTAATTTAAGAATCGATCAAAGGAAAAAAAAAAAAAAAAAAAAAAAAAAAAAAAAAATTAAAAAGAAAAGAAAAGAAAAAGAAAAAGAAAAAGAAAAGAAAAAGCACAGCAACACGTATGCCGAGGAAGAAACCGAATACTCAAATACTAGGTTAGCATTGGCTTAAACGTCTGCCAATAATAATGCTGTAAACCATGCATGAGCCATTCAAACATCAATTGAATAAAATGTGTAATTGATGGGATTGGCCGTTTTTTTGACATTCCCAAGGAAAATTAATAAGACAGGATGAGAGCGCGATCACCTTTTCATTCTATTTGCTGGGGAAAGAGAGCTAAATAGGATGATTGATATACGCGTACATGGCTAGAGAGCCATAATACAGCAACAAAACAAGGGGAATAAAGGTCAAGAATGCACACATTTTAATAAAAGAAACAAACAAATCCCCTTGTCCTTTGTTTACTAACACATGCCTGTTGCACATTTGTTTAGTCCACGCAATTACACAAATGTATTGAAGATATATTCATTGAATTAGACACGAAGGATCCATTACAAAACATGAAGAGTTCATTCACACTTTGCAACAGATCCATTTAGAGGTTTGCATGTATTAATATATATGTATTGTTTAGGGAATTGAACTCTAATATTGTAATCATTTTAAAGTTTTAAAGTAAGATTTTTATCATTAACCTGTATATTTGCATTAATGCTTTTTTTTTTTTTTTTTTTTTTTTTTTTTGCAAGGCACACAATAGCCTACTACAGCAAAAATAAACAAAAAGAGCCCCGTGTGGGAGAGTGAGTGAAAACGCACAAGTGATGTTTATACAAACATTGGTGGGGGAGGAGGAAAGTAGTTAGTGTCTGTCAGCATTTTTCCTTTTTGCTCTTTATCGTAACCACAATATTGAATAGTCTACATATTCATCAACTGTGCAACACAGATAGAACAAACATTATTTTACAAACGGCGATAACCTGGACGCAGGGGTCATGTTTACTCGCCCATTGAAAAGACTAAGAGTAAAAATAAAATAACATAAAATAAAACAAAAAAGCCTGCCAGATTGGTAACATCAATTATATCATATATATATATATATACAATGGCATGTTTAAGAACAGTATATTTTCCGATTTTGTAACCTTGATCTGCAAAATATGCTCGTTGACAGAATAAGAAATATATAATAATAATAATAATAATAATAATAATAATAATAATAATAATAATAATAATAATAATAATAATAATAATAATAGGATAGTGATCACGAAGAATTGCGACATCGTTGATGCGTTCTTGCTTGTGAAAGTTGAACAACTCTTTGAAGGAGAAAAAAAAAAAAAAAAAAAAAAGGCAACACGTGCATTTGTATAATTGCGCACAGCGGTGTTGTTGAGGGTGTCATGTTGGATTCGATGGGAAAGAGAAGAGCCTGTAGCGATACTTCAAGTAGTATGGTATCCACGTCAGATATTAATCACAGGCATACATGGTAAATCTATTTATGTCCCTAGAGGGAGCTGAAAGCAATGATTAAAATGGTAGTAGAAAGATAATAACGAAATAAAAAACAAATAAATAAACAAGGGGAGTAAAAAGTGAATGGTCTTTTCGGAAATGGTTCCTTGATTTGATTAACAAACATTGTATACAGTATGCATTTGTAAGTGCATCATTTCCCAAGAGCAATTTCATTTAACTAGCTGCCTTTGCCCCCTCGGTATTTGAACTATTCTCTCTCTATATCCAGGAAAAAAAAAAAAAAAAAAAAAAAAAAAAGGAAGTGGTGGGAGGGAGGAAGTGGACAGTAACTTTTGTATTGGAAAGAGGAGGGAGTGTCGTTGTCTTGAACGATCTCAATTGCTCGACTATTTATGGTATAGAGTGTTTCATTCTTAGTTTTTTTATACTAGAGCAATTTGAGTTCGTACGCGTATGACATGAGGTCAGACATTATGCTTAAATGCTTCATTTGAAACAACTGCACAATTGCTATATTTACTTGTCACTGCCACTCAAACCATCACAACTACAAGATCAAAAGAGAAAGGGGACCATCCCATATAATAGAATGATAGAGGGATCCAACTCCAACTTTTATTTCTTTCTTTTAGTCCAGGTAGCAATATGGTAAACGGTAAAATTCCTGCCGAGAGCGAGAGTAAAGGATTGCAGAGTAATAAAATTAAACAACTGAGCACTGTTCACAGCAACTTCATTCCACATGTCCATGAGCAATGACCGTGCTTTGCCTTCCCCTGTGGCTCTCCAACTTTACCTTTTTTTTTTTTTTTTTTTTTTTTTTTTCATTCTGATCATCAGTATAAATAGCTCCTCACTCACCCCACCTACTTGCCTCCTTGGCCCTCCGTCCCGACATCATTCCTCCTATTATCAATCCAGGGCCAATATCTCATCATCACTCCATTATAGCAACCACTCCTTCATTCCACAGCAAGCCAATCAACATGATGAATAGTACCAAAAAATTCATGCGTAGGATTGTCTCCCCACAAACTTCAAACGAACAGTTGCTTCCCCCAGATATCATTGGTGTTGCTGAGGACCGTAACCTCGACGGCAATATTCTCGAAGCAGAAGTCGATCAGGTTCCTGATCACGCCTTGAATCAGCCTCCCGACGGTAAATCCTATGCTGACAAGATATCCAATGTAGATACGCAGACTTATGCTATGACTATCAATATTGTTCCGTAAAACTGATCCTTATATCACTCCATCTTCCATCTTTTCACCTTTGACCACTATCGCCAGTTCAGTTGACAGCACGACCGCTGACAGTAGCAACAGTTCTAATAGCAGTGACAGTTCTGATAGCAGCAATAACAATGCTTGGGTGGATCAGACTCCTGCTTAAGTCGACAGATCAAAAGGATCCGACCAACATGTTTGTCGTGCAATAATTTTGAAGAACGGTCTTAGAGACTTGACTGCCCAAGACGTATTTATTTAAAGAAAAAAAATAGAAAAATAGAAAAAGAAAAAAAAAAGAAAAAAGAAAAAAAAAAAAAAAGTTTTTTTTTATACCTGAAGCATTGGATCAATACACCACAAATTTAAGTCAAGTTATAAACTAAATAAAAAATAAAGAGACTTTAAATGTCAACTCATTAACCTAATGATGCCTGACAACTACTGCCAACTGCGAGGATGAGTGAATGAAATTGCGACATTGTAGTCTTATTGCTGACTGGCGAGATGGGCGGCATTCACAACGCACCATTATTGTGTCTGAGTTTTATTTTTGTAGAATGTAAACGGATCGAATGTGTAAGTTTCAAGTTTCATGTCTCGATGATATTTATTTTTGTCTATCATGCATGTAAATCAAACAATGAAGCAGAACGTTTTCTGTGTGATGTGGGACTGTCTAAATCAATCAATATAATCAATATAATCTTAAATAAGCGCTTTGCTCGTGACTCACAGCCACTTCGCCAACTGTACGTCCGAATTACCGTGTGGAAAATGTGGAATTCACCCAACTCCAATTCTCCAAAACTCCTTCTATCGAGTCTAACTGCTACTGTGTCATGATAATACTCCAATAATAGTCTCGATATATCTTAGGAACGACCATACTGCATCCATGTATTTAGAGACGCTACTCAGCTTGCGTAATGACCACTGTATCCTTCCTCATCCATTCCTCATTACTATCGACTTTTCATAAATATTCAATTCTTCCCTTAGACTTTTAGCAAGGGCCGGGCGCTGTCTAAATAAGCAATCACTTGACCATACCATAATCGTAGCATCATCTGGACAAGGCAAAAAGATGCAGACATTCAGATTTGATTCATCAAGTCCATTTCGAGAAACTATTGTAGCAGCCACCAATCATGATCTTTTACAGTCATCAAGGCCTGTGGATCCCACAAGTGCACCTCCCCTGTGCAGTGTCATCATGCCTATCGACAATATCTCTGTCCTTAGCCCTGCTTTTGTGCTCTCCCTCCCTCTACAACCTTTGAAAGATTATCCTAACGCCTCCAATCATTGGACTAAAAGCCAGGAGAGCACTATAATGATACCACTGCCGGCACATGTCCTTCACAAGTACGAGAACAACGAGTGCAATAGTAATATTCCAATCCCTCAACCAAAAGAGACAGAGCAGCCGCCTACTTTGCTACCAGAGCAATTGCTACTATCGCTCGCTAGTTTTGACCTCACAGTGGTCTTCACAATGTGCTTCTCTTATGAAGGATCTCCGTTGAGCAAGAATATGTCGTTGGTCGCCTTAAGCATCCTTTGTATTACTTTTATAGTTCTTCATTTAACGGGCATACATCACTAGAATGGACTGGATATTGGTATCACTGTCAGTATATGCTTTTATGCTATTGGTCCATATAAGAATAAAAAATAAAAAATAAAAAAAAAGGCAGTTTTCCATGCTCTTCTATTATTGCATGCGCTCAGACGCGTTTCCTTATTTATGAGCAAAGGGGGCGATGCCCTCTCTGTAGTTTCGGGATTTATTACTCCAATAATAAACTTTTTTTTTTTTTTTTTTTTTTTTTTTTTTGCTTCGCCCTTATCCAGCTTAACGTAGCTCTTTCCTATTCTCTTTTCTTTACATCCTTTTTTTCCTTTTTCTTTTCCTCTTTTCTTTTTTTTCTTTTTTCTCCTTCTATCGTTCCAAAGTGTTGAGCGTAGGAATAAAAAAAGAACAAAAGAGCCACTAAAGAATAATAAAAAATAGCAACGGTAGAGCAGAATGACGTACGGGAAAGCTGACGCGGGACCCGTGTAAGAAGGAGGACCATAATCTCTTTGTTTTTGTATATAGCATGTATCGTATATTTATTTTTATATGTGCCTGGATTCCCGCTGTTAAACGCAACGGCTCTTGTGGCGTATCCCAATAGTCCGAAAGTCCATTTCCACGATAAAACATTCGCTCGCACCCTTCATCTACTCTCTCTCTCTCTTTACTTCCTGCGATATTATTCACGAAAGCAACAAGCACTCTCTCTTATACCTAATTCATAAAAAGGTCTCCTTTCCTTACTCTCATCCTTTTATACATCTAAACTCTTTATATTTATCAACTCTTTTTCACTCTTGTCTTCTCACCTTTTACAAGCTCTCCGCAACTCTTTCTGAAAAAGAAACCATCTCTCCACCCATTTAAAAACCATGAATCTCGCCAGTAAACGCTCAACAACGGACATGCGCAACTCTGCCAACCCCCAAGTAATTAACAATGACTCCAGCGAAATGCTCCTACAAGAGTCTGTAGAAGAAGAAATGGCTGTCCCAGGCCAAAGCTACTTTCATTTCTCAAATGAAAACGAAGGAAATCAAACTAAGGTCCAATCAGCCAAAGACAAAAGTCCAGCTAATAAACGTCAAGGGCAAGGCCAGAGCGGGGATAAGAACGAGAACAATAATGGGGGTCAGGCCAGTGGAAGTCGCCCTACCGCAGTATAGCCATCACTTTTTTTTTTTTCTTTGGTTCAAGCATTGTGGACAATTCGGCCAAGCGGCAAGAAGAATACCAAAAAAAAAAAAAAAAAAAAAAAAAAAAAAAAAACCATTTACAGGATCCCTTACACAAAATCCGCGACTTTTTTCTATCCCGGCTCCGTAATCCACCCATGATGCATAAGATCCAGCAATCTACAAGTTTTGAATCAACATATCTAAATTATAACTGTCTGTACCAATCATAAGAAAAGCAATTTGTATTAGTAGTCTCACCAAATAAAATAGAAAGCAATATATCCGTCCATACTTGCTCAGTATTTCTTCGGTTCTGGAATTTTTGTGCGTTAATGTTTATTTGTTTGTATTCAGATTGCATATTCATTCATGCAATAAAAGGAAGCGAGGCAAAACTTTTGTTCACACCCTTAAATGTAGCTAGACCTCAGATCATAAGGTTTGGGTAGTGAATCAACGTTGTAATTTCACGAGTCTACGAGTGTTCTTACTGGGAAGAGGGAGAAATGAAGAAGGAAATCAGAGAAAATGGATAGTGATTATGGTTCATTCTACCCATTTAAATAAAAAAAAAATGAAGAGACTTTTTTTACAACGTTCAATTTTAAAAAACGTCCTTAAGCCTAGAGCCTAGCCTAGCCTAGCCTAGAATGGGCAGATCTATAACCAAAATTATAATCACACCCCAATTTTCCAATTCCGAAGGTGGAGCATTTGAGTTTTGTACTTTTACATGTATATACTCTATTTCTTAAAGCCTTTAAAGTTGATAATTTACGCTCTTTTTTGCAGATCATTTTATCGATATAAACGTTCATTGACATGATTTGAAAAAACTGCCCTCACGTGATGGCTGGTGAACTGCACTGCTTCAGATTTTAATGAGACCCAATAAAAAATCCGTCAAGACTTCGACTTCATATTTAGCGGACTGACTGATTTTTTTTTTTCTCTGCTTTCACTCTTACTTATCTTGACTGTTTTCCAGCTTTCTTGCTTTGACTTGAAGCGATACGCCGCAATCCAAAAAAAAAAAAAAAAAAAAAAAAAAATTAAAAAAGGTTTTTATTGTTGTCAATTAGTGCGTGCATGAACACATGATATGACACAACAAAATAAACGAGGGAAAGGGGCAGTTGCAGTTGGTGAAGAACAGGGAAACTAGAATCCTACAAACAAACAAAAAAGCTGCATGGTATAAATGAAAATAATGGTCCTCTGTATTATTATTATCAGTCGTTACTTATTTTTTATTACTGTTGCTACTATCGTTTTCTTTGTAAACATTTCTTTGATTGACCTTTTAGCCTTTTTTCCTTCTTGTTCTTTTCATTTTTTCTTATGGCTCTCTTTCTCACTCGCACACTCGTGATCCTCTTGCATTGTTCTGCAGCGTCTCGTTTAGTGCTATTCTTGCTACGCCCTTTTGCCCTTGGATTCGATTGATATGCTATCTCTCTACTTTTAAAAAAAAAAAAAACGATATTTCTTCACTTCCTACTCAAGAGGTACATCTACAATTGACCTGTGTTACCAGCAACAGTACCTTCAGCACTAAAATAATAAAGAAGGTGTATATGTACGACCAACTTTGCATCCGAATCACATGCACATACTTCTATTTCCCTTTTGAATACTTTCGTGTGACAAAAAGTGAAGTGAGTAGGACAAAAAGTAAGTAGGACGAAAAGGAGTATTCCATGGTAAGAAGAATCATCTGTTGCACGATCTACAAAGTCAACCTTTCCACTGCACACTAGCTTTATCCTAAAAAAACGAATATACTGACCTCAAAGAATTTTCATTTATTATTTTTTAGTATTTTTTTTATGCTTTGACTGCTTGGTATTATTCTTTTCTCCATTGCTCAGTATCGTGTAAGATAATATACCCCAGTTATACCCTCGGCTTTTCTTTTTTTTTTTCTCTTCATTCCATTCATTCTACTCATCACATCACAGCTATCACTCAATAATAATGAACGTTTCCCTTGATACCAACAAGCAACCAGCAAGTACAGCGCCTGCCGCTACTAAGGAAATATCTAATGGAGCGCTTGGCACTGCATCTTCAAACCATTACCACGATGATCCGCAAGATATTCTGGCCACAGTCAGGATGGCCACGGACGCGTTGGAGACTGTCACATCAATTCATTCACACTCCGATAACGTCTGTGCGCAAACAGAGTTTTCTTCCCACCATCAGTCTTCGCCTTCAAAAGATATCCAGGTTCATCCTCCTCATCTTCCTTCCCCTTCTTCCTTCACTTCTCAGCATCATTATCTCCATAGGCGCGATGCCGACCACAACAGCTCTTCAAAGGATATCCAGAAAAGGGGCAGTTATCTCTCATGCTCCAAAGTAGGAAATGATCCCCTATCGGGAACGGGACGTCAACACTCTCAATGTAAAGGAAATGACTACCCTTGTGCGGATACTAACGCCAAAGGGCACCTTCAGCACAATGAATGTGAGCTGCATCAAAAGCACTTTCGTCATCTTGCTCATCATAAAACCGTTACGATTGCAGGCTCAACTGATAAGAGTGATGTGCATAATGGAATCTTCAGAAGAATGAACAGAGGCTCGTTGAAGTATTTGTCAGATCTGGCTTCAAAATGCAGTCGCAGTAGTGATAAAGCCCATATACCAGCAGCAACAGTTACATTATCGGAGCCAACCACGTGCCTTGGCTCTCTCTTCCGTGGGGCGAGGCTATGCGACGATAGTAACGATAACAAAAGCAACAACGGTAACAATATTAGTAATAGCAATGGCAATGACAACAGTAGCGGTAACGGCAACCGCAGGCAGAGGCGAAGCTGTGGAAGAAATGAACTCGATTTCGATTCTGGTTCTGGGTTCGCTCTATCCTCTGCGCGGTCTGACCTTGCAGCGTCAACAGAATCAACACCGCTTTCGTTTAATTTCATCCCTTCCACCACTGTTAAAGACCAATCTCAGCAAGCAGAAGGGAAAGAGTGGGGGGAACAGGAATGGACTGGTGGGAACTCAGGGCTTAACTCAGGATCGAAAAATGCTACCCTTGTACAGAACCAACATCATTGTCAAGGCCATGAGTATTTCGGCAAACATGGAAATGAAAATGGCGATGAAAATAGTTGTGGCTCCCAACGATCGCACATCTGCAACCTACTGCATAAACATCCTAATGTCAAATTGGACTGGACAGTTCCAGAGCCCATTAAGCCTGGAGGGGAGATGTTGGAAGGCATGTTAGTTATCAGTGCCATAGATTTGAAAAGACCCGAAATGAAAGCCGCTATAGCTAAAAGTGAGAGGAAAGGCAAGATAAAGGAGAAAATCAGCAACAAAAAAACGAATATCAACAATTCTAGCAGTAACAAGGAAAAGGAGAGCTCTGTCTATCGGAAACACAACATACAACATGAATGGATGGTGTGCGTTGAAGGTATTGAGATCGAGCTTACTGGGAATGAAGGTAATGTTTGGACGGATGTAGAAGTAGAAGGGAAGAGAAGAAGTTTTTTGATATCCCTATTTCACTTTGCTTTGCGTCTGACAGAAAAAGATTTAACTACCATATTAATCTGTCACTCTAGAAGTCGTAACTGGCGCAGGACTACTCTCACGGGCACGGGTAGACCATTACTGTTTTCTACACGAAACTCAAAAGCTCTCAATCAAAGACCTCAGATGGATACAGGAATCATCTAATGCCAGAGCATCATCTACACATTTGACTTTGACTCCAACAACAGTACCATCCCGACTTCTATTTCCAACCCCCCGACAAGGGAAACCTTTCACTGACGCTTCCCTGCCCCCCGTTATCGCTGGTTCGTCCGATGCCTCTAGCCCTTCATTATCCATACCAGTGGTTCCCGACTCATTTCAGCCTGGATACATTGTTCCAGGCACGTGTCAGGGCATCTCCATTCAAATACGTGTCCCAGAGAAAGTGACTGGGACGTTCAAGAGCACACATGCTTCTATCAATTATCGGTTAACCGCGTGAGTTTACTCTCTATTTTGTACTAATCCATGGTATGATCTTTAAGTCGCTTTCTTTTTTTTATTGAACGCTACTTGCAATTTTAACCTTGTCATTCTTTTTTTATTTTCCTCCTCCCCCCCTTCCCTAGAAACGTGTACATCCGCTTAGGTACAGAGTCGTTTATATTACGGCACTCTCTTCCGGTTTCGCTCTTTGAGCTCGTTCGGATCCGTGCTGCTACCGAAATCGTTTCTCCACTAGGCGAAAATACCGATTCTTCTTCATCCCAATCTGGCGATGACGGTAATAACACTAGCAGCAGCAACAGCAGCAACAGCAGCAACAGCAGCAACAGCGGTACTGCTCGCAACCCGATTCGACCCTTACCATGCCCCACAACAGATTCGATGGTGAGCAATGGACGAGCGCCTTCTGGGGTGCGGTTTGTGGTCCCTAAGGCAAATTCGGTTTTGGGAACCGCTGTAATAAAGCCATATAGCCTTTGGGGTCTAGGCCCTTTGGTAATGAGCCGCTCTCAACAAGAAGTGATAGGACCCTATTCCATTACCAATGACTTGCCACCCCAGCCATGCACAGAGGATGGTAGTTATAATGCTCTCATGACACTCGCGGCGCAGAAGGCCAATTTTGCAGAGAGTAGTGAAATTTTCTCAGCAGAAGACCTCTATCCTCGGCAACAGAAGCAAACGCGGCCGAGCTTATCCATACGGGATAGTCGATACGGTTCAAGGCACAAAGACCCCGCAACCAGCCTTGATGAAGTCGGTTTCGGAGCCCATGTTGACAAATCGGTGGCTCCAGCTGGTGATAAGGTTGCACTGGATATGTTTATTGTGAAATCCGATTTCATGCAGGTGGTGGATATCAAAGTGTCGCTTGTGGAAACCATCCACGTGTTTTCATTATTGAACAATGATGATGCTTTCGCTAGGGCAGTAGCTCCGTCACTATCAACAACAGCTGTCTCCTCGAGCGATAGACAGAGCCCTGAGAGGAAACAGTTTGCAAAAGCTGAGACGAAGCCAAGAAAAAAGCTTGTTGGAACATATGTGACCAAGATTGCAAAGGACTATGTGTCTGCGCAGTCGGAGGAGAGCCATGCCAACGGCAATCATTTAAAGGGTTACTATGAAGACCATGAAGACTTTAGGACCGCGAAATCATTGTCCATGTACCATATAGCCATGCATATCCCTGTAAGCGTTAATAGCAATATCAATGAAAAAAAAAAAAAAAAATTGTCATCTTTTTTCTTTTTTTTTTTATTTTGCTCTTTTACTAATGGTCCATATGTTGATTTGATAGGAAAATGCGCTGACGATTTTAGACCGTGAACTATTCAAAGTCGAGTACATGTTTGTAATCAAATTCTTTTTCAAGGGTCGCATGGGTGCATTCCTAGAAGTCCCCATTGAGATTGTATCGAAGTATAATCACAATCGTATCTCGACCATTTCAGGCGCCATTTTCTGTGCCACCAATTCTGTTCAGGCCGTATTACCACCTGTACCTACCCTGACCAAGTGGAGTGAGAGTTATGTATCGGAAAGAGACCCTGCCATAAATTCGTCGGCCGCTAAAGCGCTATTATTACCAACGTCATCATCTCCTCCTTCATCGCCTCTTGCAGTCAAGGGCGAGGATAAAGTGGATATTGCTGAGGCCAGCCTTGAACCAGTAAACAGAGCCATCACTGGTAGGACTGTAGAAAGCAGTAGCTCCAAAGTGGCTAGATTCATTATGAATACAGCAGATACAAAGCAGAGCGTTGGCCTACCACCATCAAGGATAAGCTCTGTGAGACACTCTCCTCCACCTGAAGCTACTTATTTTAAAGTTCAACAACAACAAGCAAGCCTTGACTACGCTTTTAGAGAAACCAAGGACATTTCATTCACGGATACATTAAAGACAACGTCGACCGCAATTGACCAAACTGATTCCACTCTAAACAACAAGGATCGATCAGCAGTATCAACAGCAATAGTGAGTATTGCACATAGGGCCGTGGAAGGGCCCGTTAGCATTCAACCGAGTGTCAAAGTAGCAGGGGCTGTTGTTCATCAGTCAAACGCTTCAAGTCTAGCTGCTGGACTTTTACAGAAGGAGCCAGGTCCTGTTTTGGAGGCAAATACAGTAGCATCTAAGAAGAAGATAGGTGACTTAGCACTGATAATGCCAGCAAGTGTCCCTGCTGTTAGAACTGGAACCAAGGAAGCCAAAGTTGCCCCAAAGGCGGCCGCAGAAGAAGCTGGCGATGACTTTACTCTTACCATTATGTCCAATCAAAAGAACTATTCGGATAGAGATTTATCTCATCTATATCCGGCTCAACAACGGTGGAGCGGTTTTAGTGAATCAAGGGACGGGGGTAGCAGGGCGTATAATGATCTGATAGCCAAGTCTTCAAAAGATTTACCCTCGCCTCTCCCACACCCTCGAAACACTAATGGAGCACTAACAAGTATAAAAATTTCACCTCAGCAACAGTCTGCAACATTTGCACTTGTTACATCAATGCTCCCAGCAATGAGCTTGTTCTCTTCAGTTGGTCATACTTCTGTTGAAGAGAGCAGCAGCAGTAGCAGTGGCAATGGGAATGGGAACCGTATTAGTAGTAAAAGCAACACCCAGCCCCAATACGCTAGACGGTCTTTACAGCAGGCAGAATTACACCATCCCAAATTGTCCTCTCGACCTCTTAAATCATGTCTTAGGGAGCGACGAGAAGCCATTCCGCTCAATGTGACGCCGCCGAACCATAGGCCTGTTCAGGCCAAGAAAAAGGTTACATTCGCCAAGGGATGCACTCCTTTAACATCCCCAATAACACATCAAGCTTTATTTCCAGGGATTGACTTTGGTGCCATCAGTAGGGCTAATAACAACCACAGCAGTAATAGTAGCAATGTTACTCAGGAGAGACATGGCTACATGCCAAATTATCCGCCGCTCTCATTCTCCCCTCCATTAGCTCCAGCAATGCCGTTGGCGTGTAGTCCAAGCCGAGGCTCTACGTTGAATCCAAGATTGGCAGCCTCAGATAATGTTGCTTCGGCGCCTACTTCCACAACCATTGCTACGAGCATTGTTAATCCTAACACTACTATTACTACTACTAAGGGGTCTCACGCCAGGAGCTCCAACCCTGCTAGTCCGTATCACCCTTTTGACAATCATCCGAGCCGTTTGTCTCCACTCGAAAAACAAAACTTGGGCTTCCAAATTAAAGTACAGAGCCCGTCTCGAAGCAACAGTTACAATAACCACAGTAACAGTACCAGTCGGAAGGTGGACGAGGTTAAAGAAGGAGAGAGTAGCGATGAGGATGATGCGTTTGAGGATGACGAAGGCGACTACGACTACAACTATGACGATAACGAGGAAGATGAGGAGACAGAGGAAGAACGGATTGAACGCCGTCGTCAAGCTAGAGTTGCATGGCTGGCCAGGTATGGAGATGCGTTCAAGCAGGTCTATGGAGCAGTACCTGAGTTGCCACCGATTTAAAATGAAAAAAAGTAAAAGAAATAAGGATATATATCAATAACGAAGGCAGTTTCCGTTATTTATTAAATAAATTTGTATCCTCACTCCTGCTATTAAAATCTGCCTAGATAGATTGACAGAAAAAAAACTCTTTTCCTTCGTCAATTGATATCCATATCTCCTGCAACAAAATCTTCAACGTCATCATGCCTAAAAAAGAAAAAAAAAATGCAAGAGTATTTTACGTCAGTTAGGGAACGATGACAGGACTTCCTTCTCTCCAAAAGCTATTTGGTTTCTTTTCTTTCTTTTTTACCTTTTCTTGCGTTGTGCAAAGCCAATGTTGTTATCATCGTCAGAGTTATAATTGTCTTCCATATCATCGTCATCTGTCAATACATTGTGGCTGACTCCTCTCATTGTAAAATAGATGATGCGTTTTAGTTTCCGGTTATAAAAGAAGTAATTGAACGACCACCTATGCCAAGAGAAATGAAGTTTTAATAATGACCAACATTGCTAACAATTTTTTTTTTTTTTTTTTTTTTTTTTTTAGCATTTTATCCTTTTGTTCACCTACAGTGTTCCTCCTTCTTCATCATTAGGATCAGAGTCGCTCTCTGGGTTGTATGAATAAACATCAGAATCAGCCAACTCTATTAATTGGTCGATTGCTTCCCAAAGGCCAATGTCCTTGACAGCACGCTCGTTTCCATGATTCAGTAACGTTGAATTGATCGAATTCACTACTATTGACACTGAAGGCTCCTTCCGGAATTGTTCGGGTTTAACGTCTCTAAGAAAGAATAAGAATGAATGAATGAATGGAATAAATATCATTCCAGCTAGATACTGTTCTACACCTCCTTCCTCCATCACCCCCTTTTTTTTTTTTTTTTTTTGAGTAAAACCTGTGATCAGATTTAATACACGTGGGAAAAAGAAGACTTACGAAAAGTCATAATCTGGGAAAGATGCATTCAGAGTCCCAATCAAATAAAAGAGCGTCTTTCTCGAGGCAGGCTGGTTCATTGGTCCAAAAGGTGAGATGATGTTTCGTATATTGTTGAACCCATCGTCGTCTGGTGGACTGAGAGTGTTGTTTGGTGATGTAGGGTCGTATTTATTCTCCAACTGCTTGTATAGCTTCTTGTCCGCTCCTGCAGCTTTGCCTTTTATAATTGAATTGAGAGAGAGTAGAAAAAAAAGTGAGAGAGATATATCAATCCAGATTAGATTTTTTTACACTAGGATCAGTGGAGAAAGTCTAATGTTTGCTTTGCCCAGGTTTTTTTTTTTTTTATTTTTATTTTTTTTATTCTCCCTTCCTTTCTTGCTTACATGAATATGGTTCAACTCTGCCATGGACTCTACACTCTGGTGTCTCAAAATTGAGAGCACTGTTGATATTATCCATGCCAGGGTATTCAAGGTATTTCATATTTATTGTAGCTTTGCTTAGGAATTGTGGGACTTTTTTTCTTTTTTTTTTTTTACTTTTGATATTTTACTTGTTTAGTAAGAGCAAGGAGAAAGATGGAATTGGTTGCTATGCTTTCTTTTCCTTTTTTCCTCTTGTCCTTGAAGCGTTAAAAGTATTTCTGAACGTACAAGAATGAGGAGAGTGGGAATGACTAAAGAGGGTGATGTAATGAGTGTGAAGGAAGTTTAGCTGAGTGTGTGTGAGCGCAGAAATAAATGATTTTACTTCAGGCTTTCCATCCATACGTCATCTGAAAAACTGGAAAATAACAAAAAAAACAACATCCCTTTGAAACGACCATCCTGCATCGTGCAAAAACATCTTTATGGTTTATTTATCTACCACCAGGAATCCACTCTCTTCCATTACGGTTGGCTTGATCTGGCTGTAAGCATTCCAATGATAAATATGCAGAATATGGTAGCAGTAGAGGACCCGACACCTCCCGATTGGGTTTCTCTCAGGTCCATGTGGTGAATAATTTAGGGGACTCTTGACGTAATGGAGCAGTTCTCTCTCAAAACCCTCATATCCAATATAGTGAGGAAAGAAGGCACAAAGATCACAGCTTTGTGCACCTGTAAAAAGGGAACAGAGGCCCTAACAAAGTTCGTGGTGATCGCTGTTGACGTTATTTGACAATTGACAGTGTTACAGATGATATTGGACTTTTGGAAGAGTTTTAAGTTAATTGACGCCTTACTGAGCGTGGGAAGGAGGGAAAAATAATCTAAACATTTGTTTAAAGATATTTCTTCTACAGCGCCTCAAATCCATATTCAATTTCTTGGATCTCTCCAACTGCTGCTTAGACATGAATAAGAAGAAACCTATGAATTCCTTTTCCTCCCCATTCTAGCCTATTCTTGCTAATCATATCTGATGGTGACGAATCCTCCGGGTTACCAAAGCGCGGTTGGGCGCGACGGGAATCGATCCACACATTCTACGCGCATTTTCACAGTCACGTCTTTGCGGAAATCTCACGCATAGTCATGTTGCGCTGTCATGTTTATTAGGAAAGTTCCTTGTCTTTGACGATTCCTCCCTTCCTTTCCCTCCTCATTCATTCCACAATTCATTTTTGATTTAAAAAAAAAAAGAAAAAAATGGTGTCACCTTCCCTACAAGCATTGGCCAAGAAACTATTGGTTGTGGGAGGCACAGGTGGCGTTGGTATGTTTTTTTTTTTTTTTTTTTTTTTCCAACAAAAGAAAAATGTATAATTGTATATTTTATTTATGCTAATCCATGCGACTACTGAACCGACTGAAAATAGGCTTCCAAGTCTGTAAATTGGCCGTTGCTCGTGGATGGGATGTAACAAGCTTAAGGTACTCTTTTTTTTTTTTTTTTTTTTTATTTTTTTTATTTTTATTTTTATTTTTTTTTTTCAAAAGAAAAAAATTTCAACTTGGCTCAAACTTTTCTCTTTAATAAAATAGTCGTCGCGGTAAACCCACTTTGACAGAATCCAATCAAAAGGACTTTATTGCACCCCATGGGTGGGCAACCAAGGTATGCTAAAACATAAGACCCTAACATTTAAAGACAATTATATATCGATGCATTAGGATATTAAATCTCGCAACATTATAAAACCATTTAGGTCAATTGGGCACAAGGGGATTCATTGGAACCCAGCACATATAAGGATGCGATTGCAGGCGCTAATGCTGTCGTCCACTCAGTTGGACTGTTGCTAGAGGACAATTACAAGGATATTCTCCATAGTCAAAACTTTGAAGAGCTTACCAAAAACATCCAGACTATGTTTCGCGGTCAGAACCCTCTTGATACTTCAAAAGCACCTAAATCTGGATTGACCTATGAGAAAGTGAACCGTGATACTGGTAAATGAAGAAAAAATATATATATATATATATATATAAAGAGCAATTAGAACCATTATTGACGTTTATTGCTCTAAAATCTTGTCTTTTTCAGCAATTACTCTTGCAAATGAGGCTGGGAAGGAAGGTGTTGAAAGCTTCGTTTATATCTCTGCAGCCTTCGTCGCACCTATAATTCCAAACCGCTACCTTACCACTAAACGTGAAGCCGAGAATGCGCTTTTGACTCACCCATCTGCAATCCGACCCATTATTTTTCGTCCTGGATTCATGTCCACGCCTGATAGGCCAGTGACTGTACCCTTGGCAGGATTGCTCACCATCTCCAGTACTGTGTTGGGTAATGCCTTAAAGGGGACCGTTCCATTTGCACAAGCCCTCTCTACACCACCTATCAGCATGGAAACCATGGCAAGAGCCATCATGAACTCAATTGAGAACAAGGAGATCAGAGGTATTGTAGATGTCGATGGTATTGTAGAACTGGCGAACAATCCGAAGAGCAAAGATGTGGGGGCTAATACGAAGGAAGTCGAAAATGTAGAAAAAAAAGACTAACTAAAGATAGCAAGACGATAATGGCATTTACAAATTTAAAATAAATAAACAAATGAACGTCAAATGCGGGCTTTTCTTTTAATTTATTATATTCCTTTGCTATTCAAGGTCTAGAGCGGAATAAATTCCTCTATGTACAAATTGTTATTTTATTCATTTATTTATTTGTATGTTTTTAAAGACGAGCAGAAGTATCAGGGGAACGAGCGACGGTAGCAGTGATCAATCCAGAAGGATCAGTCAAAGGCTGGTAGACGTCGGCATGTTCTGCCAAGTTCTTGGTGCCCTTGAAGTAACTCAAGTCAACTGCAAAGAAATGACGATTAGGGAGAGCATAGGAGACACGGTTCAGAGATCTCCAGTTAGAGATCGACTGAGCAGCCATCTTGTACAACGTAGCCTGGACAGAGGCGGACTCATCCTCTGCAAAGGTCTTGCAGGTCACCTCCCGGACCGACTCATAAATCTTGTTGAACGGAATCTGAGCCATGGTCGACAACAAGTTCTCGGTTGGAGCAGAAGGGATGTTAAATTCCCATTGTGCGTCCACACATGTCGAAAGAATACGATCCTTGGTCTCTGCCAAGGTTGTGTATTCATCTCGGACAAAGTCCTCGAATGATGATCCTGTGGTCTTTAGGACAAGGAGACCATCAATGGCAGACTTGAGTTCGACAGTGCGGCGACCACCGGCAGCACGCTTGACAAAAAGATCGGTTTGACGAGTCTCCTCTCCATCACGCCAGAAGGAGTGAGTGTGAGGCTTACCATCGATGTTCATCCTTGCCCAACGATGACGAATGATGGTAACATGAGCCCCCTCAACCCAGTTGTAGGTGTCCAAGAAATGATTGCCGAGCTCAGCTGCAAAGAGTTCAAGGGTATCAACGACCTTGGAAGACTTGGCAAGGACATAGCAGGTGTTCTTGATCGAGTCTGTTGCGACCACAGCCTTGTTAGAGGCCTCAGTATAAGAAGTTGTGAAGGAGGAACCGGAAAGTAAGCAACGGATCGTAAGATCATCGACACGGTGGACCTTGGAATCACGATGGACCTTCAGAAGGCGAACCTTGTCCTTTCCATATTCTTGCTTATCAAGGTAAACGTTCACAGAAACCATTTTTCTTTTCTTTGATAATTTAAGGAAGAGAAGCTGTTTGTAATGAAAATTGGTCGCAAAAAGGGTATGTAAGACAAAGTGTTGCTTAATGAACTAGAGATAAAAAAAAGGGGGGATTGAGGAAAAGTCTTGGGATATTTAAATACATTTAGGGAGGGATAAAGACCATTTGCATGAATGCATCGCGCAATAACATAAAATGTGGGGATAGGAAGTGAGGAAAAAACTGGGGTCTCTCGAAGGAAGCAATCAGCCATCGACGGGATCTTCGGGAATATGCTCCGATACGGAAGAGTTGCACGGAACGGAAAAATCTGAACCCCACCTTGAATCTTTGAACATTAAAAAAAAAAATATGCGGGGTAAAATAGAGTTCATGGCTGTCGTCGTCTGAGGGGCCATGACGCGTATCGAATTATCATTAGTGGACGAACGGCATGAATATAAAGGATGCCTGTTACACGGATGATACTCCACTGTTCTAACTATACTAACTACAGGTACCGCCAAGGAGAGAAATGCGGGGAGTTCTTAACAGCTTTCTTCTCCACACCCATAAAAGCGCTTAATCTTGATGAGAGCTCTTTTTTTTTTTTTTACGTTTCAGACCAGTATCTATAGATCGTCCTGACTAGTTGAGCTTTGTATCTTATATAGGGCAGACTAAATTATTCTGACCCAAGCATCCATTCATCCATTGTAATTGCTTTCAATGTACTTCTTTAAAAAAAAAAAATAATAAAAAATAAATGTGAAGCCGATCTTCTATTAAGATCCCCACAAAAGACAATCCCGATGATTTTAATTTGTTAAATACTTGACCACAAAGCACAAATTATTGATCTACGTGCAGAGGGACACCAGTGATCTTTGGCCCTTGTAGGCCCTGCTGGCCATTGTCAAGATGATAAATTTCCTTTTATGTATTTATTATGAGTACATCTAAGCAAGCGCATATTTTTTTTTACAATTTGGACTTGGGGGCCTCGAGCAAGGTCTGCTCAAAAAGCTGTCTCATCTCACTCGCAGCCTCTTTCAAGTAATGGTGCAAATGGTGAGGGCGCATCTCATTAAGCGAAGCAACATTGAAGCTCAAGTTGTTCTCGTTAATCATATAAGCAACTCCATAACCATCAGGAACGACCTCACCCCATCCGTAGCCATCAAAGTACTCACATGACAACTGAGAAGTTGAGAGGTTCCAGTGGCTGGAGCGGCTAAAGATTTCCTGAGTGAACATGGCGGGTTTGGGCTCGTGAGACTTGAGCGATAGACGGAGACCTAACAAATGACGGTCGCATCCCTTGCCTTCCACAGCGCTGGCCATATAGCTGACGTGTGATTCAAGAGCTTTCTTGAACAAAGCAGTCTTTTCAGTAGCAGAGATGGTGTGATCTTCCATAGCTTTGACCCAGGCAACTGACTCGGTACTGACGGTACGGCAGGTCTCAGTACGGCCGTGTTGGAACTTACGAACCTGAGCGGACTCATAAGTGGGGCGTGAAACACCGTGCATCTTGTAATATGCGAGCTGAATAATCATCTGAACATAGGCATCAGGCGAGCACTTGAATTTCTTGATCAAGCCCTTGCCATATCCCTCATAGTTCTGAACATGAAGTGAATGCTTTCCAATTAACTGTTCAAAATTCTTTTCAGAAGTCTCAATGGCCTTGTGAACACTGGTGTTAAAGGCAAAGTTGAGTTTCTGAGGAGTCTCAAGGTTGGACGAGACGGTCGTTGAGCCATGATCGATCTTGTTCTTGGCCAAGGAGGTGCAGACATAATCATTCAAGCGGCAGGTGGGGGTGCCATCCATTGTGGAGTGCTCACCCATGAATCCGGCCTTGCCGTTCTCAAAAACGATAAACTGAAGGGACTTGTCAAAAAAGCGGTTACGGCCATCACCGTGCCAGCAGGCGCGCGAGACTTCGTCACGGGTAACAGGACTCGAATCATCCAAGCAAACGAGGAAAACAGAAGACTCGATCTTGCGAAGGAGTTCCTCGTTATGGGATCCAGCATTAATAAGGGTCTTACGAGCCTAGAGTGGCATGTGAAAAAAGATACCTGTCATCATTAGCCAGTAGAGCTTTTTTTTTTTTTTTTTTTTTTTTTTTTTTCCCTCTCTCTCTTTCTTTCCTGCTACTGTTCGCTTCTAGCTAAAGTATATATATTTAAAGAAAAAGTCCGATCCAAGTTGGCTAAACAATAATGAAAATCTAGTCGTTCAATAATTTGATTGAGCAGAACCTTAATTACTTGGATAATTTTCCCTCTGAAGTGGACATCAGATAGATGAGATCCGTTTCGATATGTGAACAATGTCCCTGCTGAAAAAATCCCATTCCTTTTGTGATGCTCTAAGCTTTTCCAGTTGGATCCTGTTCGCTTTACAGCGTCATGAAACAGACAAAAACAGATCGTATATGATAGTATGACTTACATCGGTCCAAATATCGCGGTTGTCCGAAGTCAGGACACCAATGGCAGGATCCTTGCGGTCTCCAGCCATTTTGACGATGGCATCCAATTGAGCCTCAATATCTGCGGTGCTCAACATCTTGCCATCCTTGATAAGATCGAAAACAAAGAACTGATTATGACGAACAACAGCGACATGATTGTTTTTGGAAGGATCGAATGCCAACTCAAAGTCACTGGGCTTGGCAGGGTATCTGCAGGCATTGAACATGTACTTGTAGGTGGATGAGTCCAAAGGGCTCTTCTTGGCCATCTCGGGCGGCAAAGACTCATCTACGACCTGTCTGCGGAAGTCCATGGCTGCCTGAATGATGGCTGCAGCACGCTGTGTAGGCTTTTTGCGAAGATGATCATCCTTGTAAGCATAAAAATATGAGACATAGATCACAACAGGATCACGATAGCCAAAGTAAGCCAGGTCATTCCACCAGTCTTCCAGCCAATTGACTGTCTTGGGATCAGTGGCTTTGGCGAGCAAACGCTTCTGAAGCTCCTCGCCAACACCTCCGGGTTTTTGAAATTCAGCAACGGCAGCAGAAGTCTCTGCAAACTCTTTGTCGTTCAGGAGAGGACGAACCGACTTGAGATAGCGGGCGCAAGTTTCTTCCAAGGTGGGGACAGGGAGTTTGGGCAGAGCAGTGTCATAGCGATACAAAGGACCCTTGGTCAAATCGGGCTGACCCAAGCCAGGGTAGGTTGGAGCACTGCTAGTGTAATTCCTATAGAGCATGTTTGAGACAATCTGAATAGAGAATGAAATGTAGAGATGAGTGATTCATGATTGGATTGATTTTTAGATCATTTTTTTAAACTTGTTTCAATTATCAAGAGCTAGGAGTGGGGTAAATAGAAAGGCACCTTTGGCTGGGTAGACTTTAGTGTAGTCTTGAACGAGTTGAGAAGAAAGGGTCTGGAGACAGCAGCCAGGGCGCGAAGAGAAGACATAAGGGGAAAAGCAATTAGAGAAGAAATAGAGCGGGGAAATATATTTTGATTCGGAAACTGCAGTTCTGCACTGGTACAAGTTTTATTTGGTAATGTAAACTTCAACGGAAAAAAAAAAAGCGGGCCGAAGAAGGATGTGGATGAAAAAGAGAAAAGGAGTGAATGCTTGATCCATTGCCATTTACACGCAGTCAAACACAATCTGATCGATCATATCCATATCACAAATAAAAAAAGCAATCTTTTTGACAACATCTCTGGGATCCAGGCAACATCATCCTGTTCCTTTGTCACGTGTAGATCCACATGGCTATAGAAACATAAAACCTTGCTCACCTTTAAACACTTGAATATTCAAATGACTTTATGCAAAACATCTTCAAAACCTCCTCCGAGAAGTAATAAGAGAAAAGGGTTCGTGCCCTATCCTGTTGACCATGCAAGCCAACAAAGAACACACCTTCACTACCTTCCTGCAAGATAAACTATCAAAAAGAGAAAAGAGACATTGATGAAGCATATTCATGTAATCCACACTCCAGAACTCGCCTCGCGTATTGCTCAATATCTGTCACCTCATGAATTAACCGTCTGCCTTCGTGTTAACCACTCGTGGTTACAGGCTTTCGTTGAGGCGCTCTATAAACACATTTGCACCTTTGACTTTGGACAGCATCTCTTCAACATCCAAGATGAAACCCCATCTCCCAATCATTCTCAGGAACAGAAAACATTACCCATGCTACAGAACACGGACAACATCGTGTTCCCTCGAGCCCTAGCTTACTCTACTCTAATCAAGACCATTGTGGTCGCCAATGTCCACTCCTTCCTCTTTTTGGCTGGTAATTGTACCAACCTTACACATGCCAGCGTCAATTCAAATTTGACTGATCTCTATGCACTCGGCCATCGGGCCTCACCAAGCCTCTGCGCTGAACAACAGTTTTGGCGAGATTTCTTTAAGATGACCACTCTGGCCCAAACAGCTGATATTTGGGTGAATTTGATCAACAAAAACAGGTCGTTAAGCTTTGTACGAATGGAACTTTGGCGCGTTAAAGGAGTTGATAAGATCGCCGAGGCGTTGGGAACCCTACAGCATCTAAAGGTGCTTTCTGTCCATTTAGCTGAGCAGTCCGATGCTTGTCAAGCATTCCTTGACCATTGTCCAAGCATTGAGACACTAGTCTGGGACTCAAGTAACGGTACTCAAAGGATTGCGTTGTGCCCTCAGTTCCCAACACAGATCCGACATCTTCAGTTGGATGGCTGGTCCTTAATTGACCCTCTTCTGGTAGACTACATAATTAGGAGATGTCCTCGCTTGGAACGCCTGTCTCTTCCATTCAAGGCCAGCAATGAACTTCTCTTTACAGTTGCAAATTCCATCCAGCTCTCAGGGTGTTTTGCAACGCTCGAGCGCATTGACTTTGACTGCCTTCAATCGTCGGAATCTGGGAATATGTCTTTAGATCGACTTTTAACCGCTAGTGGTTGCTTGTTATCTATATCTTTTTCTAGGGCTTTTGGTGATTTAGATGCAGCATTTTATTTGAGACACTATGATCTGAGCCATCGATTAGAGAGATTTTCTTTTCACTTTTCGTTTATCGGCATGGAGCTGAACGATGTAGTAACTGTATTAGAAATATGTCCGAAATTACAGCTGTTTGAGATCGAGGGTGCCTCTGTCAATGTCGAGCGATTTTTACAAATGTTGCCTTGGGGGTGTAGGAGTTCACTCAAAAGACTTCGCATGAGCATCAGCTGCAGTGAGGCTCAACTGAATCATTTTAAGGAGGAGGAGAATGGTTTAAGTGTGAGTGGTGCAGACGACGCAACCTTTTCAGAAAGCGAGCATCGACGCAAACAGGATCAGATTATAAATATTTTGGCACAACTTTGGACATTGGAAGAGTTAGTGCTGGATCCATGCGCAATCACATTCAGGGTTGTCTCGTTCCCATTAAAAATAGATAGAGATATCCTCAACTCTATGCACAAGCTCCGTCATTTGCGGTTACTGAGCGTTCTGGGGACGCGATATGTCATCTAGAGATCTTGATCGCGCTTCGCATCCAACGCATCTCTTGTCTATTATCGTATTTATTAATTTGTCCGTCTTGTTTGGTCAGTAATTCATGTCAAAGTCAAACTGATGATTGGTTTTTACATCACCGCTTCGTGGTGAGCAAACTAATCAGGCACACCATACCCATGAGTTGTCTTCCAAATGAAGCGGTTATATTTTTCTGTGCTTATTTATCTCCACTATTTATTTAGCAATTATACCATTTTATGTAACGTTCCTTGTATATGCGCTTCTTTTTCTCTTTCTTCATCATAAAAGCACCTTCACTAAATTGGCTGCGTTTTAATTAAAAGCAATAGTGGTCATTTTTAATTAATTGGTAATTACGATTACCCTTTCTATTTGGTCTTTTTTTGATTAATAGTATCTTGTTAAAACTTCCCGTATCTTCGTCATTTTTTTCTCTGCTCTCTTCGTCGTTGATCGTGTTAGCTCCATTCGCATTCTCTCTCTCTCTCTCTCTTTTTTTTTTTTTTTTTTTTTTTTTCAAAACATTTTTTAGACAAGCGTGGAGACTGACTCAGCAACATATCTAACAAAAGAGAAATCACGAATGAGGTTGAAAACAATAGAGATAGACACCTGTTTACCTTTAGTCTGAATAGAAGAAGGTGAAAGTTGGGAAATGCGCAGAGGAGCAGAGGCTATTTAAAGATGAATGTAATGGCATCGTGATAATTAGCTTGATACAGGATTTTACTGATTGATTTTTACTGAAACGGTTGTTTGCTGGTTGGTTTTTGCTGCCGACTTTTTTGTTTGCATCCTTGGCATTCAAATCGAGCAGGTCGGAACACTGGCATTGCTTTCACGCACCATAATTGCTACCTCATATGGGTGGCAAGAATCCAATAGCCGGCTGTTTTCATCTCGCAGGAAGCATGGAGAACTGGATCTGGCCTGCTCATGAGTTGATGAAAGCTAAATGGGCAAATTTGCCCGTTCTACAGTCCAAAGAACATGACTTTTATACTGGCTCATTGTTAAAAGCATGGCAGCTTAAAGCTAATAGAGGGAAAGTGAGCACCCAAAGATACGCGCAAGGCAATGGAAGCTAGGAAACAGTATGCTATTTCCATAAAACAAGACTTCGACCAATTGACTTGTTTTCATAAATATAATATCGCTACGCTCCACTTTCCGCCTTCCTGCGCGAATTAACAGGACCTCACTAAGAAGGAATCAGTTTGTGATGCATCAGACATTGATATATAAATAGGGTATTTGCCTTTGAAGAAAAGATATTAATCACAATGGCAAATTTGAAAGGATCAAAGAGAGAGTAATAGGAATGTACAGAAAGGTGGAAAGAAGAACGAGAATGATTGGGCCTATGTTAAGGAAAAAAAAAAAAAAAAAAAAAAAGATTGATTGCAGACACGCATTACAAGGATATGGTGCTGTTGGCATTCATAGATATTTTACCAGCGCATGTTGCCACCATATCAATCGCACTAGCTTCATGGAGTATGTACTGATTGCAAGTACCTTGCGCACAAAAACATTAAATAAATTTTTGTTCCTCCACAATAAAAACAAACAAAAATGTTAACACAAAACTAATTCCCTCCATTCCTCCGAGGATATTCGCCAAAAGATCAGGAAAGCTTTTGGGCTTGGCCTGAAAGATGAACAGCTGGATATCGTGACTAAGATAGGAGAGCATCAAGATTGCATTCATTCTAACTGTTGGTACTGGATGGAGGAAGACGGTGATCTACTTCCTCCCTCTAATACTTTGGCCAGAAATCACCATACTCGTTCTTACGCCATTGAAGGTATTGGGTGACGAGCAGGCGGAAATGCTGGCATCGGTAGGCATTAGTAGCATTCATCTTAAGAGTAAGACGTTCATTCCGATCGAAAGATTACAAGCGGAGGACTATTGAGCCATATTCGTTTCGAGATCCTCTTTGCGAGCAATGCGCTTGGAAAATTCAGAACGGATTACGGGAAACTTAGATTTCTGCACACTTTTGTAGATCGAGGCACTTGCTTTGTCGCTGTTCCTGCTACACTGCCGCCTCCGCTTTTATTGAATGTCAAAATGGTGATGCGTTTCAAAGATCCCTACGTGGCCACAGTTGGTAACGACAGAAGGAACATCAAATACGTCGTGAATCGGTTTCAACATCCACTAGATTCATTTAAGGATCTCAACTTTTTGAAAGATGGAAAGAAAACCATTGTGTACTTTTAAACGAGGAATGGGTGGACTTTACTGTTCTTTCTTTTAGACATACAATAAAGGACGTTAATGTCGCTGACTATCATTCTGGAAAGTCTGATCTTAAAAAAAGGAGCTATTGGAGCAATTCAAGGGCGGTACCATTAATGTTTTGATGTCGAACGAGGCGGCAAGCATGGGGTGTGACAGCAGTGATGTTCTGCGGGCAGTACAGTATGGTTAACCTGATAACTTATCATCACCCTTCCCGCGTCTTGGCCGGGCGGCACGCAACCCGGCACTTCGTGGTGAGGAGATATTGCCTACCACTGTCAAATTTAGGGGCGGTAACGTTAGAGTGCGATCATGCTTCTCATGATACGGATCTGGATAAATTGCGATGATGGACGACACTCTGGACTAAACTTCAGGAAGATCTATAGATATCCCTTGATGACTGGAACCTAACTAAAGATGATTTCATCTTTCAGCACGACAACGATTCGAGGACACGACGAAGCTTGTTAGGAGGTATTTGGAGTCAGTACAAAGAATTGAATAAAAGCGTCTTTAGACAGAGCCTTATTGCTCGAGCTCACTTTTTTACTTTTTTGCTCGATTGAGCTCGACTTTGAGGAGACAAGGTTAAACTATGTGCATGTTACCATGCATTTACGAATCTATCTTCAGGGTGTGCGTGTGCAATAATACCTTGATGACACTGATGCTACTACAGTTATTCGATCCATGTCCCAATCTCATCAACAGACTCAGCCTACTCCAGTTGAGATGTCCTCATGCTCAAAACAGCCTCTTATTAAAGACATTATATCAATTTCATCAAGATTTCCCAAAACATCTAAATCTACATGTCTATTCAAGAAGGATGCACTTTAAGACTTTGTCTTTACTTTAAGTTGGTGGGAAAAAATCAAAAATAAGGCCGCAGTCGGAGGATGGCTCATAAATATTCAGAGAAATATATACAGTGCATCTTCAGGTGCCAGATTATATCTATTTCAACTCAGGTTGGATGATACCGAGGGCAAATAATGATAGAGTTCAGGCTCTTGTATTATTGAATATGTGCTGCCAAAAACAGAAAATCATATAAAAACTGCTCGCCTGCTCCAGACTTATTATCTCTCTCTCTTCATTCTCCTACCCCTTCCTTCTTTCCTCCACTTCCATTCCAGCACCTTAGTCCTAGAACATCACATGTTGAGCCCAAACGACTCGAAATCACATGGAGACAGCCATATATCAGCACCTCCTACATCATCATCAAGATCACCACAAACCATCACTGATGCTGTAGAAGAGAATACGCCTCCATTATCTGACTCACCACGAGCGCCTCAACTGACCACGGGTTACACTCCTCCTCCAAACTTCTCTGCGCCGGCTCCAGATCACCGTAGCCCCCATGGACAACAACTTTCATCATATCCTCAACAATATGCACCTTACCAATACGATCCAAGTTCACTGCAATCACATGGTGTGCCTCTTCCTGCTCCTCCTCCTCCAGGGTACTCATCAAATATGGATCACGGCCATAATCCATACCCGATCCCCGTAGATGCACCGATCTTCAACCTTGCATCTGCAGCTATGAACTGTAGCAACAGCTCAGCACAACCTCAGCCACTAACGAGTAATACTGTGCCTAAACAACCAAACCCAGCTTATCAACATTATGATGTCAAAACTCATGGCATGACTCCAGAATATGTAACCCATGTTCCTGTCAAATCGAAGAGACGGTGTCGCAAATTCATGTGGATGTTTTTGTTTGCTTGCGTGGTTATTGGTGTAGGTGCTGGTGTCGGTTACCATCTTTCGAACAAAAAGAGCCATGATAAAAACATCAGTGGCACTACTAATAACGGAAATCCACCGGGATCAAACCCCACTAATGTACCTTCATCTGGAACCACAAGTCCTTCTTCATCTGTTGGACCAATCCCCTCAACAACAACGCCTTCTGAACCTACTGGAACACAACGTGCAGAACCTGTGATTGACGCTACACCGTTGCCATCAACCTTGCCTCCTGCTGGCAAGTGTCCTAATTTTTATTGCACGGATTATGACACAAAGTGCCGGGATAAGTGTGAGCCAGATGGAGAATACAGGAAATGTTTTGACGGTTGTCTCGGTTCGTTTTCTTGCGAGGCGGGATGTAGAAACACGACCCCTTGCTTCAAAACGTGTCAAGATAATATGTTCACCTGTATGCGCCATTGTCATTAGATTTTGCTTTTGTAGATTAAAATATATAATAGCATAGCAGCATCTCTTATTTAATAAACAGCACTTGTAAGGATATGGTTGTTGCTCTTGTGTGTAATTAAAATTGCATTGTCAAGGAACAGAATGTCGTATAAAAACTGATTGCCTGCTCTAGATCTACTATTCCTCTCACTTCATCCTCCTTCCTCCTGCCGCTTCCATCTTCCATCCTTCTCTCACCATCTGAGGTCCCGCGATATCATTTCAATCCTGCAGAAAGAAGTATAGTGAACGTGTAAGCAATTGGGTCTGTTTGTGCATTTGCGCATGTGTGGAATAAAAAAGCAACAGAGGACTCCTACCACTACTTTGCTCTTGTCAAATTATAGAAATGGGTACCATGAGAGCCATGGCCCTCAGATGGCTCGAGCGTGTTATATTCTTGCGAGAAAAATCGCTCTACTCCCTTTTATTCTAGGATGGCTAGCTTAAGGTCCAGCTTCTTTCCTTTCCCTGTACCCGTGCTCTGTGATCCTCATAAGGGAGCACATTTACGCATCTGTGCTGTGTAACGATTGGTGAAGGAAAAAAAGATTGAGGCTGGGGGTCACACGCTATCCTACGCGTCGCGTGTGGGTAAAAGGCTTATAGTTACAAATCAGGGCTATTGCAATAGGATATCAAGACTATGTTACCTATTATTTTTTTTTTGTCGTGCGCGATCATTACCGAAGGATATACCTGTATTAAGTTGATAGTAATGATTAGTCGGACTATCAGATGCAGGAGTATCGAGCAATTAGCAAAACGTTCCGCCTTTTCATACTTGAACTCATTCGAGAAAGGAAAAAAAAAAAAAAAAAAAAAAAGGAGATTAATACAGGTAATGTGCTAACTAGTGGAAATGAAGAGTTTATAAAGTATGTGTCTGTGGTATTTGTGATGGATGGCGTTAGGTTGAGAATTAATACAGGCACAGCCGCCATTGCGCACCTTTTTTTTAATTGTGAGTTTTCTCATAAATGGAAAGGGCGGCTATCTTGATGTTTTTTATGGATATTCGATTCATTCCCATTGTTGGCTTTTTTGGCTTAGCATAATGTTTTCTAGGAAGCCCTCCTGTTTAAGAATTGCCCTTCGATCTTAACGGTTTCGAGAGCTCAGCCTCACAATCAGTGCCAACAAGTTTTTTCCTCTTAATCAATTGCATTTCCACTTGCAGCGATACTGGCACGCACGTGTGATATTGCTAGTCCGATTGTCTTCTTTATCCTATTCTATTCCTTCATTTGCAGCCAAATACGTTTATTGACTTCAATTTCTCCCTTGTTGACCAGCTGTTCCTCGAATGTTTATATATTGTTGCCCTTAATGCTCACCATTCCGAGATCTTGAGCGGGCTACTTACCATTGTGAGATGGTATTTATTGCTATTCCTCACCACTTTCAATCTAAATCAACGCCATGTTATTTTATTTTCTGGTACAGAGATCCAAACAACATCGTTGTTTTCTTCCTTTAACTACGAGTGGTAGTTTTCTTTATTGTTATTGCTTCACATATTTGCAACTCTGCCATTACTATTGCCCTTGCCTACAGCAGGCAAGTGTCCTAACAATTACTGCTCAGGTTATGATCAAAAATGTAGGAGGACGTGTGAGCCAGATGAAAAATATTAGGAATGTTTTGACGATTGCGATGGCTCGTTTTTTTGCGAGTCAACATGTAGGGACAATAACCCTTGCTTCGAAACATGTACGAACAACATCTTTAGCTGTATGCACCACTGTTATCAAACTTATGTTTTGTAGATTAATAATGATAATGATGTTAATAACAATGTAAAAAAGAGAAAAAAAAAGCAGTGAGGCTCGTTTGTCCTATGCTTCCTGTACAAACTGTAACTCTGGATGCGTGAGCTAGCACTAAGATGACATGGTTGTCGCTAGCTTAATTGTTTTTGTACAAAAAAAAAAAAAAAAAAAAAAGTTGGTCCATTGGGTTCCACAGCACACAAGGGATCAATGCTTCGATATTGTGACCGTCAGGGGCGTAGGCAGTGCTGCTGTGGGAACTGACACAGACAAGAAAAAAAAAATGCCTTCACTTTTTATTTTACTCATGCAATAGTTTGAAATTCACATTGACTGAAACCATCATCATGGCCTTCAATTCAGTTTACGCTTCAAGCGTTCTAATAGATCAGTCCTCTGATACTGGACCCTTTAAGGCCGTCGCCTCGGACGATGAAGTTTTTGTCGGTACCCTATTTGACACGATTCTCTATGAGCGAGCTTGCTACCGCCTAAACCAGCTGAAGAAATATGATTTTCCACTCAAGTACGACGAGCTAGCGTATGATTTCCTGTCAGCTTATCGACTCTGTCTTGAGCCTAAATTCCTGCACAACCGCCATACAGCCACCTTTGCAACATTGTTAGTTAATTCAAAAATGCTGACTCCGAAAGGCGTCCGCGCCTTTGTCCTAAGACACAATGGCAAGTATGACATCTATCCATCTGATGACACCGGCTATCTGGATGAAAAGGATGTCGATGAACTTAATGAGGATGAGTTCAGTGATTTTGATGAAGTGAATCATGGATTTGGGTCAATTCGCAAACAAGTTGGATATCAAGGCCCACCTCTGATCACTATCCGATCGAATTTGCTTACTATCCTGGAAGATATTCATGGTAAAAAGATGGCTGATGGCTATTACAAACTCGACAAACATTCGCAGGATATGATTGCGGTGATAATTGCTCATTTACGGAAACGCGTTTGGTATAATAATGGATCTGGAGGCAAGATTGTAGAGATCAAGAATATGGGTGTTGATGGACGATCCAAGGAAAAGGATGATGACAATGATGATGACGACGATAGCACCATTCATGATGGAACGCGCGATCATCCAATCAAAAATGTCAAAGGTGTGGATAAATACACGCGACGTTTTAATGGCAAGCGAAAGCGAGCCGATTATGTTCGGGAGATGATCAATCGATCTTCTTATAGCTTCGAGGACCTGAACCGTGACCCTCCTACAGAATACTCTGATTCGGACGAGGATGGTGAGGATGGACTTGTGAAAGCACTTGATAGGGTTCACTTGGATGGATTCACTGGAAGCGCGTTGAGAAACATTCGATGGTTACCAGCAATCAGATCTCGTGCTCTTTATGACTGGAATGGCGTGAACCAAGATCTTCGACTGATTGATTTGCCAACGGAGCAAGACGATGCAGCATTTTATGGATGCCTGACTCGAGACATCATGAAGTATTATCAGGTATATGTGCAGAGAGTTCATACCTCCTTATCAGCCATGAAGGGCTTCTGGATATGAAGCCTCCACCTTCTAACGGATCTTTTTTCAAACGTTGCTCTGTTAATGTTCAGACGCTGCTTCCACCACCAGAACTTACGGAGAAGCATAGGCGGCTTCAAGAGCGCGTAGAAAAAACCATTTCCGAAGCTTTCCCAACTGAAACGCTCAAAGTTGAGCCCTATGGGTAAGTTTTTTTTTTTTTTTTTTTTTTTTTTTATTTTTTTTATACATGTTTAATTCTCTTGAGTATCCTAAGAACTCTTTTAATTGTATTGTCATGATTACTACCAGTTCATTCGTGAGCGGACTCCTCATGGCCAACAGCGATGCCGACTTTGTTATCACAGGCCCTAATGTGAATAATCACACGAGTTTAAATGATATGCATTTCCTTGCAGAGGTGTTGGAGCATCGCGGAGGAATGAAGTACGTCTCCCCAGTCCCCCACGCAATGGTGCCTATTGTAAAATTTACGGATCCCGAAACGAACATTGAGTGCGACATTAACACAGGCAACAATCTAGGTGTTTATAATTCCGATCTGATCCGGATTTACACTACATTGGATGAACGTGTGAAGCCATTCTTGTATGTGATAAAAGCCATCTGCCGGGCACAGGGGATCAATGACTCAAGAAGTGGATACCTCAGTAGCTATGCCATTACATGGATGGGGATCGTGTTTCTTCAGCAACCCAGTGATGTTATTTCGCCAAGCACATCAAGAGAATGGGGATGGGGTCCAGTCTCCATCCTTCCAAAACTACAACAGCAACCGTTTGAGCGAATGAAATCGTTAAGCTTGCGTATTAAACATAATACAAAAGGCAATGGTCTTGTAAACTTCAACTCGGCCAGGATTGTTGCCGTCTTTTATGATGAAAACAAAGACGGCAAACACACGAATCAAGGGCGGACCAATCCCAAATCTTTGGCCCGATTATTAATAGAATTTTTCGAATTTTTCTCACGACGATTTAACTATACATCCATGGCCATCAATGTTGGAGGAGGTGATTTCGGAAGGAAGCTAAAGGATATGAACGATGGGACTTTCAGAGTCATAGATCCATTCCTTCATCATAGAAATATCACAGGCCCATGCCGTGGTGATTCCCTTGGCCGAGTATGGAAGGTCTTTGATTACGTTTACCAGATGCTGAGCTCTGGCGACCTTGAGGCAGCGCTACGCAAAATCGAATAATTAGAGTATACATGCAATTGTTATAGTCATACCATATATAACATACATACCCTAAGTTATTTTTCATAAGATTTTTTTTTTATTATCATAACAGTGCAAGTATGTACATCAATGAAAAAAGAGAAAAATACAGAAAGGGAACACTACAATGATAAGGAAGAAAGGAAAAGGAAAATATGGGTGTAGGTTGTATTAAAAAAGCTTTTTTTTTTTTTTTTTTTTTTTTTTTAACGGAGCTCACGGTCGATCTTGTCAGCAGTCTCGTTAGCGGCATTGCGAGCGTTCTTGTTAGCGTTACGTGCAGCATCCCTGGCATCTTCCTTGGCATGTTTGGCAGCGTCCTTGAACTCGTTCTTGGCGTGTCTAGCAGCATCGTTGACGTCCTTGCCGATTCTGCGAGCATGATCAGCAGCGGGACCTTGAGCATTCTTGATCCAGATATCGTAGTTAAGAGCAGTGGCATATCCTAACCAGGCAACATAGGGAAGAGTCAAGTAACCGGCCATCTTGTCCACCTTGAAGAAGTAGTAGGAAACAGCAACAGCTGAAGCCTAAATGAAATATGAATGCAAAATACAGTAAAATAAAAAAAAAAGTAAGTTTATGATGCATAATTTCATGTAATAAAACTTTTTTTTTTTTTTTTTTTTTTTTTTTTTCGTCGCGGTTTCCAAAAAAAAAAAATTTCTGATGTCACAAAATATAAAAATAAAATATGATCCCCCCCCTCCAAATATTTCAACAAAGGAGATCATAGCGCCATTGAAGTGTCCAAATATCCTCGATTCTTTGTTGGATGTCGCTCCAGCATCAATTGATTTTTTTTTTCTTCCAAAGAATTGTAGCTTTCATACATTCAACATGGACGTCAATACGATATAAAAATAAAACTTACAGTCAAACCACCAGCAGTGACGAGAGCGGCACCAATCTTCTTTTTCCAGAACATCAGAGGTGACCAAGCAAAGTTGAAGGCCAAGTTAATGCCATAGATCCCCAATCCAGTCTGAGCCACTGAGCGCATTGAAGGTAAAGTGTTGGGTCCAGTTCGGAGAGCAACCAAATGGGAGGCATATCCGAGGGAAATGTAGAGGGCAGTCCAGGCAGGCGCAAACATGGAAGAAGGAGGCGCCCAATCAGGCTTACGGAGAGATTCATAGTAGCCCTGCACATGCTGGTGAGAAGGAATAGCAGAGAGGAATCCTCCAACGAGTGGAAGACCGACAGCCAAAACTGGGTAGCGTGCCAGGTTTGTGTTCATAATGCTTTGGGTTGTTTGAAGGTAATCCATGGTTGATGAAATAGATAAGGTGCTTAGGTATTTAGGTGAGGATGAAAGAAATGAGGAGGAAATGAAAGAGAAAAGTAGAAAAAAAAAAAGGGAGAAGAAAAGGAGGAGGTCTTTATACCATGGGGAATTTCTTTTTTATTTTTGGTATGGAAACTATTATGCAATTGATGACAGGGGGCATCACGTTCCATAATCGTCTTCACTCGCTGTCAGTTCAATATGAAGGCGTATTTGAATCCATCATCTTTGCCTCATGTTATTATCATATCACTATAATTAAAGAGCCAAGACGGTAAAGAGTCCACAGCTTTGTCTGTGCTCGCATTTTCTATGCGACATCTCTTTTATGTCATTGTCGCGTCAACCGCGAAACTCAATTGATGTTGTGGCTTCTGATCACATGATACAAGCCACAGCAGATCAACCAAGTCAAAAAAAAAAAAAATACCTTTATAAAAAAAGTTTTTTAACCTTTCCTTATTTCAGACGCCCTTTTCCCCTTATGATAGCTTATATGTAAGTTGAAGAAAAGAAAAGTATTTATCAAAATCTTCAATCTAAATGGGATACACGATTGTGGTTGTGTGTGGTGTTGATATGATGTTTATACATTTCGTGGGAATCTCTCGGAAATTGAATGAACGAAATTTTAAAATCGAATGTCCTGATCTTTTTTACCAAACACTACAACTATGATTGATGTACTTTGAGAAATAGAAATAATCATCTCGAAAGCTTATTCTTTCATGTTCGCATTTATTCT